>NC_072487.1:52691789-52991789 GCF_027574615.1 Eptesicus fuscus | reverse complement strand
TACATGCCCCCTACTGGGAATCAAGCCGCAACCCAGGCATGTGCCCTGTCCAGGAATCGAACCCTATCTCCTTGTTCATAGGTTGATGCTCAACCACTGAGCCACACTGGCCGGGCCATTTCCTGAATTTTAATAGAACTTCAGAAGGTGCAGAAATCTGAGGGGAAGGACCATGTGACCCAACCAGCTTCCCTCCTTCTCCTGCCTCTCTTCTTTCTCACCTCTCTTTCTCCTCCCACACCCCTCTCCTGGTTCCCGCGGAGGTTTGGGCCTCCTCGGAATGCTAGGTGCCCATGGCACTGCCCTTCCAGAGCTGGCACTTTCCTCCAAAGCCCTGGCTCTCCCTGGGGGAGCTCTCCTCCAGCTGCATCTCCTCCAGCACACGAGCGCAACAGGCGCCTTCCTCACGCACATCAGCTGTTCTCAGTCACCATTAGTCTCTCCTCCGCTCTTTGCCAATTTAACAAGAAAAACTGTCACACTTACTTCAAAGTGTCCTTAAAATTACAAGATCTTCCAGGCACTCACTTGACTCTGGAACAAGGCCTGGAGACCTGCTGGACCGGCAGCCCAGTCGTGGGGCGTTGGCAGACGCGCCAGGCTCATGAGCAGGCCCTGTGCTGCCCAGGGTCTCGTTTCCAAAAGGAGCCAGAAATCTGGGTGTTCCAGTGAAACCACATGAGTTTTAAGTACTGACCTACATGCCCAGGCAGCAGTGGTGCCATTCACAGTGTGTCTCATGGAAGCCCCCCATGACCCAGCTCCTCTTGGCTGTGGATTCAGCAGCCATACCTGTGAGCTCTTCCTGCTCCGGGCTTGCCCAGAGGGCCCAGAGACAGGCTAAGGAGAATAGGGGCATCCCTGAAGGCCCACCTCCACAGGGATGGGCACAGAGCCCAGCCACAGGGAAGGGAATGATAGAAGTTGAGATGCACCTCCTACCTGCTTTGCAGGAAAGAGGTTTAGCTTGGCTTTGCTTCTGACTCGCTATGTCACCTTAAGCCTATTTCCTCACCTGTAACATGGGTGCAAAATTCCTGGCTCCTTCACCCTGAAGGTCTGCCCTGAGGTCAAAATCAAAGAGAAATCCCAGTAGAAGGACTTAAGAGTGCAAAGGGCTAGGAATGTTAGGACCTATCACTGCACTTGTCAGCCCTTAACTTCCCCATGAGGATCCCCACCCCAGCTCTGACCCTTATACAACCACAGAAATTCGTGCTAGATTCCAAGGTCAAATTAAGAATGCCTCTCTGATCAGTACCAGGCAGGGTTCTGCTGGCCCACTGGTGTCCTAATGCTGAACTTGGGTCCCTGCCCTTCTCAGCCAGGGCCCGGCCACCTCTCCCACCCCACAGACATCGGGTGAGTGGCTTTGGACCCCATGCCTGCTGCTCTGGACGCTGCCCCAAGTGCACCTGAGCAGGATGCACAGCACCGGCAGACTGAATGAGTCCAAAGTCAGAGGGTGGCCCTCATCCAGCTCCAGAGGGCCGACGAGGCAGTGCTCAGAGCCCAAAACTGTAAGTCCCGATAAATGCTGGCTGGTGAGCAGCTCATGAGACTGGCCCCTCCTGTGCCAACCCACAGTGTGGCCCAGGGCACGGGGCATGGGACAGGTCAGGACACCTGCATCCAGGTCTCCACTCAGTCACCCTCTAGCTAGAGTCCTTTTCTGGGCCTGTTTCTCTGCCTGTAAAAAGAGGAATTGGACTAGTGCATAATCCTCTGTGTTTGGAAATGGGGAATCAGGGGAGGGAGATGTGGACTGTCGCAGTGACCAGAAGACATTCCTGGCATTTAGTGCCCAAGTGTCAGGGCACTGAGTGCCCTGCACTGAATAGGCAAGTTCCTCACAACAGAGAACCGTGTCCCCTCCAAAGAAGACAATGCAGGAAGTGCCCCATTGAGAAACCCTGGTGTGATCTCACAGGTCCCTTCCAGACCTGGGATTCTGAAAACATTCACTCTAGCTCGTAATCAAACATTCTAAAAAAAATTTCTTACCTTGAAACGACAGCTTCTAGCTTTGCTGCCTCAGAGATGTGGGGCTGCTGCTGTTGAGATAAGCAGCCCAGCCCGGAGGGATCTGGAAGGTTCCTCCCGGCTCCAGCGTGCTGTGACTCTGCAGTGGGAGATAATGATGACGGGTTACACACACGGAGCGGGCTTTCCGCTCTCTGAAGCCTGCTAACACCCCAGTCACCGCCTTTGATTGTCTTGCCAATGCTGGGAGGTTGCAGATGAGGAATCAGACTTAGAGATGTGTTCAAAGGCATACGGCTGGACTTGGGGTCTGAACCAAGTGCCCTTTCCCCTCCCTGCCCAGGCTTCCTTAATGAGACACCACCCCCCCCCCGTTGCCCCCAAAAGAGGCTGTGACTCAACTGCTTTCCCAGGAAAAGGAAGCATCTCTAAAGTCTGCAAAGCAGCCCAAAGGTTAGACATCCTCCCTCCCCCACCATCATATTCCTATACACACACTCACCTTCCAATTTTACCTTATATTTCAAAAATCAAATTTGAAATTTAAAAGAAAAGCAGGATGGCTCAGGGAACAAGTTCTGAGAGAAGCTTCTGGGAACTGGTCAGAGGTGGAAGGCACCCGCTCCTTCAAAGAAGCACTGGCCAGCCCTAGCCGGTTTGGTTCAGTGGATAGAGCATCTGCCCTCGGACTGAAGGCTTGCAGGCTCGATTCCATTCAAGGGCACCCACCTCAGTTGCAGGCTCACTCCCTGGCCCAGGTCCAGATGTGTGTGGGAGGCAGCCAATCAGTGTGTCTCTCTCACATCAGTGTTTCTTCCCCTCTCTCTCTCTGCCCCTCTCTTCCACTCTTTCTGAGAATCAATGGTGAAAATGTCCTCAAGTGAGGATTTAAAAAAAGGACAGGTCCCGTGGGGGCTTGAGAATCTGAGCCACCCACACAGTAGGAATATGAAAGATCAAGAGCCCCCTGGTCACAGGAGAGTCCATGGCACCCTTCATGTCGGCCACCCAGACTCCTCCCTGCTCGAACCCACACAGGACACACACAAGTACTGTATTGCAGGGTCTGGCCAGGGTCAGGACATATAGATACTCTGTGTCAGAAGTGTGTGAGTGACAAAGGAATCTTCACTCTTAACCAAAGATCTGCTAAGTGAGGACCAAATGTCATCCTGGTTTAAGATCCTCTAATCTAAGGCCTGGCCCAGCACACCTGTGTCAAGTGGGAGCATGTTGGAACTGCCGCATCCAGACCTGCTGGCCCGGCCTGCCTGCTAACAAGCTCCCTAGGTGTTTGTGTGCTGGCCCCTCACCTATTACACTCCAGCCACACTGGCCACCTTTGGTTCCTAAAATATGCCAGTGGCTTTGCCATTTAAGATCCTCCTCACTTGCTGTTCCCTCTCCTAGGAATGGTCACCCCCTAGATTCTCACATGGCTGGTCTTGCTCATCATTCAGGTCACAGACTAAATGTCACCACTGCAGAGGAGCCTTCCAGGCTATCTGACGTGCAGTAGGTCCCCCTGCTAGTACCCCTCAAAGAACCATGTACCTCTCTATAGGGACACATTTCGCCACTGTACTCTTAGCTGTACTGTGTGGTTCATCACCTTCTGTGTCCTCCACTAGGCTGCACTCTCCGGGAAGGCAAGCATCCTGTCCACCTTGTATACCTGGGCCCCAGCATGGAGCACAGTGCAGGCACACTGTAGGCACATGAGAAATATTGATTGAGTTTTTAGGTATCGGTCCGTGTAGGACAGTACAGTCATCCCTCCATTATTCAGGCTCGCATTAGCTACACTGTAAATTAACCCATGGGCTCACGCTGCAAATGAGTAACCGGGGTCTAGAAGGAAGTGGAGACTTGCCCAAGGTCACCCAGCAAGTCTATAGCAGGACCAGGGTCTCTGACCTTTCAGGACCCAATGTCTCAATCCCTGCCCAGACGCTCTCCCGGTCATTCGTTTATGCAGCCTGACAAAGCAGGATGTTTGCAGGGGCCACTGACCTACATTGTGAATAATTGCATCATGCAGAGGGACTCTCAGGCCAGCTGCCCTCCTTTCAGTGCACAGATGGGGAGACGTTTCCCCAGCAGCTTCTGCAAGCCTCCCGCTGAGCAGCGGCTGGACCAGGAGTCAGGTGTGAGCACTTGGAGCCCCCGCCATCACAGAGAGCCTTGGCCTCTCTGCTGGGCACTGCCTGTCAGGCAGGAAGAGCATTTTATCGGCTTGAAATCAGCTGGCAGCACCAAAGCACAGCCCTCACAGAGCTCCAGGGACTTCAGGGGAGGCCTCTGTTGAACGTTTAGTAATTAAGTCATTCCTCCCACTAGCCGCACCTCACCGCTTATTGAGCAGGTCTGTACCCACTGGCACCTTGAATCTGACAGGGTGCTTTGAAAGAGGTAGAGAAGGTTGGGAAGAGCATATGGTGGGGGAAGAAAGACAGACCTGGGTTTGGGTTTCCGCTCTGACACTTTCTAGCTGGAGATTTGGGTCAAGTTACTTAACCTCTCTGTGCCTCAGTTTCCTCATCTGTAAAATGAGTAGCACATCTTGTTGAATTCTTGTGAGGCTTTGACAAGATAACGGGTATAGGGGACGCAGCTTAGCAACTAGATGTCATTGTCACTCATGACAAGCAGCTCTCGGTGTCCTTAGCGCAGCTATTATTGGTGAAGTCCACCCATTCTCCTCTGAGGCTGCTCTCATGGAATCATCCTGATCTCACTAGAATGGAAGACCTGTGAGGACAGGGGTCTTATCAATCCTGGTGCATGCTGCATTCCCCATGTTCAGAATGGTACCTGGCAAGTGGCAATGTTTGATAGTTATGTATTGAATGAATGAATGAGTACTTAGGTAATTGCCCAGGTAGGCAGCAAGGAAGGAAGGAAAATAAAGAAGAACAAAAGCAAGTTCAAGTTCTTGTTGGCCAGTATCCAGAGCAAGGGAAACATTCTTAGGCCAGTGGAGGCATGTCCACAGCTGTACAGGGAAGTGGGCCTAAGTACCAGCTTGGCATCTGTAGGGGTCAGTGCCCTGTGCTCACTGGCCCTGGGCTGCATGGATGGCCCATAGTGGGAGCAGGGTGAATGGAGTGGGCAGGCACAGCCTGGGCTCTCCAGCTCAATAGCACCCTCACCCCCACTGGCCAGGAAGGGAGATGGGGGTCCTCCAGGGTGCCTGGAAATCTAACCTTGTTTAAGGCCAGTGGGTGCCTTCTAGAGTAGTACAGGATGCAGCTGAGGGCTTTGTCACCTACAGCCCCACCAAGCCACAGAAGTAGCTCTGTGTCCCCAGCCCAGGATCATCCACAGCCGCTGGGTGGGTCTCTCCGCACAGTTCTTTGGTGTCCTCTAGTGGCACTTTGGTGCACGACAATGACTCCAAGTAAGCGCTCAGGTGGTGGCCGTGCTCCACATCTCTCCCACCTGTGACTGCTCAGGCCACTCTGAACTTGTGTCTCAGGTCAGGCTCATAAGACAAGAAGGTGTGGCCCTTCCAGTTTGCTTTGAGATTCAATGCAAGGGTCTTTTGATTTTATTCAGATTCCCCATCTCCCAGCCTGAACCTGAACTTCATCACTCCTAAAACCACCCCCAACCCCTGCCATTCTGATGCGTGTTCAGTGTGCACAGACCTGTGTGCGGGAGATGTGTTGTGTTTATTTCTGGATCGGCGCCTGTGTACTGGGAAGATGTGTGAAACCTCTCTGCCCACTGACTTCTCAGCAGGCGCTTGGTTTTCCAGTGCCCTTCCATCTTACAGAGATGGGTGAGGGACTAAAAGACCAGATGTAAGAATCAGCATTTCAGGATTCAAAGAGATCAGAGCAGACCAAGATGGGGACTGGGGTGGGGAGGGGGTTTACTAACAAGGGAAAGCTAACTATGCTGGAATGTCAGCTGCAGAAGAGGGAAGAGCGAGCTAACTACAGTTGGATGAAAATTACCTGACGGGGTCTTAGTCAACCCTAAGGACCATCTGAATCACCCGTGGAAGGTAGTTACTTAAAAGCGCAAGAAGATCTAGAGCAAGGGTGCTGGCGGACTTTCACCAGGTGGTTGAGCTCGACCCTAGGCCTATAGATCAATGGTAAACTCGAGCAGGCTAAAGGACCAGGTCGACATGGGAGGAGGTGGTGTGTCCCTTCACTATGGGTCTCCCCCTTCTGAAGGATGGTGTGCAGGCTCAAGGGGAGAGAGAGGCTGAGGTTATTCTGGGGAGCCCAAGAGGAAAGACGAATGGGTGGAGGTGCAGGAGGAGGTGGTTCTGGTTCAGTAAAAAAACTGCAACCATCTCACCAAGAGTGGGAAGAGGGATCTGTCATGGGGGCGTGTAAGCCAGACAACCACCGTCCGCTTCCTGTGAATAGTTATCATTACATTGAACAAGATGTTTGACAGAATCAGTCCCCTACACATGGAATCTAAGAGTCCATCATAAATTAGTGCCTTTAATTGTAGAACAGACATGGTCATCTTTAATGGGTTTGCTATCCATGCATGGCCGCGATGGGCCTGTGCTACTGCATTCCAATGTCTGCTTGGTTGTCAGATATTAGAGAAACTCAAGTTCTGCCACAAAGTCACTGTTGACCTTGGGACCACATCCCTTCTCAGTCTCCTTAAACAATGAAAGGACTTGAAGAAACTCCCATCACCCTTAGAATCCAGGCAGCAGTGGAGGGGAAATCTCCGGCCTTGGCCACTCTGACTGTGGTTTCTGGTAGCCACCTTCCCCTGGGTGTCTCTCACTAGTACCCACTGCCACCACGACAGAGGCTTCATGACTCTCCCCTCCCATCTGGCACTCCAGCCCCTGTGTGCACTCAGTGACCATGGAACCACAGAAGCCGAGCTAAGGCTTCCTGTGGCTTGGGACAACAAAAGGAAATCAGGCCTCAGAGAGCATGCAGCTGGATGATCTGGTTACAAGATGGCCTGTGCCCAGGGGCCCACCACTCCTGCTTCCATGTGGGAGCACCATCTCTCCCCAACTCATAGGTTCCCAGGCCATTGCTGCCTCAAAGGTCAAGCCTAGAGAACAGGGCCAAGAGAAATAGGGGTTCCATCCTCCACCTGCCTCAGGCCCGCCTTCTACATCACCGAAGTGCCCCTTCTTCCTAGTGATTGACCCTGGGAATGCCTAACCCTTCCCCTCCGGCATATGACTTTACCCTGGGCCTCAATAGGACAACATCCTGAACACAGTTATTTTATGAGATACCCCTATTGGCATCTGTTCTGAAGACAAACAGATATGCAAAGAAATCTTCAACTTTCCTTAATAAATTTCTTGGTAGTGTATGGATGTAGCAATTCTGAAACTGTTTTGTGTTTATTTGTAGGTTTAAGCAAATGAGAATATTTTTATGTTATTGGAAACCAGTGTTCTCACTGTGTAAGAAGAAAGATGCAAATATGGAAATAAAGGGAGGCAAGCAAGAAACCTGTGGTGTTAGAGTTTATATATACAGGGTGTCCCCCAAAAATGTATACAATTATTCAATGTGTGTGTGTATACATTTTGGGACACCCTATATATCTATAGATAAATGATAGAAAGATAGAGATAGATAGAACGATGATGGATGGATCATAAATACATACATACATACATTCCCACATAGTCCTAAAAGTACTGATACCCCAGAAACCATGAGCACATCTAATGCCCAGATACTGGTTTCTAAATACCAATCTCTGCTAAAAAGAAGCAGAACTCCTTGGGAAAATGGCTGATTCTAAGACTGAGGCAAAAAAAAAAAAAAAAGTGTGAGGAGACCTTGGAACATCTTGTGCCAAGAAGTAGGAAAGTGCTCAAAAAAATTATGGGGACATGTTGAAAAACACAGAAGGCAGTGTGAAGGGGTTTTCCATTAGCTAAATCTGGAAAAATTTGAGCATCAAAATTAAAAAGTCATATTACTGGATAATAAGACACTGAATTAAAAAGAAACCTACAAGTCCATACTGATACACATTTTTAAAAGTGAGCTGTAAGGGAAGATCTTGTGTACAGTAGAATGCCAAGTATTTAGATGGAATCATAGTGTTAGAAAATCACCATTTTGCAACCACCAAAATAATGTGACTCAGGTAAGAATCATCAATGGATGCTGAAACCACTGAGTTAATGTTTGTGGGGGAACAGGATACTCACACAGGCACAAAGTATCTCCCACAGATTATTTATTAATTATGAGAGGGAAATAGTACCTTTGAAGCAGAGTCTGGCAGGCATCACCTCAACCAAATGATCACAGTTAACGTCACCAGTAATAGGACAAGATACCATCAAGTGCCCCTCAAGTGAAGCACTGAGGAGGCCAAAACATCACTTACATAGGATTCCTGCCAGGAATGCACAACCTAAATCTAATCATTAAAACACATTCAGACAAACCCAAATTGAGGTACATTCTACAAAATAACTAAACTGGAAACTTCAGAAATATCAGTGACATGAAAATCCAAAGTAGGCTCAGAAACTGTTTGAGATTAAAGGTATGACAAGTAAATGCAATACATGGTCCCGGATTGGATCCTGCTTTGGAAAAACCACAATTGCCTTAAAGGACATTATTGGCCAATTGGTGAAATTTGAAAATGAATGGTATATTAGATAATATACTGTATTAATGTTAAATTTCCTGAATTTGGTTAAGTGTGTGTGTTTATGTAAGAGAATCTCCTTGTCCTAAGGAAACACATGCTAGATATTTAGGGGTGAAGGTTCAGGATATCTGCAACTTACTCTCAATGATTCAGGAAAAGTACAGGATGGGGCAAAAGTATGTTTACAGTTGTATGTAAAACAGAGTTTATTCTTGTATTATTATTTATTAATTATTGTATTAGTTTTCATATGAACAACTGTAAGCCTACTTTTTCCCCACCCTATATATATGTACAGTATAAATTTTTTCTTTCCCTGGATGTCTTTTTCTCCTCTTGCCACCTCCTGCCTGATTCTCTCCCAGAGGTTCCCAGTTCTAATTCCTGAGGTTGGGTAGGATCCTCTCTACCATCCCTCTTGGGCAGAGCACTCTGCTCTAGGAAACCTCATAGATCTCTGATCAGCCTCTGGATTGGCTGCCTAGGGTCAGGTGCCCAACCCTTGTCCAATCAGCTCTGGCCCCAATGGGTAATGCAGCCACCAGAGCTCCCTTAATGGGGTGGTGGGCAAGGGGGTCTCTTTAGAAGGGCTTGGCAGGCCCCATGATTGGCCCAGCCAGTAGATCTGTATCTGCAGCTCCCCAAGTTCATTCTAGAGATACCTAAAGGCCTCCTGACCTAATTTCATGCCTCAATCTCACCCTCTTTCAACAAATGTTATAGATGCTTGCTCTGGACCAAGTCTTGTGCTAGATTCTAGGGGCACAGAAGTGACTCAGTCCCTACCCTCAGGAGCTCTGACTCAAATTGAAAGGACATAAAAAACATATATAACTTTAGTGCAGGCTGAATCACAACCAACCAACAGAAGGCAGTCAACCTCGCTGAGGCACGCCCCCATAGGAACACAGGTGGAAAAGAGGCGGGTCCAAAAATCCTCCTGATGGTGGCACTAGCTGTGGCTTATGGGAGGGAAAAGCGCGGTCAGGTAGGGACCCAGTTGTTGGAAGGGTGCCCAGTGCCATCCCTGAGTTTCTGTTTTTTCTTTGCACAGCCGGACCCAGCAGGACGAGACATCTCCATCCGCCCTCTCCTGGAGCACTGTGAGAACACCCACATGACCATCTGGCTTGGCATCGTCTATGCCTACAAGGGGCTTCTCATGGTAGGTGCAGAGCAGGAGGCGGCGCAGGGAAATGCTTCCCTGTCACACTCTGTCTCCTAGGGGCCTCCATCAACATAAAAATAAGAACCCCCAGGACTAAGCACTTGCTTTATGCCAGGCCCAGTACCTGCCACAAGTTATTGCAATTTCCATAACAACCCTGTGAGTTAGTATAAATAATGTATTTGTTAGTACTTCACTGAGGAAAACGCTGAGGCTGTTTGCCCAAGGTCACTCAGCTAGTAAGTGGCAGAGTCCAACAAAACTTGGGAGCATAGCTCTGTGCAGCTGCCACTGTACCGCTCCTGGAGGGCAGTCTGTTGACATCTAGCGCATGTTCACATCTGAATTTCACTGGATCCTCTAAATCTATGGGAGGTTACTGGACCCATCCAGTTTTATAGATGATGAAAGTAAGGATCAGAGAGTTAAGGGATTTGCCACAGGCCAGCTGGTAACTTTCAGCCCCAGAACCTAGCACTCTTTCCACTCTACTCATCTGTTAATATCAAAGATCACATGCCAAGCCCACCCCACACAATTTGGAATGTCGAAGTGAGGAAGGACTTAAAGGTGAGCCCCACCTTATCTTATCCCAGATTTATCCTTGAATCTTCTCTCCACATGCTGTGAAAACTGTGCCTCCACTTAAAACCCCTCCAGTGACAGGAAGCTACTGCTACACCCTCCTCAGATCTTCTCTCAGGAAAGTTAAGCCACCATCTGCTACTGTGTGGCCTCCAGTTAGAAGTGGAAAGTGAAGCCCCCTCGAAAAGTCATAAATAAACTGGGATTCCTTACGCTGGTCAAATGCTTCCACACCTGCTGCTGCTTCTGAAACTGTTAGTGGTCAATCCTGGGTCCTTCAAGGGGCCACACCAGAAGAGCAGGTGTTAGGGGACCCTAGGCAAAGATTTCCCTCACTTCACACTAGTTGAGACCCTCTTGTGTTTCCATAGAGGTCCTTTGAGAACTCCTGGGCTGCCATCCGAATCCCATGAGGTAATGACCTGGAAGTGCCCACAGGAGGTGCCCAGAATGTAAATGAGTCATTAAAAGACCGGCCTAAGGTCCTAGGCTTGGGAAGGGACATACTCTGGGATCATGGGCACCAGGGCTGTCAGAGACAGGGCACGAACCCGAGGGCAGAACCATCATCAGTGGGCAAAGCAGCCCCCTGGTCCACATAAGGACGGATTTCGTATGACGGAGCGGTGTTCACAGATGTGATGGCGCCCCTGGGAAGGGATGAGCTCCCTGTTACAGGAAATGTGCAACATCCATGACTCGAGTTGCCCCAGCCCTTGTTGAATAAAGAGAGTGAAACTGGACTCTTCCAGGATCCCTTCAACCTCCATGTTCTTGACCCTGACTCTGTAAAATTAGATTATGTGAATCAGATCGACTCTAAACTGCATTTATCTATACTGTTTTGGCCATTCATTATCTTCCCCACCTACTTCCAAAGTGGTTGGAGATGACTGTATCTCTTCCAGTAAAGCTAATACCAATCAGATCATGTCAATAAAACTGTATTTGACAGCACAAATCCTTTAGTTTCCAGTGTATGCAAAGAACTGTGCACAGCCCTCCTCACCCTTAGGGTTTATCACTGAAAGCCCCTCTCCTAGTCCCTCCTGCACTTGAAACTCAGAATCTCAAGGCTGGAAAGAGCATGCACAGCCCTGTAGTCCCACTCTGCTGTCAGATGTTTCAACATCCTCAAACTGCACAAACCACCATGAGCATTCCAACAAGTGTTCTTTCACTCACTGCTTCCACACCTCCAGTGATGGGGAGCTTACCCCCTTCAAAGCAGCCTGTACCATCCATTGATGGTGTCCTAGTTTCCTGTGGCTTCCATAACAAATTACCACAAACTGGTGACTTAAAACATCTCACAGTTCTGGGGAGAAACCAAGATGGCGGCATAAGTAAACACCTAAACTGTTGCCTTGCACAATTTCAAAACTACAACTAAAAGACAAAACGGACATCATCCAGAACCACAGGAAGGCTGGCTGAGTGGAGATTCTACAACTAGAAGGAAAGAGAAAAGCACACTAAGACTCACAAGAGCTGCAGAAGGCAGAGGTACCAAGGCGCGTGTTCGGAGAGGGCTGGCAACTGAGTACGCGGCTGGCTTTTTCAAGCCAGAGGGAGACACAAGCTCCCGACTGCTCTGAACTCCAGTTCCGGGCGAGACTCTGGGGACCCAGACTCATACGGGGAGAATCTGGACTGTCTGGCAGTGGGCGAAACTCGAGGGCGGCTTTCTCTCAGAGGTGCTTGCAGCGATTACCGTGGGACACTGAGACCCAGGGGCCTCTTAGGGCAGGGCTGACGGGAAGCCATTACTGTTTGCTCCGCCCTGAGACTCTGCCCATCCAAGCTGAGTGCAGAGGCTTTTGCATATGAATGGCCTGGTCTTTTGAATTCTAAACTTACCTAACAAACTGCAGCTGAGTCAGTGAGACCCAGAACATCCAAAAGAAGGCCCAAGGCCCCACAGCAGCTTGCATTGCTTCACAGCTGGGCCTCATCTGGGCACCTCCGAACCCCAAACAAAGAAGAGGAATCTGCAGATCTCTCAGTAGCTCCTGCTGGGTGGCCTCAGGCAGAGCTAAATTTGCACCTCCTTGGAGATCCAATAGCCAGTGTACCCAGGGGTCAGAGTGGGACCATCCAGATCACAACTCCTCAGATCCATAAGGGACACACTCAGGGGGCAGACTCAGTGAGCACCAAAGCCCCACTGAAGCAAGTCTTATCTCATAAGGGTGTCTCCAGCACAGAAGTTCTCCCAGCATAGACACAGCTGATCCTCACAGCCAATTGGCCTGGAGGTCAATTCCTCCCAGTGATACCAACAACAATCAAGGCTTAACTACAACAAGACTGTGCATGCAGCCCACAAAGGGGTGCACCAAGAGTGTCCACCTCAGGTAACTGGGAAGGCTGAGCCACTGGGCCCTATAGGACACCTAGCACACAAAGCCACTCTATCAACTCAGGGAAGCAGCCAAAATGTGGAGACAAAGAAACAGGTCACAAATGAAAGAAATGGAGGAAAGCAAACTACTGGATATAGAGTTCAAAACCACGGTTATAAGGTTTTTCAAGAATTTTCTAGAAAAGGCCGATAAATTTAGTGAGACCCTCGAAGATATGAAAAAGGACCAACTAGAAATTAAGCATACACTGACTGAAATAAAAAGTAATATACAGAGATCCAACAGCAGACTAGAGGATCGCAAGAATCAAGTCAAAGATTTGAAATACAAAGAAGCAGAAAACACCCAACTGGAAAAGCAAAAAGAAAAAAGAATCCAAAAATATGAAGATAGTGTAAGGAGCCTCTAGGACTTCAAGTGTACCAACATCTGAATTATGGGGGTGCCAGAAGAAGAGAGAGAGCAAGATACTGAAACCCTATTTGAAGAAATAATGACAGAAAACTTCCCCCACCTGGTGAAAGAAATAGACTTACAAGTCCAGGAAGCGCACAGAACCCCAAACAAAAGGAATCCAAAGAAGACCACACCAAGACACATCATAATTAAAATGCCAAGAGCAAAAGACAAAGAGAGAATCTTAAAAGCAGCAAGAGAAAAACAGTTACCTACAAGGGAGTACCCATATGATTGTCAGCAGATTTCTCAACAGAAACTATGCAGGCCAGAAGGGAGTGGCAAGAAATATTCAAAGTGATGAATAGCAAGAACCTACAACCAATATTACTCTACCCAGCAAAGTTATAATTCAGAATTGAAGGTCAGATAAAGAGCTTCACAGATAAGAAAAAGCTAAAGGAGTTCATCACCACCAAACCAGTGTTATCTGAAATGCTGAAAGGTATTTTTGAAGAAGAGGAAGAAGAAGAAAAAGGTAAAGATAAAAATTATGAACAACAAATACATATCTATCAACAAGTGAATCTAAAAATCAAGTGAATAAAAAATCTGATGAACAGAATAAACTGGTGAATATAATAGAATCAGGGGCATAGAAAGGGAGTGGACTGACAATTCTCCGGGGGAAAGGGGTGTGGGGGTGTGGGAAGAGACTGGACAAAAATTTTACACCTATGGATGAGGACAGTGGGGGGAGGTAAGGGCAGAGGGTGGGGTGGGAACCGGGTGAAGGGGAGCTATGGGAGGAAAAAAGAGGAACAATTGTAATAATCTGAACAATAAAGATTTATTAAAAATAATAATAATAATATTAATAAAAAAACATCTCACAGTTCTGGAGGTCAGAAGTCTGAAATCAAAACAGGTCAGACCCCCTGTCAGAGAGCAGGGGTCCTAGCACCCATCCAGCCCTGACACTCACTACTGTGGGACCTGGGCAGGTCACTTCGCCTTGCCCAGCCTCTTCCCCTGTGCGATGTGGACAGCCATGCCCAGTGCTCTTGTGGGATTGCAGGGGCCGACTTTGAGGGAACCAGCACAGGGCAGACTTTCTCAGCTGCGGGTTCTTTCCCTCATCCCATGTCTGGCTCCCCATTTTAAAAGGAATTTTTAAAAAATAAATCAGCCTGTGAGATAACACACTAAGAAAAGGAGAGGAAAATAACCATGACTGTATAACATAATACCAATTACAAAATGCAATTTACATTCTATATAGGGCATTTCCATTTATAATATGCTTTCACATCCACCCTCTCGTTGCATCTGGAAAGAAACCCTGTAAGAGAGGTATTTTTATTCCCATTCCACAGATACTGAAGCTAAGGCCCTGAGAGATGAAGTGACATGCCCAGAGTCACACAGCCAGTGGACAGCAGAGCAGATTCCACATCCTCCGGCCTTGTGCCAGCCACCCTTCTGCCACACAGCATTGTGGTGCCAAAGTAAACCCAACCTCAAAACATAGTCCCTCACTGCGCTGTTAAGTAGCTCATGCAGATGGCCCATGCCCCAGCTGCAGTGAGGAGATCACAGCGAAGAGGGCCTTTGTGGGAAGGCCTCCTAGAGCTGCTGCACTGCAGCAGAAGCCCCTGCACAGTCATCAGCCTTGGTCAGCGCTCCCTCCCGCCCACACACTTTCCTGCCCTGCATTTTATCTGCACTTCCTTCTGCAGCCTGCCCTGCCCTTAGACCACCTGTGAAAATAAACCCTCAACACACTGCTTCAGATTACATTGGAGTTCTACCCTGCTCAGTTCTGTTGGGAGATACTGGTTAAGAGTAGAGCTGCAAGGGACCAAAAAACCAGAATAATAGTGGTTAAAGAGACAGTTAATTTCCCTCTCAAGTAAGCAGTCTAGGAGAGGTGTGGGGGCTCCCGCACCTGAGCTCCTTGCATCTGTGGGCCCCATCTTCATCATGCTGCTTCCACGTTGTAGTCTAAGATGACTTAGTGGTCTGAACTCCACCTATTCTACTCCATCTATTAAGAAGGAGGAAAAGAACACCTTTCTCTTTAAAGACACTTTCCAGAACTTGTACGTACTTGTGCAAACTACATGGCATTGTCCAGAACCTAGTCATGTATAGACTAGGAAAGACAGTGTCTATTCTGCATAGCTATGTGCATTATAGGGTAACAGAAGTCCCAGACACAGGGACTCCTGCTGGTATAATGGGAAAAAGACTAGACTAAGCTTCTAGAGACTCAGTCCACTTTTGCCACCATATTGCTCTGTGGCCTGGGATAAGCCCCTTCCTCTCCCTGGGCCTCAGTGTTCTCTACAGAATGAGGGGAGATGGTGAAGATCATGTCTGAAGGTCCTTCCGCTATGGCTCCTGTGGGTCTGTGCATGAACCAGGGGTGGGGGCGAAGGAGAACCAGACAGCTGTAACACTCCCAATCGGCACCCCCAGACTCAACCCAGGGCCATGAGTGGAGACAGGCGGTGACCTCCAGAAGACCTGGCTGATAGCTAAGCCCCAGCCTCCCTCCCTCAGCCCCCACTTCCCAAGTAGCCCTCTGTTCAGTTGCTCCTCAAAGAGGGGAGCGTGTGCTGCCACTTGGTAATGACCATCTTTCCTTTCTGTTCACCGTTTCAGTTGTTCGGTTGTTTCTTAGCTTGGGAGACCCGCAATGTCAGCATCCCTGCGCTCAATGACAGCAAGTACATCGGGATGAGCGTCTACAACGTGGGGATCATGTGCATCATCGGGGCCGCTGTCTCCTTCCTGACCCGGGACCAGCCCAACGTGCAGTTCTGCATTGTGGCCCTGGTCATCATTTTCTGCAGCACAATCACCCTCTGCCTGGTGTTTGTGCCCAAGGTACGGGGCAGGGCCGACAGCCCGCCCTCACCACCCTGGCCTCTGGCCTCTGGCCTCTGGCCTCCAACTCTGTCACAAGGGGATTGCTGAGTTTCCTCCACTTCCTACGTTGTACACATTATTTTCTTATGAGGAACACAATTCACATCGCAGAAAGTTTGGAAAATGCAGAAGAGTAAAAGCCAGATTTTTCAGAAACCTCACAGAGTCCTACCACCCAGGAAAAAAAAGTTTGTTTTGTTTTTTTACTGTTAATATTTTTATGTGTTTCTTCCAGTGTTTTTAATAGTTAGGCAGTGGTGCTTTTTCAGATATAGCTGTAATTCTAGCACATATATTGCTTTGCAGTTTGCCTTTTTCACTTAATTTTTTGTGTTTTGTATTTCCCCATGTTTATGACATCACTGAGGGAACGTTCCATGTTTATTTGTCCACTTGGTCCCTTATTGGTGCTCATTACAGTTGTTTCCAGACTTTATATGTTATAAACGACTTTTCCACATAACACATGTTCCTTATTTCCCATTATTCCCTTAATATAGAGTGGCAGAAGTAGTATTAGTGGGCCACAAAGAATAACCATTCCTAACAGCCATGTTTACATGTTTCCTTCATCTGAAAAGCTGACCTGCAGGCCCGCCCTGAGAGGTGTTTTTCCTGCATTACCCGGCCCAGCAGCGGGCAGGTGACCCAGAGGCCTGCCCTCCTAGGAGCCCCTGCAGTAGCAGGTCTGCACAGAGGGAAGCCTGACCTCCGTGGGTCTTGGGAAACAGAGAGAGTGGGGAAGGAGTTGTTGGCCCAAGCAGCAGAGTGTCTGCCTAGGAGAAGGATGAGGGAGAGATCACTCAGGGCCCCCTCCCCTAGAGGCTGCCCATGGCACCTGCATCCTCCTGGGTGCCCAGTCAGTCCCCAAGCAGTGTCAGCTCTGCCCTACGTGCCTCTGGCGAATACTCCTCCCTTCTCTAGTTGCCGACACCTGCCCAGGCTCCAGCTTCCTACACTCCGCCGTTCTCTCCATCCTACAAAAGATGCCAGATGGTTCTGAGCCCGGCTCTGGTCGTGTCACTGCTCTGTCACCTAATAGGTCCTCACTGCCCTCCTGTCTCCAGGATCAAGTTTCTGACACTGGGCTGCCTTTCAGGACCCTTCAGTCTCCCCAGGAATCCCTGTCCACCGTCCAAACTGCCCTTCTCCAGAAGCGCCCTGAGCCCCAGTCTCTTTGTGCTGGCATATGCTGTTTCTTCCCCCTGGGATTCCCGTATCCTCCCCATCCTTCCCAACCTTCCTCAGAGCTCAGCCCCTCGCCCCTGGCCCATGAGGGAGGTCCTGGTGGTCAGGGGTCGTGGCTCGCTCAGCCTCTGCTCTCCAGTCCTGAGTCCAGAGCCTGCCTCAAACCAGAGATGTTTCTCAACTAAATAAGTAAGATCAGGGTCAAGTGGCAACCTTTTCTCTTATATAAAAATGTCTTTGTCAGCGACCAAGCTAGTCACTAGTCTTCCCCCAACACTCACCAGTGGTTCTAACAAGAAGCCTGCACTTTCCTCCATCCCACCATCTTTACAACTGTCACCTGCATGTCTATTCTCCACATGGCGCAAGGCCCAAGGCACAGTGAGGCTCAGCTGAGCCAGGCCTAAGGGGCCCTAGTGGGCTCTGCAGGATAGTTGGGACGCAGGTGGAATCAGGGTCTGAAGACCAGACTTCTACTGACAAGGAAGGTCACTGAGACTCAGCAAGGGGAAGGGGGCTGCCCAGGTCATGCACAAGTGAATGGCAGAGAGAGACAGTCCTGAGCCCAGGGCTCTGGACTCCCAGCGTGTTCTTCCTATGGCCGCCCGCTGCCTCCAGTGCAGGACCTTCGGGAAGGCTGGATGGAGGAAGGGAGGGAGGACCCCAGGGTTCTCTTTTCAAACCCGCCTGTGTTCTTTCAGCTTATCACTCTGAGAACAAATCCAGATGCAGCAACTCAGAACAGACGCTTCCAATTCACTCAGAATCAGAAGAAAGAAGATTCTAAAACATCCACCTCTGTCACCAGCGTGAACCAAGCAAGCACATCCCGCCTCGAGGGCCTGCAGTCCGAAAACCATCGCCTGCGAATGAAGATCACAGAGGTACCTCCCACAGCACTGCCAGTCAGGGCCCCGTCCTCCCACTGGCGTCCCTGTGCCCCGATGCAGGGAACTGTGAGAGCGGCTGTTCCCACCATGTCTCCTCTAGGACATCCCTGCATCACAGCTGTGCAGTCCCATCTGCTGCCGTGATGGCTGCAAGCACCAAGGAGAACGTGAGCTAGACAGGCTATTAGTCAGATCTGGCAGGAGTTTATTGCCCAGCTGGCCCAGGCCCCTGGGGTCCAGCAATGCCCTAATTCAATACATCCCCAGAAAGAAAGTTGTTCTTAGAGATTTGTGAACTTCCAGATTGGAGCAGTGAGTTGGAAAAACTCAGTTGTACACCTCCTGTGTGTCTCCTTTACTGCTCACACGAACACTTCACTTCTGACACTTCTGGTCACCAAATGTGTGGGGGCTTTTCCCCCACCATGCAATTCTCTGCAACACCTGCTGGGTAACCTACGATTTAGCTCAGTTCTAACACTATCTGGAGACAGTGTCAGATCCCACAGGTTAAAGGTCCCACAACACTGCTCCCACCCCATTTCAGACGCCAATCACAAGTATAGGTCCCCAGGTTACCCTCAACTTCTGTCCAATTTAGCTACAAGTTGGAGGGTCCTATTATCCCCTCTTCAGGTTCAAATAATTTCCTAGAGCAGCTCACAGAACTCAGGGAAACACTTATGTTGACCAGTTTACTAAGGGGTATGATAAAGGATTCAGAAGAACAGCCAGATGAAGGAATACATAAGGCAAGGTCTGGGAGGGTCCCAAGCACAGGAGCTTCTCCCACATGGAGTTGGGGCGCGTCATCTTCCGGTGTGGACTTGTTTGCCCGCCTGGAAGCTCTCCGAGCCCTGTACTTCTGGGGTAATTATGGAGGCTTCCTCACCTTGTCGGGAGAATTGGGCGGGGCTAACAATTCCAAGCTTCTAATCATGGATTGGTCTTGCCAGTGACCAGCCCTCATCCAGGGGCCCACCCAGAGTTGCCTCATTAGAACACAAACACACTTCTCACACGGGGAATTATAAGGGCTTCAGGAGTCCTGTATCAGGAACCCAGGCAGCAGAGGACAAAATATGTCGTCTGTTATTTCACAAGTAGCTTCCTAACTGTGTGCACCCCGCTCAACTGTTCACTCTCCACACCCACCTGTAATCACATCTACATGAGGGACCACAAGAGAGAAGGAAGTAAAGAGAAATTTCCAGGAGAGTTTGCTGCAGCAGACCTCACCTTTGTCCTGAAGGTCCTTAACTGGTTCTTGAATATTTCAGAGGCCATAACCAGATTCCTTTGTGCCCAAGCCAAACCTCAAATGCTGGACTTTGTATACGAAGGAGGAGAAACCAAATTACCTTCTTCTGTCCACCCCTCCCTTTGGATCAAGGGTTGTGACTGGGCCCATGGTGCTTGGACCAGGTGTTTAATAGAGGAATTTTGATTCAATGGGACAGGAGAGGAATAAAGGAGATGTCTTGGTTAGGCTACTGGCTAAGTTACTATAACAAAGAGGCCCCAAAATAAAGTGGCCCAAAGAAAATTTTCTCTTACCTAATGGTGCTAAAGAGAGAGGTCCAGATTGGCAGGCAGCTCTGCTCCCCAAGGTCATTGCCAAATGAGACCCCTTAATTCCTGTCTGCCACTCCCCAAGGCCACAGCAGTACCGTTAAAGCCAGGTGGAAGGCACGTCCTGTTCTCAGGCTCAGGAGGGAAAGAGAAAGGAAGTCCATGCAGGGGAATGCCTCTTAAACAAGTGATTCAAAATTGTACACATTTTAGGTTTGCTCCTGTTACATTGACAGGAACTTTCACACTATACTTAGCCAGAGGGAGTCTGGGAAATATAGTCTGTAGCTAAGAGTCCCAAGGAAGAAGTGAAACGTAGGATTGTCAGATTAGATACAGGATGCCCAGTTAAATTTTAATTCAGACACATTTAATTAAAAAGGAAATTATAGGGTGTTTTTAAGTCATCATCATGTCATATGGTATGATATGACAAGTAATATACAACAGATTGTAAAATAGAATGAATATTAATGCAATAATCTAAGTAGAAATAGGAGTGTGTTTAATAGTATATATACACATAGATGTACAAAGTGGGAATTTCAGATAATATTTGATTCTTTACACTTTCCTCTGCATTGTTTGAATTTCTTACGATGAACATGAATCATTTTTATAATGAGAATAAAATATCTTCATTTTGAAAAAGATTTTTAATTTAGACAAACAACCAGTCATAATTTTAGTATAAATATGTCCCACACAATATTTGGGATATACTTGCTTTTTAAAATGATTCCTTATTATCTGACACTCAAATGTGAGTATTCTGTATTTTCAGTTGCTAAGCTGGCAGTCCCTGCTGTGGGGGCTCACAGTCGTCTGCCACAAGGGCCTCTACACAGCGGTCTGGGCATCTAAAGCTGGCTTTCACCGTGGGGCCGCCCTCCACTAGCCATGGGAGCAGAGTAGGAAAGGTTTCTGTCCCTCGACTTCCACACTCTAGCAACAAAGAGTTTACTCACTTTAGGAAACCCAAAACCCGAGCCACAGTCAAATACCCCAAGGTGCTGGGTTGTTTTCCCTGGACTCAACTACAATCTGGTTTCCTGGTGCTTCCACCTTTGATCTTGGCCTTGCCATTTGAGTCACACAGAAAGAGGTATCTCTCGCCTTCTGCACATGAAAACTTAATAAATAATTTATGGCTGTGCTCTTGACCTCAGGACAGTACTTTACAGTTGATGTGGTCCCTCCCTTATATTGTAATAGGGTGCCCCTGCCCTCCCAACTACGGTCCACTCCCCAACACATTCCCCAGGGACTGAACTGCCCAGGGCTTGCATCTGATTCTTACATAAGCTTCGGGTGACTGGGATCCTTCTGCTTAACTCCCCTGAAGGCACCTCTACTGATCTGATTCTCCACAACAGTGTGAGGCTCAGAGCTGGCCAGATCTGCAGATCTGTTCCCCCACACCAAGGACTCTGCTAGTATCAATAATAATAATTACAGTAATGATCTTATAGTAGCAGATTACTCTTATATGTGGTAAGCACTGGACTAAATTATTGTATTATCTCATTTAATCTTCATAAGAACCCTGTAAAGTAGATACCATTATTACACCCATTCTACAGATGAAAGAACTGCAACTCAGTTCTCACCAGCCAGCACACAGCTAGTGAGGAACAGCTCTGGGCCTGCCTCTAGGCTTGCCCAGCTTCAGAGCCTGCACTGGGATGCTCTCGCCTCCTCCCTGGGCTGCTCCATGAGGCACAAGGCTGCACCGGACACATCATTGCAAAGCCCAGGCCCCTCTCATCACAGCTCCTCCTGGGACAAGAGCTGGCAGGGCCGTCTGCATCTCTTCCCCAACATGCACCCGCCCCTCTGGCTCTCAGTGCCTCCCAAAACCAGCCCGAGGCCCAGCCCTGTGACCCTGTGAGCCGCTTCTTGGCTCTGGAGGCCTGGCTGCCAGGGCTGGGGCAGGGACTGGGCTGGAGCTCTGACTCAGCTGGAGCCTTTGTCTTCTAGCTTGATAAAGACTTGGAAGAGGTCACCATGCAACTGCAGGACACGCCAGAAAAGACCACCTACATTAAACAGAACCATTACCAAGAGCTCAACGACATCCTCAACCTGGGGAACTTCACCGAGAGCACAGGTAAGAGGAGGTGGAGTCCCTGGAACGTGGGGGCCTGGGTATCAAGGTACCAGCCATCAACCTTCCGTTTTACAGATGAAGAAACCGAGGTCAGGGAGGGGCGGGCTGGTCTGAAGTCACACAGGCAGAGCTGGAGCACCTGAAGCCCATATCTCTGGCCACAGTTCAGTGTCCATCTAGAGCCCCACTCTGCTGGAGCTGGGGCTGGTGCTTCTCAGACCCTGGGGCTGCAGCTGCTCCTGTACACATGGCCAGCATTCCCAGTGTCCTGATGGAGGCACATTGTTCTTAGCAAATAGATCACATGTACTCCTCCCAACAACCTGTCTTAGTTTCCAATGCGCCACATCAATGTACAGGAAAGGAATCGTCAGTAGGATAGGACATGACCCTCTCTCGCCCCAACCACCTGGGAAATGAAAGCTGAAGTAACACAAGCCATTTTGGTTTCAGCAAAATTTTAGATTCCAATGTAGGTAAGAATGTATGGAACTAAGAATTCTCCTGCAACGTTTTGGAAGCCAGTCTGGCACTCTCCAACTGTTAGATGTGAAATCTCTCAACCTAGCAATTCCACTAGCGGGAGCCCCGTCCTTGGAAATACTCCCATGTAGGCAAAGATATAGACATACACTGTTCATCACGTTATTTTTAGGGGACAAAAACTGGAATTAACACAAATGGTCATTATTTGGGGTAGTTTCGTTAATTATGATACAACCAAACAAGGTGCATAATACAGCTATTAAAAAGTGAGGTGGGCTCTAACCGGTTTGGCTCAGTGGATGGAGCCTTGGCCTGCAGACTGAAGGGTCCCAGGTTCGATTCTGGTCAAGGGCATGTACCTTAGTTGCGGGCACATACCCAGTAGGGTGTATGCAGGAGGCAGCTGATCGATGTTTCTCTCTCATCAATGTTTCTAACTCTCTATCCCTCTCCCTTCCTCTCTGTAAAAATCAATAAAATAAAAAAAAAAATAATAATAAATTAAAAAAAAAAAGTGAGGTGGGCCCTGGCTGGTATGCTCAGTGGTTAGAGCATAGGCCTGGGCACTGAAGAGTTACAGGTTTGATTTTCAGCCAAGGGCATGTGCTTGATTGAAGGTTCGATCCCTGGCCCCAGTCAGAGTACATGCAGGAGGCAACCTATCAATGTATCTCTCTCACATCGATGTCTCTCTCTCCCATGCTTCCCCTCCCTTCCACTCTGTCTAAAAAAAAAAAAAAAAAAAAATCCTCAGGTGAGGATTAACCAAAAAAAAGTGATCTATTTGTGCAGATATGGCAAGATTTCCAAGAGAAAAGCAAGATGAAGACTAGCATTATGATATATATAAATTGCATGTGTGTGTAAGTGCATTTTTAAAATTATTTGGAAGAACAGACACCAAATAGTTAACAGTATCCACCTGTGTGGAAGGATGGGTGAGAAGGGAATCTTTTACATTTCATTTTATATACTTCTCTATTGTTTGCGTTTTGTCATTAGCATATATTCATTTTTATTATAAAATTAATTTTTAAGTCAATGAAAAAATCTTGTTTCTTTTATTATTACATGAGTAATAAGTATTCTTATTATAAAATTAATATATAAAATTATGATTAATTTTATTATATATAATATAATTAACATATTATAAAAGCAGTATTATAAATTTATTGTATATTGATTGTTTAAAATGTTTAAATTGAGGTAACAAGGAAATTGAAAGAATAAAAATTATTTCTCGTAAAAGGTGGGCATTTCAAATTAGTAGGAGAATTAATTATTTAATAAATGTCATTGGGATAAAAATAATGTTAGATCCTTACACTTTACACAAAAATCCAAGTGGATAAAAGATTTAAATATAAAAGGTAAAACCATGAATATACTAAAAGAAAGTATAGAAGAATTTATTTTATAATCTCAGAGGAAGGAAAGACTTTTTAAGTTTGATGCAAAACACAGAAACCACAAAAGAAAAGGTTGACAAATTCAACTACAAAAGAAAAAAAAATTTTAATCCTCACCCAAGGATAAATTTTTATTGATTTGAGAGAGAAAAACATTGATGTGAAAGAGAAACATCGATGGGTTGTCTCCTATTCACGCCCTGACCGCACTCTGACCTCGAACCTGCAACGTACATATGTGTCCTGACCGGGAATCAAACCCACAACCTTTTGGAGTACGGAATGAAGTTCCAACTGCCTGAGCCACCCGGCCAGGGCCAAAAGAAAACTTTCTCACAGTGCAAAAGCCATCATAAGTAGTAAAATAATTAAACAACAAGTAAGCTAAAATATAACTCAGGTAACAAGCTTATTTCCTTATATATAAGGAGAAATTATATGTTGCCTACATTGGTTGACCTGATTTCACATCCCCACCCCCATTTTATTACTTTGTTCTTGGAGAAAAGGAGGGCAGGGGGCACACCATACACACCTCCAGCACGCCACTTCCATCCCTGGGTGGAGGCTTCTCCGCTCCCGGCCTTGGTCCCAGGAGAACTGCTGAAGAGACCATGGCTTGGAGAAGGCAGAGGGATGCTGGACTCTTTTGCATCCTCTCTCCTGGGGCAGCATCCTACAAATACTGCGTTGTCAATTTTTAAAAATCAAGTTAATATCGCGTGTTGTGACGTTGTTTTGCATTCAGATGGAGGAAAGGCCATTTTAAAAAATCACCTCGATCAAAATCCCCAGCTGCAATGGAACACAACAGAGCCGTCGAGAACATGCAAAGATCCTATAGAAGATATAAACTCCCCAGAACAGTAAGTACCTTCTCCTTGAGAATTGCTGCCAGAGTACGTGACACCTGCAGAACAGTTTACAGTTTACCATGCCCCATGTCTTCATGCCCATTATTTCATTTGAACTCCACAGCAATCCCATGGTGCAGGTCAGATGACAATGCTCATTGTACAGATGAGAAAACTAATATTCAAAAAAGGAGGTGACTCGTCAAAGCTCATCCAGTTGCTATGTGCAGGAGATGGGATTTGAACTTGGGTCTGTCTAATATCAAATCGCATGTTCTCCACTGTAGCACATCGGCTTTATTATGTATAAAACTTAATCTTGCTAAATGCATTTATTTAACAATGATTTACTGAGACCTACTATGTGTCAAACACAGCAGTAAAGAAAACACAAAAACCCCTCCCTTCATGGAGCTACCAATCTATTTTTAAGACAGTTACTTAATTAAAAAAGCAAAACTTAGTATGTTAAATGGTGGGTGCTTGGAGAAAAATAAAGCAGGGAAGGGGGTTAGAAGTATAGTTTTAAATAGGGTGGTCAGAGAAAACTCAATGAGAAGGAAACTTCTAAGCAAAGACCTGGACATCTCAGTTCGCTTTGTTCCCACTGGTAGTTTTTTTCATTCTTCCCAGCTCACAACAGATTGGAAGCAGAGATTAGAAATGTCAACCCTGTAAGTTGGCTCCTGGGACGTGACAAGCAGTGAGAACCAGCAAAAACAGCTGAATCACCAACTGCCTTGCCATTTGGGGCCATTCAGTGTTAGAGCTAATAGCCTCTCCACCCAATTAGCTCCAAGGCTCACTGGCTTACAGTCAGAACAATTAGTGATGGTTACATGGCATGCGTCAGCGATTTACCTACACTAGAATGTCAGCACCATGACAGTAAGATATGGGTCCTTCATATGTCCCTTGGACTGAACACAGGTTCAAGTGCCGAGTAGGTTCTTGGTGAGTGTCTGTTGAATGAATGAAAATGTAAACAGGATCCCACCAGACAGCAGAATTCTGTGGCTCTGACAACCAGACAGATGCCCACCTTGCCCAGGTAGATGGCACCCTTCCCAGGTCAGAGTTTATTCTTCAGCTCCCTTGTTCTGGACTCATTTCCAACACCATCTTGCCTTAAGGAATTGATCATAGTTGATGTTACAAAGGTTCAACTTTAATTTCAAAATGAGATCTCCAACACCCTTATCTCGTGAACATCTGCAAAGTATCTCTTGGGAGAAGCCCTTTTGGCCAACAGGTCCTTATAAGGAGTGGGGGCAGCCCGCCCTGCATCTGTCCCCATCCATCTCAGATCCCGACCAATGCCCTACCTACGGTCCAGAGCACAACCTGTTGCATTGAGGCAGCCGCTGTGATTGGCCTCCTCCACAAAACTCTGTGGTTTCACAGAAGCAGAAGTCCCACCTTGTTAGTTTCTGCTTTGTTTCTGTGAGCAAGTTACATAAACTCATCTTTATAACGGGAATACTGCTTTTGCCTTCTGGGTTTTTGTGGAGATCTGGAGTTTCGTCCCACCTGCATGGCCAGGCAATGGGGACACAGCAGGCCTAAGAATACAGGGAATGCAGCTTCCCAGCTGCCGTGGAGAAGTGCACAAAGCACAGCTGAGCAAAGCAGGGGCAGTGGCCTGCGCACATTCCCCCAAAGCAGCTTTTCCAACAACTAAGGTGACTTCCTGACCTGCCAGTCATGCGAAGACTGATGAGCATGGAGGTGAGCATGGAGCTGTGGCAGTTAGAAAGGAGTTGGAAGGCAGTTCCGTTTCCAGTCTGCTCCTCCATCAGTCAAGCAAACC
This sequence comes from Eptesicus fuscus, assembly GCF_027574615.1. NCBI lineage: Eukaryota > Metazoa > Chordata > Mammalia > Chiroptera > Vespertilionidae > Eptesicus > Eptesicus fuscus. The sequence goes on along the minus strand of NC_072487.1, from coordinate 52,965,405 downwards.
CTCCCCCAGCTCCGGCTCTGGTATTTCTGGCTGCATTTCAGAAGTTTCTGAGGGCTCAGAGGAGGAATGGGCTCATCTTCTGGGGGAATTAGCACAAAGGTGACATTTGAACTGGATCTTGAAGGAAAAGAGCTCATCAGATGGGAAGTAGAACAAGGTTCCCCAGGCTGGGGAAACAGCCTATGCAAGGCATGGAGAGTGGCCATGAGCAGTGTTTTAGGAGAAACTAGCTGCCAGAGAGTAGAGTTTACAGAAAGAGGGGGTAGAAGATCCAACTGGAGAATCTGGCAAGAGACAGATCTTAGAGAGCCCTGAGTGTCCCATCTCTGTTGAAAAAATAATGCTAATCACCAAAGACCAGGAAGGAACCTTCTGGAATTGGCCCAGCAAGAAGGGCTGAGTTCCTGGACGAGGCAGGGAGGCAGAGCCAGTGGGGAAGGATGGGTCAGCTGAGAAGCCTTTCAGGGATGAAACCCAAAGCCACGTCCATGTGGAGGCCTGCAAGAGTAGACAATGAGAGCTGTCTGTGTTTGCAGAAAGCCCTGTTGAAAGGGCAAAGCCTTATTCTTAGGAATCACCCGAAGCTCAAGGAGCACCCTCCTTGCTTACTGTCTCCCTGGTTATTGCCAGGGCGGTACAGGTAGGCCTGCATTAAATACCTGCTAGACAGGTGAATGGTTAGATGATCTTGAATTCAGAGAATTCAGAGAAAACTGTGCTACTACCATCAGCCTCTTAGCCAAAGCAAGTCCAAGGACTTTCTGGTGAGTAGCCAGATAGCCTCCCTTAATACTACTCCCTCTCTTTCTCTCTCTTACTCTCTCCCTGCCACAGCATCCAGCGCCGGCTGTCCCTCCAGCTCCCCATCCTCCACCACGCCTACCTCCCGTCCATTGGAGGTGTGGACGCCAGCTGTGTCAGCCCCTGCGTCAGCCCCACCGCCAGCCCCCGCCACAGACATGTGCCACCCTCCTTCCGAGTTATGGTCTCGGGCCTGTGAGGGTGGTAGGCCTGGGGCTGGGCCTCCCCCATGACAGAACCACACAGAGCAGAGGCGTCTGCTACAGGAACACTGTCGGATCTGGCTGCGGAGAAGCTGGGCGCCATGCTGGCCTTGCGGGACTCTTGGATGGCAGTCAGGTGGACAGGATGGGGCGCACTTGGCACCTGACCTCGCGCCTTATTTGTGAAGTTTTTATTCTCTCACAAAGAAGAGGAATGGAAATGACTTCTTCCTTAATGTCTGCAAACAGGAGGAACTGAAATATTTGAGACTTTGAGAGAGAGAAACCTAGACAAGGAAAGAGTCACTAGAACTCCAGCTAGAAGTCGCTGCCCAGCCTTGGGAAGAGGAGGGGCTGCTGGAGAAACGGCCTTTGCCTCTGCACACCCATTGCTGGCTGCAGACCCCAGGCCAGCCCTTCTCCCCTCTGGGATCGGAGGTGGGAAGGGCAGTCAGGCCCCCAGCGGCCAGTCCAGCCAACCAGCCTTCCCGGAGCAGGGAGCCCGCAGGAAGGGCAGCCAGGCACAGCTCTGCAGCAGGCGGCCCAGGGCTGGGGTGCGGGAGCAGGCTGGCTCACATGCCTCCTGGTGGGACCTTACTCTCTGATAAATGCCACACATTAACACAATTAACACCCGTTCTGAACCGTGGGGATTTAGGGCACGTCACCGCAGACTCGCTCTGCAGCATTCACCGACAGTCGGTCATGCACCCACCTCATTGGCCATGTCCTTGTGTTTGTATCAGGTGTTCCTGGTAATAAGGGGGGCCACCTGAGCTAATCATGGGATGTCTACTCCCAGCATACACAAAACAGAAAGATTGTGCACTTTAACCTCTCTCATCAGGGCCCAAGGGCTTGCTGGGTTGTTGCTGTTACTGTTTTTCCCCACTGACTTTGTTTCTGACCAAAGTGAATCATGGGCATTCTTCTAGAAGACATCCCTGTACTCATAGGGGAAGGAGTTGCTAGCTGAGGGCTTCTCTCAGCTTCACAAGGCATCCTTCAGTCCAGGCAAGCTGGTGAGCTGTGCCCATGGGGGTCACAGGGGTGAGCAGTCAGCACATTGTCACTCTTTCCTTGTGGTTGAACCCCCAAAGAGGACCGCCTGAGAGTAAGACACACCTGGGTTCAAGTCTTTACTCCACTGCTGACTCCCTCCATGATCTTGGGCAGGCCACTAGTGTCTCTCTGAGCCTCAGTCTCCCCTCTCTAACAAGTTGGGGTTGAAATAATACCCATCCTGCCTATCTCACTTGATCTCATGCAGGAAAGCTTCATACCAAACAGTGAAGCAGCCTGATCCGTGAGGTATCAGGATGACCGTGACCTTCAGCCCTCACAACAGCCAGGGGAGTGGCCCAGAGAAGCTCCCAACACGGCCCTCTACCAGGATCAGCTGGCTGAAGAGAGGCTCCCTATGACTTTTGTGACCTTCCTAGACAGGTTCATTCTTTGCTGAAGAAAGGCCTGAATGACAACGTCCAGGACATCTGCACAACTGAGCAGTCGCTCACTCCCTAAAGAAACCTAATGGCAGCTTCCACAGGCAGGCAATAATCTCTTCCCAGACCACTGAAGTCAGGACTATGCTGCTGTCACCACCAGGCTTTGACAAAAGGGCCCACGGGAATCTTACCATCGCCAACATTTCAGAACACCCTCTTTCACGTAGTGTAGCTTTCCTCTCCCCTCCCCCAGAGAGGTTATGGAGGTACTGTAGCTTTTAGGGGAAAAAAATGTTAACACATCACAGGTCAAGTTGAAGTCATTGTCTGTTTAGGCACTAAAAACCGGTGTTGTCACTCACTGTGTATTACAGTATTTACTTGCTTTCTTGATTTCACCAAAATCAGATTTAATTTAAAGGGTCACATTAATTTTTCAAAGAGAAAGAGACAATTCATTGTACATAATGTATACACACAAAAAAATACCTGTAGAAATATTATTCCAGCATAGCAGGGAAAAAAAGAAACAAAAGTATTGGACAGTCGGAGGTGAGTGTGTGCGTCTGTACCCCATTGTGACTCCTGAACGTGCACAGTCTTCTAGGTTAACCCACAAAGTACATTCTCTGTCTTAATGATCCTGTAGGTTCACCCATTTTTTAAAAATTTCCCTGCAAATAACAAGACCCACAGAAGTGACTCTAGCTGTTTAACGGTCTGTTCTTTTATACGCAGCAAACACACCGCACATTTCCGAAAAGGCTTCATTCAGCCTGAGGTGTTTTCCAATGATGTTAGTGCACAAACGCTTTAAATTAGACTGGAACTGCCAGAATCAAATGTACATGAGGAATTTCTCGTCCCCCTATTGCATGGTATCAATTTTTAATAAATTGTTGCAAATTTGTTTTTATGAATAAAAGGGAAAAAACTGTCGTCCGTAATGCCTCCTCTCAAGCCCCAAATGCAGGTCATTTGAGGCCACATTCCTCTGCTCAGAAGCTCAAGGGGCGGTTCTGGGGTTGCCTGCTCAGCATTGTTCCTGCCTCCCGAAGCTGCCTCCCTGCCTTCTGCTGACAGCGCAGCCCTGTTACCATTTGGCACCGCTTCTGGCCACAGGTGATGAATCTAAAGTGGGAACCTGACCTGAGCTGGGCCAGGAAGTCCCTTCCCCAGGTCTCCTCCATGTAAAGCAATGTAGTCAGCCACAGAACAGAAAAATGAAGCCAATCAAGGACAGCTGTTCCTGAAGGCCAGCAGCACCCTGAGCCTTCCCTGCTGGGGGGTGCAGGCCTTCCTTGGAATCTCCGCTCCTCCAATAAATCACCCTTTTGGGCAGGGTTGGTTCAAGTTCAGGTCTTATTACTTGCAACCAAAAGGTTCCTGACTAATCCAGATACCTTACTGCCCCCGCCCCCCCAGCACTGACGCCCCCTCCAGACCATGACAGCCTGTGAGATTGGGCCCCTGCTCCTTTCCAGCCTCATTACCCGCCTCCTCTAATCGGACAATCGCATGCTTCTTAGGTAGGAAACTGTTAGGGAAAATGTCTTGACTCACCATGGGGACAGGGGAGAGAGATTCTGGAAACCAGGCTAAAGAGAGACAGGGCAACAGTTCCGTGAGAAAAGATTAGAAATGAAGGAGTGGAAGGAGAGAGAAAGGTGAGAGAGGAGGGAAGCCAAGTTCAAGTACCATGGCCAAGTGGCCAAAAGACCTTTAAGAACAGAGATGTCAAACATTTGATTTTAAGTCATTTGTGTTGCTGTGAGGTAAACCCTCTCCTTCATTCACTTCACCCCCTCCTGCAGAATGTCCCTAAAAACCTTCAGGAACCTTTACAAGCAAAAGTCTTGTGGATTTGGGTGGAAATGAAAGAAAGAGACAAATACTTTTTGGATTTAGGTGGAGGCCCAAGTGGGGATAGAAGAAAAACCACACGATGCAGAGGGAAAATACGCTCCCTGCACCAGCAGGAACGTGGAGCCGCAGGTGATCATGAGCACGTCAGCTCCCGGAAATTCACAGGAGCGTCCGAAAGGCACAGGAATGGGAAGTGTGGCTTATCCCCTCTAGATCTCACTGGGCATCATCACCCTTGCTGACATCTAGGTTATAGAAGTAACAGGAAACATGTTATCCTGGAGAGCCATGTATCTCAAAGATCCTAAATGCCAAGGTAGAAATCCTAGAAAGCAAGACCAGTAACACCATGCTCCCCTATCTCACAAAATAAATTCCATGCTCACAGCTCTGGAATGGAGTGAAATTGGAGAAGCTGCCCGCCTGCAGAGCTATTAGCTTGGCCGTCTTTGCTCTCAAGGTCATGGCTGCTCTCTTGCTCTGGTTCACCAGCCTGTTACTGGAGAGTCCTGGCACATGGGGAGTTAGGGTTCTGAGCCAAGAGGAAATACATTTGCTTTTTCTCCATCTGAATCCCAATGGAAAAGACCCAGGGCAGTGTGCCTCAAACTTGGAAATTGTAGAGACACCTTTTAAGACATGGTGTTGACTTCAATTGTTTTTATAAAGAAAATTACCTAAATATGTTCAAACTAGATATAAACACATGCTTAAATCCTTCATGTGAAAGCCAAATAAATTTATAAATTAAATGCAAACAAAATGACAAAACCAATAAAAAACAACATATTAACAACACTGACTTAATGGGACAAATGAGCTTTTGCTGAAAAATAAATTGCAGCTCGCTGTGCGAGCGTAGCACCAACTGCTCCCGGGCACATTCCTTTGAATTCAGCCTGCCTGGTGTGATGACTCAATTATCACACTGCTTTTCTTTATTTAAACTACTGTGACAACTTCATTTATTCAGCAGGACATGATGTCACTTGGCCTTCACTCAGCTCTAACACATCACTTCTCTATTCAATCCACCTTTGCTTTTTTCTCAGGAGCCTTTGACAGTCACGGGGCCCCCCAGATAACACATACAAATAAAACAGTGATTGAATGCTGATGCTCATTAAACGTTAGGCTTAGTGCTTTGCAGGCATAATATCATTTAGATCTCACAGGGACTCTAGAGCAGGGACAATTATTGCTGCCTTTTTGCAACTAGACACCGGCACAGAAGGTGAGTGCCGTCCTGGGTCACACAGCTGGAATGGTAGAGAAGGAATTTGATGCTAGAGCTCACCCTCTTACACTTCCTTAAACTGCCTCATCAGAAGTAGCTGGATTCAGATCACCCAGAACCGTGGTCAGCAAACTGCGGCTCTCGAGCCACATGCGGCTCTTTGGCCCCTTGAGTGTGGCTCTTCCACAAAATACCACGGCCTGGGCGAGTCTATTTTGAAGAAGTGGTGTTAGAACAAGTTTAAGTTTAAAAAACTTGGCTCTCAAAAGAAATTTCAATCGTTGTACTGTTGATATTTGGCTCTGTTGACTAATGAGTTTGCCGACCACTGACCCAGAATATGCCTATTTAATTTATTTTAGGTGGAGGTTTAATGAAAATGAAAACACAGTGTTTTGGGGTTTTTTGTCTTGTTTTGTTTTGTTTTTAATATATCTTTATCTATTTCAGAGGGGAATGGAGAAGGAGAGAGAGACAGAAACATCAATGATGAGAGAGAGTCACTGATTGGCTGCCTCCTGCAACCCCCACATTGGGGATTGAGCCCTCAACCCAGGCATGTGCCCCGACTGGGATCGAACCTGGAACCCTTCAGTCCATAGGCGGATGCTCTTCCCACTGAGCCAAACCGGCCAGGGCAGAAAACACAGTTTTTTTAATGTATAGATTTGCACACCTCTGAGATTCACCTGTGGAACAGACTGAGGCTATAAACCCCAGTCTGGGCACCTCTGGCCCAGAAAACGTGAGAGGGGGAAACCCTTACTGCACTGAAGCCCAGGCAAGCCAACAACATGGAAGAAGCAGAAACAAAACTCTGCCCAAGTTGCTCATCACCCACATCCCCACCCCACTCCCCCCACCCCCCGACCACTGCATCTGAAGCATTCAAGCCTCCAAGATCTGACAGAAGGATTCTGCCAGCATCCAAAGGCAAGATAGAAGATGCTCACCCTTCTGGGGGAAATGCCAGCCCTGGATATGATATTTACTGCTTAGAAATAACCAGGCTGGCAAATGCTATCAACGGTAGGTCAGAAAAAAATATGATGTTGTATATTCACAGAGTGGAATATTATACAGCAGTGAGAATGGAAAAAACTAAAACTACATGTGACAATATTAATGAATCTAAAAAATAAAATAAAAAACATTCAGAGTGAAAAAAGCCAGATATAAAAGAGGATGTATTGTAAGATTCCTTAATAAGTTTAAAAAGAAGCAAAACTAATGTTTAGACATCAGAATAGTGGTTACCCTGGGTGGGGAAGGTGGTGTGAGGAGGGCTTCTTGGTGCTATTAATATTCTGGTTCTTGATCCGAGCAGTGTTTACAGGCCTGTGTTCACTACATAAAAATTCTTTGAGCCCTTGCCTATTTGGCTCAGTGGCTAGAGCATCAGTCTGTGGACCAAAAGGTCCCGGGTTCAATTCTGGTCCAGGGCCTGCATCTTGGTTGCAGGCTACTCCCTGGCCTGATTCCTGGTCAGGGCTCATGCAGGAGGCAACCAGTCAATGGGTTTCTCTCACATTGATGTTTCTCTCTGTCTTTCCCTCTCTCCTCCACTCTCCCTAAATATCAATGGAAAATTATCTTTGGGTGAGGATTAACAACAGAAAAAATTTATTTGAGCTGTACACTTATGATATGTGATTATATGTGTATAGTAACACACACACACACACACACACACATATATATAGTCACACACATATGTATATTTTATATATAATACTAGTGTCCCAGTGCACAGACTCGTGCACATTGAAAGGAAATTAATTAGAAAGTGGCCAGTGGGGTGGGACTGGGCAAGATGGGGCCGGACATGCCCTAGAGCCAACCTCCTGCAGTCCCTTCCCGGCCAGCTGCACCTGGGGCAGCGCTGTGGCTCGAAGGGCATCTGTGGTCACCACAGCTCAGAAGTAAATCAGATTCGGGGCCAACAGTGCCCCAGCAACAACATAACCCATGGCCGAAGGTGGAATCACACAGCCCCGCAAGGAATCGGGCTCACTCCTCTCTGGTTCTGGGGTGCATCACCTGAGAACCGCTGCTGCCAAGTCACCGCAGCTCAGCAGCTCCTGCATTGAGCATCTGCCCTCTGGTGGTCAATGCGCATCATACCTACTGGCCAGTCAAATGGTCGGATGGTTGGTCGGTCACTTAGCCTTTTATACATAGATATACATATAAAAATATAAATATGTATGTGTTACATATACATATTTCTATAAAAATCATACATGTATATAAAGAAAATCACACATCGTTTATTATATACCTCAATAAAATATGCCTTTTCCTGGGCTGTAAAAAAAAATCCATTAGAGTCTATGAAGATTCTGCAGCATAAAGACAAACAGCACACAACAAGCTGAGACTGAACATACTTTGGGAAAAGATTTTCTGCAGGAAACAGAAGTAAATGCCAAATCTCATCTGCATCTGCTCTAGTCTCGAGAAAAATTAGTAAAACCTCATTTCCATGAGACAAAAGATTTTATAGATAAATTGATGAGACAATTTATGAAAAGAAAAAAAATGAAAAGTAAAAAAGAAAAGGTAGGGAAGAAAGGAGGGAGGAGGGATGGAGGAAAATTTCTAGGATGGAGGTAGTGTCAAATTTAACTCCTTCCCTCTCCCAGTTTCTTGCTGCAAATAACCTCTCCACCCCAATAGGGGAGGATCTTCATACCATCTTCCCCACTACCCATCCCCACCAAGGGTAACTACATGCCAAGCATGTGTTATAGTGTTTAGTTATAGAACTTTAAGTAAAAATAGGAGAGTTTAGAAAATGATCTGGTACAAATGAATCCTGGGAGGTCCCTACCAGCTCAAAGACCTTAGGATTCCTAGAACTCATGCTAATCCTAGTAGCTAACACTTGCCAAATGCTTTCTACGGGCCAGACACTGTGTAAGCACTTTATGTGGTTTATCTCACATAATCATGTAGTAACACTACTTGGTAGGTACTATAATTATCCTGTCATACAGATGAAGAAACTCAGGCGGAGAGGCTAAGTAACTATGTCCAAGGTCAGACATCTGTGATTATAGAGCCAGAATTCAAATACAGACAGTCTAACTCTGGAGACACTAGAGAAGAAGTGATGAAGGTACCACCAAGATTTGATATTTAATTTCCCATGAGAACTTTCTCTTCCCACCCATTAAATGACACTCCTGCATTTCTTACCAAGCATACCAAGAACATAAAACTTGGAAATCTAGGTGTTTTTTTTTTTATTTCTCTGGCTTATATACTTGTGAAAATTAAACTAAAAAAAAAAATTCTCTCATGTTATTTGGTTCTTTAAAATAAAATAAAAAATTTAAAAGCAAGTTTCCCTGGAACTAAAGTTCCTTTTGTATAATCTGGTTTACATTCAGAATTTGAAATGGGATATAAAATAGAACAGTCTTCAATGTCTGCACTGTCAGGTCATCTCTTTCAAGATTCTATAACTACTAGTAAGTGCTGTAAAACATGTGCTTGATGTGTAGAACTGAATTTCCATGAGGCTCAGTCATGCAAAATTGGACTGATGGAGTAGACATTTGTTCCAGTGATCCTGCCAAGTAGCTGGGGAGCCAATTTTGACCTTGAGTGTCATGTTAAATTGCAAAATTAAACGTTGTTTATCTGTTTGCCTGATTAAATATTTTATAGGAAAACTGCCAATGAGAACCATTTTTGCAAATGGCTTGTCAGTTTAAATGAACCTAATTCCTTTAAACATTATCTATTTGAAAATCATGTGTCAATTAAACATGAATCCTTGGGTTTTATCAATTGAAAATGATACTACTCAAAAATAGGTATGTTAGAAAGTATATCATGATGTTTTGTTCACCAGAAAGCCTAACATTTTAAAACATATTTTCAATGAGACTGTACTCTTTCCTTCATAAGAGAACTAAAACTATCCCATAGAAAGAGGAGAAAGAAATCGACATGGAAAACACCTACATGCACTGATGTTCATTAGTGCATGTAATAAACCCTTATTGAACATGAAGAAACACATGCTTTTGTTGATAACCTGTTTCTCTTGCCTTCACTAAATAAGTGGGTTGAAGGTCTATGCAAAATACGTTGTTTTTAAGGAGTCAGATTATTAACCTGCCTGTTTGGGTTATGTTGTGTGAGGGTTATTCCTGAGTGCCTCTTTTAAGCCCTCTGACAAAAAAACTTGGGGACACCTAATGCAGACAGGGGCAGTACACCACAAAGGCCACAAGGTGTCACTTCGGGACAACCTCTTGCTCTGCAGCTTAACAATATCCTCCAAGGAGGGGCGGGATATTGACTATATTTTGATAAAATTACCAGAAGTGTATCCATTAGGATATACAGCAATTAATGCATTTAGATCAACAGGAGTTCCCCTCTAATGTCCCTAAAACTCAAATATTACACATCATTTTTCCAACCTTACTGTCATAAACATACCCTATTTTTAGCTAAATAAGTTTTGCGGAAATAGTTTTGTGGCCTGTTTTTTCAACCTAATATTTTCTGTAGAAGTCCATATCCTTCTGCAAAAAGTATCCAATCAGTTACTTAACCAATTTCGTATTTTGGGTCATTTATATTCCTTCCAGTTTTTTTTTTTTTTTAATGTATTTTATTGATTTTTTTACAGAGAGGAAGGGAGAGGGATAGAGGGAAACATCGATGAGAGAGAAACATCAATCAGCTGCCTCTTGCACAACCCCTACCGGGGATGTGCCCGCAACCAAGGTACATGCCCTTGACTGGAATCTAACCTGGGACCCTTGAGTCCGCAGGCCGACGCTCTATCCACTGAGCCAAACCAGTCAGGGCCATTCCTTCCAGTTTTTTGAAATAATAAGTAATGCTATATCGAACATATTTGTCAGCTAAAGGGAGAGAAGGGGCTAAGAAAGGGCTAGAGGGGTGGACAGAAATGGGCTCCAGAGCCCAAATGGAAGATTGCGCCCTAGACTGGAAGGAAGGGGAGAGTTGGGGGCGAGAGACTAGAAGAGGCAGGAAGTTGAGCGAGTTGGGGCCTAGGTAGAGTTACTCTTTATTAGTTGGTACAAAATTTACTGAGCCCAACCCCGCCCAGCAGTGCAGCAGCAGCAGCCTGGGCGCCCCATATCATGCAACCGGCGCCGGAAGGTGGTGAGCTGGAGCTGGGACAGAGGCGGGGGAGGCCGCCGCGGCCGGCTGAGAGCCACGAAGGCGCAGAACTAAAGCAAAGAGAAAAGTTGGCGGCCGAACCCACGAGCCCCTCACGCCCCGCAACACCGGAAGTGGTGCCACCGAGCCCGGCGTCTCTCTCAGCCAATGGGCGCGTGATGCGCCGTCCGGCGGAGACCCGCGCGGCCCCTGGGGAGAAAAGGCGGCGGCCCCTCGGCGTGAGGACCTTTCCTTCGACATTACTACGCGAGTTACCAGGACGGTAAGGTCCGTGACAGGCGTCCCTTCCCGTTCCTCTCCCGCCCGTTAACCTAGCTCAGAGACACCACGCCTCCAGCCAGAGGCCCGCCTCACGCCCCGCACCTGCCCCCAGTTAAGAGGACTGACTGGCGGGTACCAAACCCGGAAGTGGGCGGGGCAGGAGGAGCCTGCGGGGGCGTGTCGATGGGCGTGGTTAGGTTTCCGAGGGGCGGGCGGGGCGTGGCCCGCCACCCTCCTGGGCTTTTGGTCGGTGAGGCTCGCTCCCCGCTGCGGGTCACCACTGGGCCCGCCCTCGCGCCCACGTCGCCCTCAGAGCCTCCGAGATTCGTCCGGAGTCGGGCTGCGGACCTCCTCACCCTGCGCGGTCCGAGCGGCGATGGAGGGCGCCCCGGAGAAACCCCCGGAGCCTAGTTCCGCTGCCCTCAGGTCCGGAGAGCCTGTGGCCAGGGGCCCCGAGGGGCTGCCTCCCGAGGAGTCCGAGGGCTGCGCCCGGCCCCTGGAGACGGTCCCCAGGAAACTCTGTGGATACTTAAGTAAGTTTGGCGGCAAGGGGCCCATCCGGGGCTGGAAATCTCGCTGGTTCTTCTACGACGAGAGGAAATGCCACCTGTATTATTCGCGGACCGCGCAGGATGCCAATCCCTTGGACAGCATCGACCTCTCCAGTGCGGTCTTTGACTGCAAGGCGGACGCCGAGGAGGGAACTTTCGAAATCAAGACTCCCAGCCGGATTATTACCCTGAAGGTAAATGGACTGATTTACCCCCCTTGTAAGCAGGGATGAGTTCCTGGGGCACGGTGGGTGGTCACAGTCAATTTACCGGGAAAATGATCACCGATCCTGATGGCCCAGTGAGCCCTGGGTGCCCGGGCTTTTGTGATTTTCGGAAGCGCATTCACGCCCAATTCCTCACGGGGTTCCCACAACAAAGGCAGGAGTGTCGGGTCCGTAGTTCGGATCAGGAAACTGAGTCAGAGAGATGAAGTGGCTGGCCCCACCTCAGGCACCCAGAGGGCGGTGTATGTAGCCCATTCTTGGGATCTCATAGTCTTACCTCCTCTCAGGACCGCATCCGAACTTGGGGGTGTGCCTGACAAGGCAGTTACCTTAACTTTCTTACTTGGGGCTGACGTATAGTCAAGATGGGAGTTTGCAATCCTCCCTCGAGACCTAGATTCTAAATCACTTTTCTTGATGTTCTGGCCCAAAGGAATGGATGCTGAGAAAATGTTGGCAGGGATTGGGAGGTAAACATTGAGGTTTCACTGATCAGCTTAGACTATTCATCGGGGCAAATCCAAACCTGCTTTCCCTATCAGTAGGTTTTGTTTAATCTTGTTTGACTGAGAGAGCCTGAAACGTGGAAAGGCCATGTGCTTTGAAATCAGACAGGATTGGATTCAAATTCTACGTCAGCTACTTACTAGCTGTATGACCCTGGGCAAGTCACTTAACCTCCCGGAATGTAGGTAGTTTGTGAGTTTTAAAACAAGATATGTAAGCGTCTGGAACAGCAAATTGTTGAAATACTCCCAGCACCTAGAATACAACCTGGTACCTGGTGGGTGCTCAGTAAATGTTGGTTGAGTGAACACACATCGTGGTGGAGCCAAGAGGAGGTGCCCCAGAACTTAATTGGAAAGACCGATCTGCACTTTGAAATAAGAGTTCCAGGATCCACACTCTGAACTAAGAATGTGTCAGGAGACAGCCTTCCCACCCCATCCCATCTTCCCAGCCCTCCACCCTTACCTCCAGCCAATTGGGCATCTATTGAGGCCCCTGAATGCAGCCCACAGCTTCAGCTCTCCTTTACAACCAGACCAGCATGGGGAGATCAGATAAAATAATGGAAACCAGGAATTCCAGGCCAGGCAAGGCAGGCATTTCACAGGTCATGTGGTTTACAGGTGTCTCCTCCCACAGGTTGAATGCTGTCTGCAGGGTCTCCAACACATGGCTTTTACTATTCCATGGATCTGTGTTCATGCCTGGCTCTGTGCTAGGCACTGGGTATGGAGCCAAATTACACCTATCCCCTGATGCTCAAACAGCTTCAGATTTGGTGAGAGAGACTGACAGGGAGATTGGCACGCACAGTAAAATGTTCTGTTAGAGACGCAGGAAGTCTGTACCAGAAAAGTGTGGTGACAGGATGGGTCAGTTCCACTGAGTGGGAGGGTCCATCCAGAAAGGACATCATAGAAGGGCTGATATCTGAATCCTGAAAGAGAACATCAGTTTTCTACCAGCAGACAAGAGGGAGAATATTATTCCAGGTCAAGAGACCCCCATGAACAAAGATGGGAAATCATGTTACCACCCAGTGTCCAGGCAAGTTGAGGGACCCAAAAGATGGAATGGGAGAACAGAGGCCCACGGGGGAGGGCAGGGCATTATGAGTGATAACAAGATGTGTGGGCTTTGTCCTGGGGGCTGTGGGAAATTGTCAAAGAGCTTTAAGCAAGGAAGCACCGTGATAGTAGAATGCTCAGAAAGCTCAGTCTGGCTATGGGGTAGAGAACAAATTAGGAGAAGGCAAGGCTGGTGGTCAGGGAGTCCATCAGGAGGTGATCAGGAGAAAATGATGGCTGAGCCAGAGCAGTGACAGAGCGAGACGGTGGCTAGGGATGTGAGGCAGGAAGAATGTGAGAGAGGAGTCAGGGATGGCTCCTGTAACTGGCTGACTGCCTGGTTGGTCCAGTCACTGATAGGAGTTGAACCCAGGATGAGGGGACAGTAGGACATCGGGTGTATGTCTTCCTCAGTAGACTCTTAAGTTCTAAGAGGACAGAGGCATGTGTGTTGGCTCACCACAGAATCTCCAGTGCCTCCCTCAGTCCCTGACACAGATAGCAGGTGCTCAATATATACTTGTCCAGTGATTTAATAAAATGGGTTTGGTTTGGGGCTGGACCTTGTCGGTACAAGGTCATGGTGAAGCCATGGGAAGACCTGCAGTCTCTCAGGAAAAGTGTATAGAAAGGGAAGACTGGTGGGCATCATTTTATCTTATTTGATATCTTTACAACAGACCAGGAGCCTCTTCTTGGAGCCCCCTGGCCTCATGCACACCTCACCTGTGAGCCTCTTAAAAGGAGGAGCTTGCCCTGGTTGCCTGTAGCCTCCTGCTTTCCTCATGTGGCCTGGATTGTGAGCAGCTCTGTGAGACTCAACATCCACTCCGAGCGAGCTGCCCAGCTTCTGTGCCCAATCAATCACAGGCCTTTGCTACATAAGCCACATCTCCTGGCCATAAACTACAACAAAGCTCTGGGAGTGGGAGAAGTGGGAGACCCAGGTTCTGGGACCAACCCGAGCGGCTTCAGAGCCTTAGTTTCTCCATCTGTAGAAGGGGCTGATCACTCCTGCCCGGCCTCCTCCCTGGAGGATCTGGTGACCTAATGGATGTGAGAATAGATGTTTGTACCATTCAGTGGTGGAAGACCAATCAGCATCAGCCATTAACTGTTTGGGGGTGGGGGCATGCCTGAAGGGTGCCACTTTGTCGTGCTGTGCATACTGGCTTTCCAGTCCCCGATCATATGCATGATTTCAGTGCATCGCTAAAACAGAAGGGAATCTCCATTCCACAAAAAAGTCAGCTAAGACATTGAGATGTTGCACAGAGAGACAGAGATAGTGATGGTATCCTGGGCCCCACCCAGGGCAGAATTTTAAAGCTCTTACCCTCTCTCTTAGCACCTCCAAATTCCTTTGCCCAGTGAGTACATTTTGAGCACCTACTGCATGTCAGGTACTGTGCTGGCCACTTTACCTTCCTTACCTCATTTCATCCTCATAACAACTGTCCTATGGAATGAGTGCTATCATCACCATAGTACAGGTGAGGACACTGAGGCCCAGAAAGGTTAAGGAACCTCTAAGTGGGAGACCAGAGCCTGATCACCTTCTATAGCCAAGAAGCAGGTGGTGTTTTCTAGGTGGGCACCCAGCCACAGTGAAATTGTTTTCTGGGAAGGAGCGTTACCAAGCCTCCCTTGACCTTCCCACATCCCATATCCAGTGCCACCCTGTGGGCACAGAGCCTTCCTTGCCAACTAACCCTTGTGCTTCTCAGGCCGCCAACAAGCAAGTGATGCTGTACTGGCTGCAGCAGCTGCAGATGAAGCGCTGGGAGTTCCACAACAGCCTGCCTGCACCTCCTGTCGCCCCTGACGCTGCCCTGGCTGGGAATGAGCCTGCCCTGCGCCTTGAGCTAGGTACCCAATGGGCTCGCCTCCTGTCCACACCCAGGGCTCTTGGTGACGAAGCCTCACCCCTCCTGTTAGAAGTGAGTGGGAGGAGCCCTCTGCTAAAGAAGCAGGGAGCCAGGGATGTGACTCAGGATCAGTTAGGGCAACCTGATAGTGGCAAGGGCAAGAATATGGGCTCCGAGGCTAGGCTGCCTGGTTCACATTCTAATCCTGTGTGGTCTTAGGCAAGTTGTTTACCCTTTCTGAGCTTTAGTTTCCTTCCTTTGAAATGAGGTCAGTAAAGAAATTATACTTACTTCTTAGGGTTTTGGTGAGGATTAAATGAATCCGTATACCTTGAATGGTTGGAATGATGCCTGCACATTGTCAGTTCAATAGCTGTCAGCTACTATTACGATGACTATAATGGGAATGTCTTAAGAAATGAAACTTTCACCGAGTTGCTCTGAGGTAGGTTAATGAGAAATTGCAGATATTGTTACTGCTGCTTTACACAAATGCTTTTGTGCTATGAGTTGTGTAGACCAGTGTTCAATGTATTATTCCTGTTGTTCGCATAAGCCAGAATCCTTCACCCCCACGTGGCCCACAAATAATTTTCTTGATCCCAAATCCTACAACATCCCAACAGGGAGGAGTCCTGGAGATCACACCCTCCCACCCCCATGCTGAAGCCAGGAATATGACTGACAGATTTTAGAATCAGGACTGACCACTCACAGCTGCCCCTGCAGGAGCACAGAGAGTGAGGTCCCACCACAGATCTGCAGCGTGTCTAAGATGCCTCATCCTTAATTAACATCCTTAATTTCGGAAGCCAAATGGGTGAGGGCAGGACTGTGGCCAAGTGCATCATAGACCTCCATACCCGGATGTTTTTCATGTCCCAAACTGAGCTCATCTGCCCTTGACTCTTCTCCCCCAGTTTTCCTTTCCCCATTTACCCAGTTGTTCCAGTAACCAGGAGCCGCCCAGATTCTTCCTGCATCTCAGTTAGCCGGTCGTCAGTCACCAGTGCTGGCCTCGTCTCCCTGTGGCCTACACATCAGACCCAGGCCCCACTTCACTGCTGTCGCCTTGGGTCAGGCCTCAGCTCTCAGCTGAAAAATTATAGAGCAGCCTCCGCCCTCTGTCCCAGCCTGCCCCCTCTGACCATCCTCCTCACTGTAGTCAGAGTGAGCTTTCTAAAGTGACAGCCTGAGCTCAGCCTTGGCTCAGTGGTTGAGCATCAACCTATCAACCAGGAGGTCAGGGTTCGAGGTCAGGGCACATGCCTGGGTTGCAGGCTCAATCCTTAGTGTGGGGCATGCAGGAGGTAGCTGATCAATGATTCTCTTTCACCATTGATGTTTCTATCTCTCTTTCCCTCTCCCTTCCTCTCTGAAATCAATAAAATATATTTTTAAAAAATAATAAATAAATAAAGTGACAGCCTGAGCCCCACTCCCCTTTCCTGACTGCTCACCATGTCCCAGGCCCAAACACAGTCCTAGCTCTTTAGCACCTAATTCAGTCCTTCCTGCTCTCACCTCTGTCTGCTGCCCCAGCACCTGCCTCGTGTCTTATGCTTCAGAGTGCCAGAGGCGTCTCTGCTCTCTTCTCGGCCTGGGAATCCTACTTCTTCTCGATGGCCAAGCTTTAGTGTCCCGCCCCCCCCCTCCTCTTGACAGTCTCCCCTTGGAAGCATTCTGGGACTTTGTCAGCTGGACTCTATATGAGTCCTCAACACTTCCAGACCATTCTTGAGGCCTGTCACACTGTGTTCTAAGTAGAGTGTCCTTGTCAGTCTCTGCCCCCTAGCCCTAGAGGGTGGGGGCTGTGTCCTTGTCACCTGTGTCCCCATGATCTGGTGCCCTGCCTGGCACATTGGATATTTGTTGCATGAGTGTATGAGCAAATACATTGAATTTCATAATTAAATGAGGAAAGGAATGTAAAGCCTTTAGCATAATGCCAGGCACATAATGCTCAATACATGGCATCTGTCTTAATAATATTATTATATGTATACATGTGCACTGTTATTATTATAACAACTGCATCTTTTTATTGTTAATAATCATCAGTAATTTCTCCTGAGAACCTTCTGAGTGTTTTATGATTGTAAGGGCTTTCTTTGGGGAAGGGTTTATTTATTTTTGCTTCTACATTTTTATTCTACCCTCCACTCCCCACCTCCCAGAGCTAAACAACCCTGGTTGTGCTGAAAACTGCAGTCTGAGTTGACACAATTCCCCATCAGCCTCGGACCAGAAGTAATGAGAAGCCCTCCCTGACTTGAGATGGGAAGAACCAGGTTATCAGTTTTGGGATCCCACGGGTTCAGCACACTCGGCGGGCCTCTTCTGGGCCAGCGCCCGCTGTGGGCATGGGGGCAAGGGAATGGTTGTCATGACCAGGGTGCCAGTCTCCCAAGGAGGACACTGGGGAGATGCAGGAAGCAGGCATATAGGCTTCCCCTCTGAAGCCTTACTCATCCTGCAGCAAGCCCTCACCGTCCCGGACCAGGGCCCCTGTGAAACCTTCCCCAGCTTAACCAGAGAGACATTTCTGGAGTCTTGAGCAAGCTGGCAGGCCATGGGTTGGCAGGCTGGAGCAGGCTGCCCCACCTCTCCAGTGCCTCCCTTCCTGAGAGGAAGCAGGGGCCTGCCGCCAGGGCAATGAAAACCTACCAGCTGGCGTCTGACTGAGTCACAGGCGCTGCATCTTGCACAGCGTCTCAGGGCTGCCTTTGAGCACAAGGCACGTTCTCTACAGCTTGTAAGCGTTCACACCTTAATTTTATATTTCCCCTGAACATTGGTCTCCATAGAGCCAAGGAAGATCAAGGGGAAGCCAACGGATTGATAATAAAGACATGGTGCCAAAGTAGAAAACATCTCACAAAGCACTTTTATAAATGTTTATCATAAAAATATCCATACCACTTACATTGTTGCAACACTTCACATGTATCATCTAGCTAATCATCACAACAATCTTATGAGATTTTTGCTGTTATTTTCATTTTACGGAAGAGGAAACTAAGGGTCGAAGAGGCTCAGGTCAAACAGTAAGAAGATGTCAGTGCTGAAATTTGAACCCTAGTCTGTAGACTCACACAAACACGCACCCCATCCTCAAGCTGAGGAGGTGACGGGCCATGTACCAGGGCCCTCCAGGAAACCAGTGGCCTGCTGGTCTAAGCCCTGGTTGTAGGTGATGGCTTCTTCCTGCTGGTAATGGGACAGCCTCTACAGTTCAGGCAAAAGGAGAAGTACAAGTAAATGCTGCTGAAAATATTTTGTATGGTCACCTCACCGGGGGCACGTCTCCAGGCTGGAGAGGGACCCAGAGGCCCCAGACCAGAGTCTTGGGTCAATTCTATTTCCTGAAGGAAGTGCTACCCTTCCCTGTGGCATCACCATCATGTGCCTCTCATCCTTTGGACACACCCTTTGCACTGGGAGCTTGCGCTTTCCTTCTTAGTACTGTCTGCTCGTCAGAAATGCTGCTGTAATAAGGAAAAGTGAGGAACTGTGTTGAATGCATAGCTCTGCTAGCAGCTGTGCGACCTTGGTCACAAAATTCACCTTCTCTGAGCTGCTGTTTCCTCGTTGGTGAAACGAACCCCATGGTGACATTTACCCCCAAGACGTAGTTCTGTGTGGCCTCAGTAGATCTAGAGCCACAGGTGGATGTTAACAAAAAACAGATATTGGCAGTTAGGGAAGTACTTGCCAAGACATTAAAATCTTAGACAGATGGTAATTTTTTTCTTTGTTGTGATTGAGGGAGAATGAGGATGGATAAAGTATTGATAAGCAAGGAGACCTTAATTATTTTGAATCAGCTCAAAGTCTGAATCAAAGAATCCTTTGAAAGATGTGCATCCACAGTATGGGGCTTTATGGTTTTCTAAACATTTTCATATATTTTAACCCTGAAGGAGACAGAGTGCAGAGTGGCTGTCCAGTTTTTAAAATATGGAACCTGAAGCAGAAAGAGAAAAAATGATCAGCCCGGTCACAGCGTCCTCCCAGCAGAAATGCCAGGTTTCTTCTGGCTCCTGCTGAAACCCCCAGGGGCTCTGCCATTCCAGCCAGATGTGATCCCTTCTTAGCCACCCCATCCCATTTGTCCTTATCACCTCCTCCTCTGGGACCCTCCTGGCATCCTCAACTCTGGCTCTGGAACCCCTTCTCCCACTCCTTCTGCAGGTCCAAATCACCTCCAGCTCTCCAGGCCACTCTAATGCCCTTCCTCCAGGAAGTCTTCCCTGACTTGAGTTAGAAGGAATCTGTCTCCACCTCCCAGAACTCCCCGAACTCTGGCTGGCCTGCCCTCTAGCTTCCACCTAATTGGTCTTCCTGAAGCATGCACTTTTCCCTGCTCCTGAAGCTGGGAGCTTCCTGTGCCTTTGATGATCTCACTTTCTCCAGCCCCACCTGGAAACTTTAGGGTAGACGCCCAAACAACTGAGAAAGTAAATTGAAGGGAGGAACACAAAAGAATTCGTGGGTGTGGCCAAGTACCAGCCAGGCTGCCGCATCCGAAAGAGCCTTTTGGGGATTGACAATGTGTTATTTGCCAAGTTAGACTGCAAAGTTTATTTTCAAGTAGATTGAGCAACTCTCCCTGGCCCCCACCATTGCATTTAATGTTCTTGCAGATGCAAGGCAAAAATAAATGTCCGATACCCCTTCGCCCTCTCAGTAAGAGGGCCCCAAGTAAAAGGTGTCTGTCTCAGGGCTGCCTGGTCAAGATCATACCATCTCCAAGTGGCCTTGGTTCTCTTCGACTTGTGGTAGCACTCAAAGCTAACTTCTGAGTCTTTCACCTCTTTTCTCTTATATCTCAAATAATGTTTCATTAGTCTTGAAACCTTCCTTAATATTAAGCCTTTAAAGTACTCACTGTATAAGAATCCCTGTTTAAGCAGAACATTTGAAAAACATAGAAAAGTAAGCCTACCACCCAGAGACAGCCAGTGTTAGCATTGTTATGACCTCCCACCTGCCTCTTTTTTTTTTTTTTCTTAATGTAAATGATTTTCTGATCAGATAACAATACAAAACGCTTTACTTTGCTTTTTGGTACTCAGTATTGTGACCCTAAAATGTCCCTGTGTTGTAAAATCTGTTTTTTAGTACCTACTTTTGATAAATATATATTATTTCCTGTTTATAGATGTAACCCATGTTTACTATAGAAAATTTGGGGGGAAACATTAAACTATAATGAGTAGCCTGCTCACTTTTAATCCCAGTATGCAGTTCTGACCACTGTTAAGATTGCCAAGTATTTCTTTGAGACTCTTCCTATACAATGGAGATCATACTATAACCCTGATTTTTATCTGGCTTTTCAACCTTAGAGTATGTGCCATGCATATTCCCCATGTTCTTAAGCATTCTTCCTTAGCATCATTTTAAATGGTTGAGTAACATGCCACCTGCCTCTTTGGCTGCTGTTAACCCACAAGAAAGTCTTGCTCAGGCTGACTCCCACCTGCTCCCAGTGGGAGCTGAGCCCATAGCACCCACCTGACTGGTCTTTCCAAGTGCAATGACCCAATGGGTGATTTCCCTTTTCTTTGTTCCCCAGATCAAGAGGAGGCAGAGCTGGAGGAATTCCTGTGCCCCGTGAAAACGCCCCCTGGACTCGTGGGTATGGCAGCCGCCTTGCAGCCAGCCCCTGCCATGCCCTCGGCCCTTCAGAATATTTCCCTCAAGCACCTGGGAACCGAAATACAGTAAGTGCTAGTGGGGCTGAGGGGCTGGCCAAGAAGCAAGTAGCCCCTTCTTCAGAGCTTACTGTGATCTGGGGTGATTCCCAGTAGGGAGGAGGGCCTGGTGGGGAGGGTTTTAGGGCAGTGGTTCCCAACGTGGGACACACGCCCCACAGGGGGGAATTTGATTTTTAAGGGGGGCAATTAGAGAATGAGTTGTTAACAGTGAATTTTTTGCATTTCTTATGTTTCTAGGGGCCTCATATACAGTATATAAATATATATTGTGACATTTATGCATTTCAGTTCTCTTTTATATGTTTTGAAATTTTATTTGCTATTTTTTTCATATCACTTCATATTATTATTTTTTAACAATTTCTTAGTGATTTCTTCCTCAGTACTTCAACTGTCCTGTCATTCTTTTATTTTTCTCTTTCATGAATGCCACGTTCTTTGGAAGCTTGTTTAGACCAAGTTAATGTCCTTTTAGGCTTCCTCCACATGACTAGGAGTTCACTTGGAGATGCTTAGGTGGGGCATGGCCAAAAAAAGGTTGGGAACCACTGGTTTAGGGGCTCTATTTTCAATTCATGCTATTACTTTAAAATATTACATTCATTGTTCTGATTTTAAAGGTAGTGCATATTCTTTTTAGAAATTAGAAACATCTCAAAAGATATAAATTTAACATTATCCATATTCCTATCACCCAGACAAGCATTCTTAGAATTTAGTGTATCTCTTTCCTCCTCATCTTCTGTACACATACATGTGTAATTGATATCATGCTGAATGTAATGTGGTGATAGCTTCATAAATGTCTATATATGTCAAACGCATCAAATTATTCACTTTTAATGTGTAATTTATTAGATGCCCATCATTTAATAATGTATTATACATACAATTTCTCATCGGCAGGCTTTGTTTTAAATAGGTTATAAAAAGATAGCAATATGGCCTGGGCTTTGGAGTCAAATTGCCTGGATATGTGTTCTGACTCCACCAGTCATGGGCTCTGGTATCTTTGGCAAGTTGTTTGATTCCTCTGTGCTGCACTTAAATTGTTAGTAAATATAAAATTCAGCAGTGCTTGCCTTATATGGTTAGTGCAGGGGTTAATCGGTCAGTGCATGCAAACTGCTTTCGAACTGTGCTTGGCAATGGGTAGGTGCTTAATAAATACAGGGTGGGGCAAAAGTAGGTTTACAGTTGTTCACATGGAAAATAATATAATGATTTATAAATAATAATACAAGAACAAACTTTCACATACTCACAACTGTAAACCTACTTTTGCCCACCCTGCTGCTGCTATTGTAGCTCTTACTGAAGAAATGGAAGCTTTTGGGAATTCAGACTATACCCAATTCTGATCTGTTTGGGTGCTTATTTTTTGTGAGGACTTCATACAAACTGGACCTCTTAGAAAGCAGAATAGATTGTTCACTGGACTCGGATCAGAGACCCTGGCTCTGTGTGACTCAGGCTTAGCATTTCCCTCGGTCAGCCTCAGTGTTTGAGTTTGCGTGGGTAACTAGAAGGGTAGTGATGCTGTTCCCAGGATAGAAGCAGGTTTTAGGGGAAAGACAATGAGTGTTCTTTAGGGCCTGGAGGTAAACTACCCATCAGGCACTGGGTGGAGGACCTGGAACTCAGGAGAGCAATCTGAGTTAGAGAGAGACTTGGGGAGTATGGGGCATGGTTGAGCCCCCGCCCCCGCCCCTGCCATCCCCCCCGCCCCCCCAGTGTGAGTGGACAAGGAGGGTGCCCTGCTGGGGATCTTCTCTAAGGAGGAGCTGGAGAGAACTGGGAGCATTGTGAGCCTAATGGGGGGCGGGGGAGGGGGGGTAAGAGGGGGCCTGAGAACTTCAGCCATCCAGCTGGTACACACTGTATCCAGGATGGTCTCACCAAGATTAAGCCAGGTTCCTGCCTGGTGAAGGCCACAAACAATAGAAGTGGAACAGAGAACATGCAGAGACCAAGAAAGGAAGGAAGTTTCAGGGATTAGTCAGTTACCTCCCTCCTGACACTTGCAATAACCCACAGAAAATGCAAGGGAACATTGCACGTGTCCTGGGGAGAGCCCAGTGAGTTCAAGGTTGCCCTTGTCTCCTGTAGCCCCTGGCCCTGGCTGGTCTTAGAGCTTACAGTTGGGTCTGCCATTAGCCTAGGTCATAGTCTGGGGAAGGGAGTAAGGGAGCTTCCAGAGCACCATACTGGGTGCTTCATACTCCCATTGAGTTGTCTGCACAACCCGGTGAAGTGGTATTAAAACAGTTAAGTTCTCAGGCTGTGGAGTCAGATGTCCAGGTCTAATGCTCAGCCCCACCATTTATCATCTCTGTGGCTTTGGTTACTTATCTTTTCTGAACCTCAGTTCTCCTCTTGTGCAATGGAGGTGATAACAGTACTCACTCCATTGGGCTGTCATGAGGATTAAATGCATTGAATGTATGTGTGTGAGGATTAAATTAGTTGTATTTCTAGTGTTTAGCTTAGAGCCTGGTCCGTAAAGGGCCTCATTGTGGTGAATACATTCATCATCCCCACTGCAGGTGAGAAAACGCAGGCTCAGAAAGGATAAATGGCTTGCCCAAGGCTTTCTTTCCAGAACAAGCTTTTATGACCACTACCTTTATGCTGACCAGGCATTTCAGACCTAGAGCTAAACGTACACAGAAAATGATCTATGAATTGCTTCAACCCAAGTCAATAAATTTATGAAATGGAGTTGCCTCTTCCAAGCACAATAGTTTGGCTGGGTAGTGGCCACCTGGTCTGTATCTGTAGAGATCAGAAGACCCTTTACTGCCCTGAGGTTGGGGTTTTTATGCCTCTATATCCCAGGGATGACTGTGAGCTCCCAGACATGTTGGGGAGGCTGCAATCCCTGGGCAAGGGGATGTATGGGCAGCAATGATGGTCACCCCACCCAGCCACTTCCTCTGGCTGTAGGGATGTGTCTCTGAGTCTTCTCCAAGTCATGTGGCTTGTGGTTTGTGAGATTTGTAATGGAGCTCAGCACAGGAGCCAGCACAAAATGCTACTTAGTAAATAGTGTCCCTCATTGCCTCATCATTCTTTCTATATGGCCTACCACCCTTTATTTTTACATGGGGAAAATAAGAACTGGGAAGGGGAAGTGACTAGCCAAGGAGTCAGGGGCTTCTTAAAATAGGACCTTAATAATAACAGAGTAAAAGGAGTCAGAGACCAAATTTTAAAGTCTGATAGAGTGCTGACTTCTAATTTCTTCTCTGTTCTTAATTTAACTTATTAATTTCTCCATTAAAGTAAAATCTCATTTTTATTTTGGACCCAACTATACCAAGAAACTGGATTTTCTTTTAAAGATAAGTTTCAGATTAAATAATTATTCTTTGAAAAAAATCAACAAACTTTTAGCTAAACAGATCAAGAAAAGGCATAAGACTAAATTACTAATATCAAGAACAAAAGGGGACAATACTATCATTGTTACAAAAATAGTAAGATTATAAGGGAATACTATGAACAATTATATGCCAACAAATTAAATAACTTTAATGAAATATGCAAATTCCTAGAAAGATACAAATTATTAAAACTGAATCAAGAAGAAATAGAAAATCTGATTGGACCTATAACATATAAAGAGATTGAATTAGTAATCAAAAAACTATCCACAAAAATAAACAATAACAACATCTAAGACCAGATAACTTCACTGGTGAATTCTACTAAACATAAAGAATAATTAATACCAATTCTTCACCAACTCTCCCCCCATAAAAGAAGAGGAGGGAACACTTCCCAATTCATTTCATAAGGTCAGTATTACCATGACACCCAAACCAAACAATGATATTACAAAATTTTTTGAATACCCAGAACCTTCACCTAGTATTTCTTTGTGTTTTTTCTAACCCACCTCTTCAGAGAAGGTATGGGTTTTCAGGAGTCCCAGCTTTATGTAAAATTTCAATTTTAGCCCTACACTTTGTATGGATCCAAACCTTGTTTTCTTTCCTCCCTTGCAACCAAGGCTCTAGGTTTTTGGTATCAACAGTTAATCCCTGACCACAAGAAAAAAATCTGTAACTATGTGTGGGTGATGGATATTAACTATAATTATTGTGGTGATCATTTCACAGTATGTACATATATTGAATAAATATGTTTTATACCTGAAACAAATATAATGTTATATGTCAAACATATCTCAATATAAAAAAAACAACAACCAATAGTTGATCCCTGAACAGATTTATATCCTAGTCAACTCTTACGACAATAATGCTGCAAACAAACACTTCTAAATTCAGTGTCATATTAATAAGCTTTTCTTTTGCACTCATCTTAGTTCAGTTGCTATAGGCTAGGTTCACCTGGTCGTGACTCTAAGCTATTGGTAAGATCTAGTTCTACCACATATTTCTCATCTTCCATGGGCCACAGCTCCCTGAGGCATGTTCTTCAAGAGGGCAAGCCCCGCATGCGAGCACAGTGTAAGCCTATGTTCATATCACATTTGCTAACATCGCTTTGGTCAAGCAAGTCACATGGCCACACTCAAAGTTAAGAGGGGAAAGGGGAAGCACTCTGTTCTCATGGAGGTGGAGGAGCAAGAGCAAATACTGACATACTTTGTTTTGTTACACTTCACAGACTGCATTTTTTACAAGTTAAAGTTTTGTGGTAACCTGCATTGAGCAAGTCTGTCAGCGCCAATTTTTCAGCAGGCTCAGCGTTTTTTAGCAATAAGGTATTTTTAAATTAAAGTATCTCTGAGTGCAAACTGATCACTAACTCTGCATGATGTTGCAGAAGTGAAGGGAACCAGGTTTGCTAAAGTAATTGTAGTGATAGACGTGTATTAGCCTCAGAAGCTACTGAGGTGGTTCATTGTATCCTAGTACAGTGTAAACAAAACAAAAAGGTATCTCCGAGATATGCCTGTATTTGCTGAACAGTAATCTAATCTACATGGTGACCTTTCTCTTTATTTCCCATTTGAGTTTCACCTCCTTTTTCATATTTAGTGCCTAAGGACTTCTCTTCCTTTCCTGGGAATTCAGCTAAATATTTGTGAAATATGTTTTGTATTTATCTAGCATCTAGGTGTTTTGGAATAAGGGTTTTTCAGAGTAATTTGTCCCCCACATGGGGGTGATATAGCAGAGCCAGGATTCCAGCACAGATCTACAGACTTTCGCATCCTCTTTTTTTGGCCATGCTATTGCTGCCCTTAAATAAGTGACTTTCCAGTGCAGTGTTGTCTACCTGTTGACCATGACCACAGGGGGAAATAGCTCAGTATACACACACACACACACACACACACACACACACACACACACACATTTCACAAAATATTAACCCTCTCTAAGTGGAATACATTCTCATGTTTTCCATTTTGTTTTTTTAAATGCTGATCGTGATACTAAACTGATTTTATAATCTACCAATGGTTTATAACTTGCAGTTTGAAAAACACTGACCTACAGAACTCCTTTAGTCATTTTCTCTTCCTTGGTAACTAATTTTGGAATATGTCTACTTTTATATCTTGCAAAGGGAAAAGAAAAACTCAATTGAACTGTCTTTTTATCTGGCTCACTATGAATTTCTCTGTGGTCTCTGACCCTAAGTCAGCCTTTGGTGCTACCTACAAACCAAACATGTATTGAGATTGCACTTGGGTACAGGCTACCCCAGTGCCAGGTGCCAGCAGGCATGCAGGTATGTTAGTGCCCAGTTCTG
The DNA here is from genome assembly GCF_027574615.1 of Eptesicus fuscus. Lineage (NCBI taxonomy): Eukaryota > Metazoa > Chordata > Mammalia > Chiroptera > Vespertilionidae > Eptesicus > Eptesicus fuscus. The sequence continues at coordinate 52,938,738 of NC_072487.1, read as the reverse complement.
AAGAAAAGACATCTCATTATTCAGCCTAGGCAAGTACTTGGTCACAAGGTGGCCCACTCATGAAGTGCAGTGAGCTCCTTGGAGACTGTGTGGTGACCAGTGAAGGCTTCAGAGAGAACAGATGGGAGCAGGGAAAGAAAGCTAGAGAAGGATGCCAGGAGATGTTCGGAACTCTTCTCAGCGGAAGTAGGAAGTACAACAATCTGATGATATCTGAGCCAGGTAGTTACAAGACCAGATGAAGGTTTTAGGCAAGTTAGTTTGGCAAATCCATTCAACATTATTCAACATATATGTAGCAAGGGCCCTCTATATTTCAGGCTCTGTTCTATGCATTCAAAGTACTTTGGTGAACAAAACAGACAAACATCCCTACCTTCAATGCTTATACTCCAGCTGCGGGGTTGGGGCAGGGGAGTCAAGCTTATATTGTTTATAAGCAACATTGTGGAAGGTGATAAGCAATGAAATGATGGAAAGAAGAGGGGTGAGGGGGATCGGGAGTGGCTCAGTGGGGTGCATCATGCAGGGTGCCTTGCAGACTGATCAGGCCATGCCTGGGCGTGGGATACAGCCTGAGCTCTAGCGGTGGCAGCCAGCGGGGAGGAGAGGGGCAGAGTGTCAGGGCTGTCAGCCTCGTGCTCCTCTGTTTCCCTTCAGAAACACGATGTACAACATCCGGGGCAACAGGCAGGCCCAAGGAACAGGCCATGGACCTCCAGGGGAAGATCCTCTGCCGAGCAGCGAGCCCCAGAGGGAGGAGCGGCCCTCATCCCCTGACCCCAGTGCCCCAGGTGAGCCTCTGCCCAGGGCTGAGCTGCCTTCGGAAACTGAGTGCCCTTCTCCCCAGAAACCAGCATTTGTTGCTTTTCTGTCAACCATGGCACTCTCCGGGGAACTCCTCCTGGGTTTATGGGTCTAGTAGCAGTGATTGATTATTATTGTTGCTATGAAATATACATAACATTAAAACTTAACCTGTTTCAGGGGTGCAGTTCAGTGGCGTTAAGTACATTCACATTCTTCTGCAAACACCACCACCATCCATCTCCAGAACTCTTCACCTTCCCAAACTAAAACTCAGCCATGATTCTTGAAGTAATAAAGGAAAATCCCACTCACTTTCTTACTTTTTTTTTTAATTTATAAAGAAAGGATATAAAAATGCCTTTCTATGGTCATTAAAATTCGTCAGCTCTGCCTGAAGAAGCAGAGCAGATGGCCTTTAGGTCCCATCCAGCTATGACATAGCACTTGATTGTTTCTTTCACAAAATGTGAGTGACCCACACCGTGGCGGGGGGGGGGGGGGAGGGAGGTTGGCTTCTTTGAAAGTGGCATTGGTGCCCTTAGAACAGACTTTAACTTAGAAACAGTTGGGAGAAAACTGGCTGAGGCAGCACTGTGTGTTCTTCTCATGGCGGAGAGGACGCCTGGGCGTGTAGAAGTGACTCTAGGAAAGGTGCCCGTGGGAGCAGTGCCTGGGGAGACCCCGCAGGTCACAGGAACAGTGCAAGAGAAGATCAGGACCATAGTGAGTCAGTAATAACGAAGCTAGCACTTACATATAGTAGTTATTTGTGCACTAAGCACTTTGGGATGGGGGGGGGGGGGGGGATAATATTTGTATTAGGATATAATTCACATACCATACAGTTCAGTGGCTTTCAGTATATTCACAGTTATGCAGCCATCACCATAGTCAATTCCAGAACATTTGTAATACCCCCCAAGGAAACCCTACATCCCTCAGCCATCAGTCCCAATCTCCACCTCCCTCCAACTCTAGGCAACCACCACTCTACTTCCTATCTCTGCAGACCTGCCTATTCTGGATAGTTTATACATGTGGTCCCTGCTGTCTGGCTTCTTGCACTTAGAACCTTTACAGGTTTCAACCATGTGCACTAACCACTTTACTTGCAGAAGCTGTTTAAACTTACAACAACCTGAGCGGCAGCCTCTGTTGTCGTTCTCATTTACTAAGCGAGGGAACGGAGGACAGGAACGTAGAGTGACTGGCTCCTGCCGCACAGTGAGTGACAGACCAGGATTCAGGCCCAGCACTCCGGCCCCACGCTGCGGCCTGAAGTTCCTTTTCTAAATCAGTGATTTTTAAAACTACATCTTTATTGCCATGAAATCTTGATGCCATAAACAAAATCTAATATACAAAGCAGATAAAAGCTGAGTTGGGTCGGGGGTGGGAGTCTGGGTTCCCCTCAGCCCCCCGTCCTCTGCCCTTCCCAGTCAGCCGTGAGGCACTCCCATGAAATCCTAGGGCACTGATTGAGAAACGCTGTCTTGGGCCTCGTTTTCTCCAGCTGTAAAATGAGCTCATGATCCCTACGCTTCCTGCCTGCAGGGCTGGTGGGCAGCAGTGTTTCAGAGGTCAGCAGGGCTGCAGGGCTGAGCCGCACAGTCTGGCTCTCCCAGCGCCCCGGGCCAGGAAGGGAACGGCCTGGCATTCCTCAGAGCCCTGTGGCTGCTCTATCCTCAGCTCACCCAGATTTCTCTGACGTCTGGAAACAAAACCCATCTGTTCGTATACACAACAAGTTCAAGGAGTTTCTGGTTCCTGTCACCTACTAGTTCTTTATCTGTTCAAACCCGTTTGGCTGTCCCTCAGCCTGGGCCCCAGAAGAAAGATGCTAAGTCATTCATGTTGTCCTCCAAGCCCTACCTGTCCCCTCCCCTGGGATCCCACGCCACATCCTTATTTTTCACACCTTAGTCTCAAAAGAATTGGGGATAGCTTATTAAAATGCATATCTAGGAAAAGAAAATGACTTATTAGGGTTAGAAAATTTAGATAAGATCCTTCAGAGTAGCCAGTGGGTGGGCAGCAAATGTGGCTCTGAGCATCTCAGCAGCCACGCAAAGAGAGAGATACAAGTGGTTGGATTATTCCCAGGGTCCACAAGAATAGACACATACTTTCTTGGAAGAAGCAAAGCCTTTTCTGGCACTGAGGGCTGAGGAGAAATTGTGCTGGGGCCTCACAACAGGCATGATGTGTCTGTGCCATGTAAACAAGATCCTCAAGGTCCCTTAACCTTTTGCACTCGGATGTCGAGATTAAAATTACTCTTTGAATGTATCAATAATTTGAAATATAAAAAAATCCAAATAAATAAGTTTGTATGAAAAGAAACTCCAGTTTTTTATTCTACTTCCGCGCTTTGTAAAATCTGGGGTATTTAAAAAATTAAATCCCGAGTAGAATAAAGGAAATGAGAAAAAAGCAAGCGAGTGCAAAGGGTTAACCATATAATCAGGCCATTAAATGTCCCTGGTTGCAGACTGATGGCAGAGCCCTAAAGCAAAGGCCGAGGACAGGGCAGGACAAGGCGGCTTGATTGAGTAGATTTGATTTAAGAATAAAATTTGGCACTGGTCGGCAGTCGTTTTCAATAAAGAGCCAGATAGTGAATATCTGAGGCTTTGTGGGTCATGTGGTCTCCGTTGCAAGTATTTAGTTCTGCTCTTGGGCACAGACAGTGCCCAAATGAAGGGGTATGGTTGTGTCCCAATAAAACTTTATTTACAAAAGCAGGCTGTGGGCTAGATTTGGCCTGTGGACCATTAGTTGCTAACCCTGGCTCTAGAGGAAATAAAAGGACTATGCAGCCTCTAGGGAAATATGTTTCCTAACTTAGCTTATAGTAAGAATAAAAGAAGAGTTTGAGCTGCTCTCTGGGAAAAGAATGCAGAGTACAGACATTCCATGTTCCTATCAAGAGACAGGTTTCTGTACTTTGAAAGTTGCTCAGAAGGTAGAGGTGGAATCCTGACATGAGAAACAAGACATTCCTTCAGGGCTTGTGACTGGGGGGATGACCACCTGGCAAACATAGCCCGTGCAGGTGAGGATCTGAGAGGATGGGCTGGTGACCTGGTCGGCACAGTGTAAATAATGTTTAGTTAGTCCAGCCCAGTACAGACTGCATCAGCTTCACCTAGGAATTAGAAATGCAGATGCTCAAGCCCACCCAGGCCTGTCGAATGAGGAGCTCAGGGTGTAGGGTCCCACAGTCTGTGTTTTACCAAGTCTTCCAGGTGCTTCTGCAGCAAGCTCATTTGAGAACTGCCAAGGCCCTGGTCATAACCTCTGTGTTTCTCCTCTTGATCAGGGAAAGATCCAGGGGAGACTCTGAAGCCTGCACCCAAATCCTCTCTGACTGCCAGTCTCATTCAGAAAGCCAAGCGCCAGAACAACACCTTCCCGCTCTTTGCTGAGGGACTCACACGGAACCGAACTGTCCAGGAGAAAGCCTTGGCCTTGGAGCAACAGGTTCTGATGCTTACCAAGGAGTTAGAGTCTCAAAAGGTGAGCTCTGGCCCCAGGCTCCAGGAGACCTCTCTGGGTGTAGGCCAAACTGTGGGTGGTTGAAAATGCTGTGCTGTTGATTACTCAGGGACACGCTGTCACTCAGAAAGCCGCTAAGGGCAGGGTCTCTGGAGACCTACTTTAGTAATTGCCTCTCAGGCCCCTCCTGAAGGAGTGTGCATGGTCTGCCCCCACACCGGAGAGGGACAGTGTGGAGGAGGGTGACCTGGATGCAGGGTCCTGGGAGGTGTCACCAGAGGAACCCAGGATCTTCACCAGGCAGCCGGTAACTGGGCAGGATCTCTGAAGGACTATCAGGACAGAGGGAGCAGGCAGTTCCTTTGGCCCTGGAGCTGAGTCAGGCCCAACAGGGAACAATAGCAGGGAGGAAGATCTAGGCTTAATAGAGAGAGAAGTTAATGATAGCAGTTTAAAAAAAGAAAGCTGCATGTTCATTGTAGAAAACAAATCACATGCATACACAGAAATGAAAATCATTAAAAAGCCTACAACCCAGAGAGTAGATCGTGTTCCCACCCAGGGCTACCTCGTGAAGCAGTGAGGGTCCCGTGGCAGGAGGGCAAGGGCGGCTGCAGCACCGTCGGCAGCCTCTCTAGCTAGAGCAGTGCCTGATCCCTGGACCAGCACAGCTTAAGTCCCAAACCCAAACCCAAGCCTGGGGTTGAAAAGAAATCTGGAATGTAAAGACCACTTCTCCTTTCACCATATCTTACCCTTCTTTCTAGGAAATCTGGGTAGCCTCCCTTGTCTTTGGCCAGTTCTTCTAATTCAGTGGTTCTCAACCTTTCTAATGCCGTGACCCTTTAATACAGTTCCTCATGTTGTGGTGACCCCCAACCATAAAATTATTTTCGTTGCTACTTCATAACTGTAATTTTGCTACTGTTATGAATCGTAATGTAAATATCTGTGTTTTCCGATGGTCTTAGGCGAATCCTGCTAGCGGTTTTTACATTACGATTAAAAAAAAACAGATATTTACATTATGATTCATAACAGTAGCAAAATTACAGTTACGAAGTAGCAACGAAAATGATTTTATGGTTGGGGGTCACCACAACATGAGGAACTGTATTAAAGGGTCGCGGCATTAGAAAGGTTGAGAACCATTGTTCTAAGGCATTAAGAATTGTCAGATGAAGCTGAGGGGCCCTGGGACACCGAGATTTCATTTAGGTTTGCCCCTAACAGCTCTGCGGCTGTGGAGGACCATTCTTCAGTAAATGAAGGCGAGGTCTTGGAGATTAGTAAGGGCCACCCAGGCTGTGGACAGTTCCCCTGCAGTCAGAGTGAAAATGTCAGGAGGAGGTTGCTCAAGCATTAAAGAATTAGACTTTGTTACTGGTTCACTTTCCAGCAAACCTCATTCCTGCTCTTGAGCAGGTAGTGGGAGGAGAGCAAGTCTTGTGGGTTAGCGTTGGACCCACAATGTGAATGGACTTGCATGCTCTCTGACCCATCTCACAGATGCACTTCGGTCTAGTGGGTAATTCAGAGCACAGGCCCTTCAATAAGATGGTGCATACTCCAGTTCAAGCCCTGAGCGAGTCTCTTATCCTCTACAGCCTCAGTTTCCTCCTCTATAAATGGAGTAATAGCCATGTTTCTTGGAGAGGCCTGTCAGATTCATAAAGCCTGACTGAAGCCTGGCCAGCAGTTGCCCAGCAGATTCAGGCTTTGATTTTTTTGACTACAGCTAGCATTCCCTGCCTTTTTTGTTGATTCCTTCCGGCCTTTGAAGGAATGACACACACGCCTGAGGGGCTCTGAGAAGAACGCTCCTGAGGAGTTATGGGAATCAGACCTGAGCTGTGAGGGCTTCCAGGAAGTGTGCTTGTGGGGGCATAGCAGTGAGGACGGAGGGCCGGCCTTCATTCACACTAGGAAGGGGGATCCCCAGCCCTGCCAACTCTGGGGTTTCATCTCCAGCCCAGACACCAAAACCAAAGAGGGGAAGGAGAAAAGGAGACCAATTCTTGGCTCAGAGGGGGCAGAGGCTGGCACAACCTTGGGATGCCGAGCCCTAGGGACTCAGAAATGCAGGTTGGAGAGCAGCTCTCCATCTGACCCTCCCAGTCCAGTGCCTCAGCTGGGAAAACAGCTCCCTGGACCTCGGGGCCCACATCTACCAGATGGCCCTCCCATGGCCCTTCAGTGGGAAGGCACTATCTTTCTACCTGAGGCCACAGGAGACATGGGAGCTGGGGTCGTGTTCTAGCTGACAGACAGGTGGCCCTTGCCAGTAACTTTAGTGATCCTTTACCAATTTGTATCTCAAACTCTTTTGGATGCTATGGAGGGCGCTGGTCTTTTTCTCCAGGTTCAGGGCTCTCATCACAGGCTGCCTCCTCCATGGTCTCCTGGTACAGCCCAGTATCAGACAAAACTGCTCTTCAGAAAAAATGGCACGAACTGTCTGTGCCTCCCTGTGTCATATTAAACCACAGGGTGACTCCAATACCCATTAAGTCATTATCTATCCCAGGCCCCTGCAGTGCTGGCCCCACAGAGATTTGGACTCCAGATGATAGTAAGTACCAGATGCTCGGCCAGCTGACTCTGGCTCAGTGCCCTTGGAGGTGGCAGGATTGTACCCAGCCTGAAGGCCATCTGCTCTGGCAGGTGGAAGGCTGTTGTTTGTGGTGCTGTTCACCATCTGTTGGCTGCTGGGAATGAGGGACTCCTCCTGAGTCCTGCCTGGGGCCCTGTAGGGTCAACCTAGCTCACTCAGGGTGACTTGGTGAAGGCATGTACTTCGTTTAGGAAACTGTGGGAGCAAAGAGCAACCCATTATTTCCCTAGAACCCCAGCCAGAATTCAGAGTACACTCCCACTGCACAGGATGCAGACTTTAGGGTGCACTCCACATGACGTGGACAAAAGCAGCTTCAAAACGGATGCATCACAAGCTTCCATTTTTGTTTTTAATATTTCTATAATGGTGTATATGTGAATTTTTGTTACTGACATATTTCAATTACCATAATGTCCTCAAGATTCATCTGGGTGTAGTATGTGGCAGGATTTCCTTTATTTTTTATTATTTTTTTAAATATATATTTTATTGATTTTTTACAGAGAGGAAGGGAAAGGGATAGAGAGTTAGAAACATCGATGAGAGAGAAATATCGATCAGCTGCCTCCTGCACACCCCCTACTGGGGGTGTGGCCGCAACCAAGGTACATGTCCTTGACCGGAATCGAACCTGGGACCCTTCAGTCCGCAGGCAGACGCTCTATCCACTGAGCCAAACCAGTTAGGGCAGGATTTCCTTTATTTTTAAGACTGAATAATATCCGTGTGTGTGTGTGTGTGTGTGTGTGCACGTGTGCACATGCGCACACCACATATTACCTGTTCACCATCAATAGACTCTGGGTGGGTTGTTTACACCTCTTGGGTATTGTGAATAATATTGCCACAAACATGGGTTATTTCCATTTTTAAGGAAATTGAAAGAAGCATTTCAATGCAAAATCCATGAACTACTCATCATGGAGAAGTGAGGGATCCTGGATTAGGAGTTGGGAGCACTCTATCATGCTGTGCTTTTCCACTCATGGAGATCTACCAGGTCCCTTTAGTCCTCTCCCTCTTGCTTCAGTCTCTATTTGGCTTCACCCCCCACCCCTTCCTTTCTCCCTGTCTCACTGTGGGGCAGGGATTCTGGGGTGGGAGGAGAGCCTCCTGGGCTGGTGTCTTGGTCTTGGATTCTGAGAGCCAGATGTGGGGAGGAGAGACAGCTAAATGTAATGAAATGGGCTTCAGAGTTGACTCTCCAAAATTGTGTGTGTGTGTGGCAGGGGGGGGGGGGGGGCGGGGGGCGGGGGGGGGGGGCGAGGCGGGATCACTTGGTTCTGAGCCTCAGGCAAGTCTGAACTGTGGTCTGTTGGTATTTCACCAGCAGTTACCAAGGTGATCTCCAAATCTCAGCTAAACCAGAAAATGATTGGGCTTCTCAGTTTATCCGGAGTCACAGGAATGTTAATCTCTCTCAGCAGGGCCCTGGGAAGTGATTTCTTCATTCCTGACATTCTGGTTTGGTTTGCAACCCTCCCCCACTTCCTGTAACACCCAAGCTCCTCACCTGCTCTTGCATTCAGCTGGGGCTTTGCTTGAGCTGTTGGTTCAGTTGTCTGGAACAACAGTCGCCAACCAGTGGTCCGCAGACCACTGGTGGTCTGGGAGGTCTGAAAGGTCTGTGACTCCTGGTTTAAGGAAACCTTTGGAGCAGCGGTCGCCAACCGGTGTTTCATGGACCACTGGTGGTCCGTGAGGTCCAAAAGGTTGGCAACCACTGGTCTAGAAAGCCTTCCCCACCATCATCTCCCACCTGCTGATCCTCATCTCCCTCCTGCTGCTTGGCCATCTCTGGCCCTTTCCATTCTTTAAACTGATTTGCCTTTCAGTAGAAGGTGCTGATCTTCCTACCGCCACCCCAAGCAGAAGTCATTGCTCTCCTCTCTGGGCCCCCAGAAACGCCTTGCTTCCCACTGTTGCAGGAAGTTGCTCTGTTAGTGGTTCACCTTCGTTCCCACCTGCCAGTCCCCTCCTGAGCCCCAGCAGTTGGCCCAGGGCTTTGCACTCAGTAGGTGCTTGATGAAGGTTGGATGGAAGAGAGAAGCAGAGAAGGGACAGTCACTAGTACTGAGGTGTCAGAAGATGCACACTAATTTTGTCTTGTCATTAACTTATATAAAGTCATGATTTGGGGCAGTTCTCCAAAATAGAATTGTTTTTAGCCAGGAAAAAAAAGTTAAGTGCTTTAACATAGATAGTTACCACCTGGGAGCTCAGCGTGTCCCACCTATTACTAGTGGAAGTGGGCTTCTTGCAATGTCATGAGAAAATGAAATTTCTGAGACTCACGCAGGAGAATGAGTGGCATTTATTTGCACTCATTAAACCCCTGAGTTTCCAAAGTCTCCTCTCCTTCGTCCACCATGGAAGAAGTGTAGCTGTGTCCTTAGCAGAGCTAGGATTAAAGCTGTTGCCCAGAGTCTCTGTTCCCCATTTGCACAGTCCACTCCAGCATCAGGCTGGCCTAACTTGTGTTCCTGCTGCAGTCCATCAGTCCATTGCATATGTGTTCCACATGGCCCAGGACCATGCAGCTTCTAGGAACACAGGCAAATGCAGGGAAACAGGAGCAAAATCAGAGCAACAAGAGAGAGAATTCCTTTGGGGATTTTAACCTCAGAATTTGAGTCTGCAGCCCTACCCCCTCTAGCCAGTGATCTGTGTTCCAGGTTAGACTGACAGGCTCCTTCCCTGGGTCACCCCTACCTTACTGCCTGTGCATCCATCTCCTCCAGTGGTTTTCAGGGAATGAACCGGTGGTTCCCTGGGGAGTGTGAAATCACAGCTTCCTGGTGAAACTGCCCAGATGGCCCTGCTTAAAGTGTCTGGCCTTCTCTTTGCTCCTTTCCTATCCTATCTAATAAAAGACTAATATGCAAATTGACCATCACTCCAACACACAAAATGGCTGCCCCCATGTGGTCAAAGATGGCCACCCCCATGTGGACACAAGATGGCCGGCAGCGGAGGGCAGTTGTGGGCGATCAGGCCAGTAGGGGAGGGCAGTTGGGGAGGGACCAGGCCTGCAGGGGAGAGCAGTTGAGGTGGGACCAGGCCTGCAGGGGAGAGCAGTTGGGGGGGACCAGGCCAGCAGGGGAGCAGTTAGGCATCAATCAGGCTGGCAGGGGAGTGGTTAGGGGGTGATCAGGCTGGCAGGCAGAAGCAGTTATGGGCAATCAGGCAGGCAGGCAGGCGACCGGTTGGGAGCCAGCAGTCCTGGATTGTGAGAGAGATGTCCGACTGGCTGTTTAGGCCCAGTGGGATTGGACCTAAACGTGCAGTCAGACATCCCTTGAGGGGTCCCAGATTGGAGAGGGTGCAGGCTGGGCTGGGGGACACACCCCCGTGCACGAATTTTGTGCACCAGGCCTCTAGTTATTAATAACCAGCTAATTACAACAGTGTTCGATATAGTTAATGTGTCTCCAGGAAACTGTGTTTTTCCAGATGATGCTGACATGGAGCACAGCATTGACCTAAAGCCCCTGCATACAAGGTTCATGAGGTTCAAGGTTCATGTGGTACTGGTGGCTAGGCTGCCTGGCTTCTGATCATCTGATCCTGACCCTGAATGAATCCACACGGTGCTTTGGGGCAAGAGAGGTCCTGGGGAGGGTGAAGGCTCCCAGTCATGGGGAGCCAGGCTGAGCTTGAATTTCCACGTGAATCACATGCTTCGCTAAGGCGTAAATTGAGGTCTGTTGCTCTCTAGCACTCCCTTGCTCCAGCCTTGCGGGCATCGCTTGGTGGGCTTAGGGAGCTGGGCACAAATGGATTGAATGAGGCTCTCTGTGTGTGCTTAGCGTGAGGATTGTCGATGTGTTTCTCTCTATTGCTGTCTCAGCTCGTAGCACCTGCTTGGGTTCTCTATTCAGAAGGATTCTGAGCCCTCAACTCGGCTTAGCAGGAAGGAGTATTGAGGTTAATGACACCTGCCACAGGAGTGAGAGGAGGGAAGAGCAATGCCCGTGTGCCACGGCACCTTTGCTGACATTACTGACCAAGCACAGGCCTTGGAGTCTGGATAATTTGGGATTAAATTCCACTCTACTCTGCTGGGCCTCGAAATAGACAGGTATTACTCGGGATATGGGCTCAGCTGCTGTAACAAAGAAGCCTCAAAGTACTATGGCCTAAACCAATTTGGAAGTTTATTTCTCTCTCACATTCTCATGGAAGAGCCCAGAGGTAAATGAACAGTTCTGAGCTGGTGGACAACTCTGCCATCCTCAACATGCAACTTCTGCTGGGAGCCCCACATGGCTGCTGTAGTTCTTGCCTTTTCCCAGCCAGAAGGAAGGAGAACCGGACCAGGGAGCATATGTGTAGTGGTTTCAAAAGTATATATGACCCAGAGCTGCCCACCTCCGGTATAGGTTGAATTGTCGCTTGGTCACACCCAGCTGTAAGCTTAGCTGGGAAATGTAGTCTTGAGCTGAGAAATCATGTGTCAAATTAAAACTCTTGAATGGAAAAAGAGAAAATGGGGGCTGAGATGAGATGACCAGAGGATGCTGCTGGCCACCTCTTGGGGCCGTTAGGAGAACTGGTGAGAATACATGCCTCACCTCTGGCGCCTAGTAGTCCTTCCCCGAGTTCACAGGCGCTTTGTTTCCCTGTCCAGGAGCTGGTGAGGATCCTGCACAAAGCTCTGGAGGCTGCACAGCAGGAGAAGAGGGCAACCAGTGCGTACCTGGCGGCGGCCGAGGACAAGGACCGGCTGGAGCTGGTGCGGCACAAAGTGCGGCAGATCGCAGAGCTGGGCAGGCGGGTGGAGGCCCTGGAGCAGGAGCGGGAGAGCCTGGCACAGACGGCGAGCCTGCGTGAGCAGCAGGTGCAGGAGCTGCAGCAGCACGTGCAGCTGCTCATGGACAAGAACCAGGCCAAACAGCAGGTCATCTGCAAGCTGTCTGAGAAGGTCACCCAGGACTTCATACATCCCCCTAACCCGCTCCTTGTGCCCCCAGACGCTGCCGACAGGGACTTCCTGAGCCAACAGGAAAAGATGGAGCATCTGAAGGTAGGGCCATGCCCTCCAGGCTCAGCAGTAACCCTTACTACTGGAATGTTCATATTTGAAATAGATGTTGGTGGAAATATTGCTACATACTTCCTGACCTTCTTAACCAGAAGGCCCAATTCAATTTGATCTTTTCATGGTGTCCTAGGCTGAAAAGGAAAGGTATCTCTAGCTTAGCAAATTAGGAAGAGCCCACGATGGGTCAGAACTCCTGAGGACTAGACCAGCTATACACCTGGGGCCTAGCCTGGTCAGATTCCTTGGGTGTCACGCTGATGCCCTGGGGAGCCCCCATGGTTCCAGGGCGGCCCTCCCCCAGCAGTCCTGCACACAGAACAGGTGACCTGTGGCTGGCTGTGAGCTGCTCACAATGATGGCACTAATCCCTGCTCCTGTGCCACGTGCTTCGCCTGCATCCCTTCGTTCAGTCCTCGGACCAGCCCTGTGGCGGTCACTTGTGCGCTCCGTGTGCTGAGGCAGTGGGGGAATTGGAATTGGGTTGGAGCACACATTTCTGACTAGTCTGTCTGCTCTGCTGCCATCCAGCTTTGCCTCTTCTAGCTACTGCCTCCCCTCACCCAGGCTGTGGCCCTCACCGGGGAAAGGCTGCCCCAGCCCATAGGCTCCAGTTGTAGCACGGCAGGCAGGAGCTTTATTTTAGGTGCTATGCCTGCCATGGGCTGCCGCGTCCTCCCTAGAGGGTGGTGACAAGAGCTGCCAAACAGTTGGAGGCCTGAGGCTTGGGGTGGGTGCTCACAGTCCCACTGTCCCTGAAGGCAGCCAGATAACCAGCCAGGCCTGCCCCAAACCCTGCCACTCGCAGCCACACACGTATGCATATGTATAACGGGGAATTCCTGTGCTGCTGCACCAGAGAACTATTGTGGGGAGCAGGAGAGAAATCCAGGTGCTTTTGAGGGGGCAGGGTGGTGTGGAGGTGCCGTTGTTAGGAGGATAAAGGGAGACAACAGAAACCCAGGTTCCTTTCTCCTCCTTCAGCATGAACAGCCACATGACCCATCTGAGTCTTTTTCCTTAAAATCAGAGATGTTTTTGAGTTCAAAATGAAAACAAAATCTTTTCAAGTGCAGATGCAGCTAGGTTGTTAGGAAGCTCTCGGTCCTCCACACAGCAGTGAAATGGCTTCCGCAAATTGCTCTCCTGCCCAGCTGGCCCATCCCGCTGGAAGCCACTGCTGCACACCCACCCAGCAGCCTGGAGGTGAGAGCGATGGACTCGCTGGAGGCTTCCCGCCTGCCCCAGGGAGCTGACTGGCAGCCGGGACTCGCCTAGGGACTGGGCGTGCCTCTGAATCTGCATGTGCAGGAATTTATCAGCGAGCCCAGGCATGAGGAGCCTCTGGTTATGATTCACATCAACCAAACTTGTATTTGTAGCTGATCCTCAGAGGCCCAGCATCTTGTGCTAGGAAGACTTGCATGTCTAGAGTTCGTAGCTGTTCGCCATTTTCCTGCTCGCCCTGTGATTGAGAACAGCCAACTTTAAGAAAATGCCCCCTTATTGTTGAAGCTGTTTGAGAGTAGAATCATCAACCTTGAATATCAGAGTGGAAAGACTCAAAGATCTAGTCTGCTTCCCCCTCCCCCTCTCCTCCCCTTCACCTCTCACACACCACCACCTCCCACCCCCCCTGTGTTCTGGCAGAGACAGCGAGTCCTGGAGAGGTGAAGGGACTGGTCCAGGGTCACACAGCACAAGCGGCAGAGTCACAGCTAGACTCCAGGTCTCCCCACACCCAGTCCACTGCCTTGCCCACTAGCACATGGGCTAGTCCACACAGCATTCCCCAAAGAAATCTCCCAGGCTCCTGATCCCTGTGGAGGCAGGCAGGCAGACTCCTTCCTCCGGTCTGTCCCCTGTCCCCTTTCTCCACTTGTGTTTTCCTCCTTTGCTTCACTGGTGACTGTCATGTGGCTTTTCTCTCTGAGATCTCTCTGTTTCCTTCCTGCAGTTCTGAGCCAAGAAGAACACTCAAGGGAGGGGCGATGAGCTGAATGGGAAGGCCCCTCTCCACCCCACACCCACAGCTGTTCCAGGGGTGCCAACCCTGCCCTCCCTCTCTACCCGAGGCAGCATGTCCCTGGGCCTGGGATGAGGAAGGAGGGATGGGAACAGGAGGCAGGACCAGGTGGTGGTGCAGAGCACACTCCAGCAGCAGACTCCAGTGTCCTTTCACCCGGCAGTAATTTTCAGTTCCTCCGGTGGACTGAGCACACCTGGGTTTGTCCTGCCTCCCTCCGTACCATCTGCATGACTGAGGAGAACTTACCTCTGTGCGTGTTTCCTCATCTGTAAAGGGAGATGTTAGTACTTCAGTACTTAGCCCACAGCGCTGTGGTCAGGATGAAATCACGTACGATAATGAATGTGGGGAGAATGGGCCTGGCACATAGTGGAAACTCGGGTGGCTGGCTGTTCTTCTCTCTTGCCTGGAGTCCTGTTCATTTTCCCAGGCACTTGGGAAGAAGCCACAGTAGCAGCAGCCAGAGATCTTCTCTCAGCAGGTGGAGGGAGTGCAGTGGGTACAAGTAGCCCTCAGAGAGGTGAGAACTCCAAGAGGGAGATGGCACGTGCACGGCACTTGCCCCATGCCATCCTTGGACCAAAGGGTCTCAGGTTTGATTCCTAGTCAAGGGCACATACCTGGGTTGCAGGTTTGATCCCTGGCCCCAATCGGGGCGCATGCAGGAGGCAACCAATTGCTGTGTCTCTCACGTCGGTGTTTCTCTCTCTCTGTCTCTCCCTCCCTCCCTTTCACTCTCTCTAAAAAGCAATGGAAAAATATCCTCGGGTGAAGATTAACAAAAGGGTGAGTAACTTGTCCCAGGCTCAGTAGTGAAGGCAGGATTTGTATAGAGGCAGTGTGGCCCTGGAGTCCATGTCCTGACCGCCAGGCAGCACTGAACTCGGGCAGCGCCTGCGTCACTGACACGTTATCATACCACCGGTTCAGACGAACCTGCGTGCATTCAACCAGAAGAATACCAAGGACAACCTTGAAGGGTAGGACTAGATTTTTGACTTCCAGGTGGATTCCAGTGGTGAGGACTTGGCTTTAGAATCAGACAGACCTGCCTTATACCAACTCTGTGACCTCAGGCAACCAACACCTCCTTTCAGAGCCTCATCTGCGCTATTTTCTTTCTTTCTTTTTTTTTTTTTTTTTTTTGTTAATCCTCACCCGAGGACATTTTTCTGTTGATTTTTAGGGAGAGTGGAAGAGAGGGAAAGACAGAGAGGAACATCAATGTGAGAGAAACACATTGATTGGTTGCCTCCTGCATAAGCTCTGACCAGGGCCCAGGCAGGGGAGGAGCCTGCAACCAAGATACATACCCTTGACCGGAATCGAACCCGGGACCCTTTGGTTCACAAGTCAACACTCTATCCACTGAGCCAAACCGGCTAGGACTGTGCTATTTTCTGAGCTGCTGGGAGGATTATATGAGATAACGTGCTCAGCGTGGGGGTGGGGAGGTGATGGCGAGAGGAGCCTGCGTAGCCTGTGTTCATGAGTCTCTGACTCTCTAGACACTAAAGTATGAGACTGTCCTGGGAGCAGGGCGTGGTCCTCATGCAGCAGACAGGGAGGTTTGCACCAATCTCCCTGTCCCTGCCACACAAGGATACGCCTGGGGTCATAAGGGGAAGCAGGCAGACACTTGCCCAGAAGAGCAGCCAGTGTCCCCGGCAGCAGTTCCAAGGGAAGGAGCCTAGATTTTGATCTAGGACAGGGACACAGTTGGCTGGGAAGAGGAAGTCCGGGCTGGGGAGTTGGAACTGCCTGGATCCTGGCCAGGAGGAGAGAGCAGAGTGAAAGGGGGGGTGGAGGGTGGGGGAAAGGCCAGGGTTGGGGACAGCACAAAGAGCCCCAACGGAGTGGTGAGCACAGGACACCAGATGAAGTCAGCCCAGGGCATGTATTTCCCGCTCAGGAGCCCTGGGAACAGGTGGCCCTCCCGCTGTGTAACTAGGCGGAAGGCGGCAGACCCTGCACACAAATTGAGCTTCTGGGCTGGGAGGGGTCTTGGCAGAATGAAGAGCCCCCAGGAGGGGTCAGGATGGCCTAGGAGCTGCACAGTTGACCTTTCCTGGTAAGGAAACGCCACAGACTCGGTGTGATGTTCCCAGTTTCCAGATAAGTCAGGACCTATCCAAGGTCATCCCTGCAGTAGTCTCTCCCTCACCTACAGCCAGTGCCTGATCCTGGGAGGGAGAGAAGGGCTGAGTGTCAGCTCGTAAATGCCCTGGAATGGCTGGGCGTGCTGTGAGAGTGTGTTGTCCATTGCTCCTGCAACGTCCGTCCAAGCAGAATAAAGGCTGAGAGCCATGGCTGCGGCTGCTCCTTCCTGGGGTGCAGGCTCCCACTTGAACCTCTCAGTGCCTGGCCAGCTCCTCCTTGCACACCCAGCAGCCGCGTCTGGCTTTCCACCCCCCTGGACAGCCTGGCTCAGAGAGGTGCATCGCCGCCGTGTTCATAATCAAAAACAATACCCGGGCTCAAGTCAAAAAACAACAGGAGAAGGATTGTAACTAAGTTATGGTAAATTCACCCAATAGAATAGTCATCTGACATTAAAAATGATCACTGGGAAGTTTCTGTAGCAACATAGAAAAGTACCTACAAAGTGACCCTAAATGAAAAAATTCTTCACCCAAAACTGTTCAGTATAATTGCAAATATACGACAAAATAGGCTTATTTTAGTAACGAACATTACCCTTCTCCCAGCTCTCATCCCCCCCCCCCTCCCCCCCCACCCCCAGCCCTTCACATAGGGAAAGGAGATGGGCTTTACTACACGGCAGGAAGGGCTCCAGGAGAGAGAACGGCCCAGGGCTGGGGCTGGATTCAGCAGGAGGGGAGGTGGGCAGCGACAGCACAGGCTCTTGTATGGCCTGCAGGACGGTTGTGTTAACATGTTGTGTTTCAGTCCCTGTAGAGTTAACACATGTGACCTCATAGTCTCCCCGCTGCCCAGGGGGGTGGTTGGCATGTGTTCCTTTTGCCGATGAGGAAACAGCAGTCAGTGAGGTCTCCCAGCCAGGAAGTCGGAGTCAGGACTTGAACTCCAGGCTTAGTGCTCTCTTTGCCATTTAATTCTAGGCTCAAGATTAGTGAAGGGGGCTATCAGTCATTTTGCTTTATTTCAGATTTCCTTTTCTGTTGCATTATTGGAAATTTCTAAAGAAAGGAAGTGTTGGCGGCTCATTTGAGGGTGAGATCCAGGGAGATGTTGACAGTGCAAGTCCTTAGCTGCTTTGCCCTCTTCTTCAGGATGACATGGAAGCGTACCAGACCCAGAACCGCTTCCTCAATTCCGAGATCCACCAGGTGACAAAGATCTGGAGAAAGGTGGCTGAGAAGGAGAGGACCCTCCTGATGAAGGTGAGAGGTGGGACCCCTCTTCTGGCCCTCTCTCTACCCGCCACCCCTTCACTCTCCACCATCTCACGTGTCTCCCTCCCTCCTCATTACCTGTCTACTCCCCCTCCCTCCTCATTACCTGTCTACTCTCCCTCCCTCCTCATTTCCTGTCTACTCTCCCTCCCTCCTCATTACCTGTCTACTCTCCCTCCCTCCTCATTACCTGTCTACTCTCCCTCCCTCCTCATTACCTGTCTACTCTCCCTCCCTCCTCATTACCTGTCTACTCCCCCTCCCTCCTCATTACCTGTCTACTCCCCCTCCCTCCTCATTACCTGTCTACTCTCCCTCCCTCCTCATTACCTGTCTACTCCCCCTCCCTCCTCATTACCTGTCTACTCTCCTCCCTCCTCTTTACTTGTCTACTCTCCCTCCCTCCTCATTACCTGTCTACTCTCCCTCCCTCCTCATTACCTGTCTACTCTCCTCCCTCCTCATTTCCTGTCTACTCTCCCTCCCTCCCTCCTCATTACCTGTCTACTCTCCCTCCCTCTTTACCTGTCTACTCTCCCTCCCTCCTCATTACCTGTCTACTCTCCCTCCCTCCTCATTACCTGTCTACTCTCCCTCCCTCCTCATTACCTGTCTACTCTCCCTCAAACTGTGCTCTGATTGCCACTTCTGATCGCAAAGGTACAGAGGAAAAGGCAGCAAAGGAAGGGTGTGCAGTGTGTGTCCCATGAGGTGGGAGAGAGGCGGTGTGTTGGGGGCAGAAAGAGCCCATGTGGTGGCAGCAGAAGGCACAAGAGCAGTGTCCAGAGCTCCCTGTCTGCCCCCGGGCACTGCTCAGTGATACACCTACAGCTCAGCACAGGCAGCCTGCTCTAGGCCAGGTGCCCGCGAAGCCTCACCGCAATCCTGAGGCAGATCTGCGTCATCCCCGTTGCTCAGAGGAAGAGAAGGCACAGAGAAGTTAACTTGCCATAGGCCACCCAGCCAGCAGCAGCTGAACCGGAACAGGACTGCAGGCCATACAAGAGCCTCTGCTGTCGCTGCCCACCCCTCCCCTCCTGCTGAATCCAGCCCCAGCCCTGGGCCAGTTCTCTGTCCTGGAGCCCTTCCTGCCGTGTTGTAAACCCTTGGATTCTGAGCCCATCTCCTTTCCCTATACGGAGAGCTGGGGGTGAGGAGGGGAGGGGAGGGGTGATGAGAGCTGGGAGAAGGGTGTGCTGCCTAAAGCTCTTCGGGCCTCAGGCCTTTGGGGCAAGCCAAGCCCAACCAAGTGGCCTGACCAGCCCCCACCTCCACCCCACCCCCCACAGTGTGCCTACCTCCAAGCCAAGAACTGCCAGGTGGAGAGCAAGTACCTGGCAGGGCTGCGGAGGCTGCAGGAGGCCATGGGGAACCAGGGCAGCGAGAGCGCGGAGCTGCTCAGGCAACTCATCCAGGAGGCGCTGCAGTGGGAAGCCAGCGAGGCCTCTGCTGACAGTGTTGAGCTGAGCCCCATCAGGTGAGCCCAGCGGTGGCCAGGCCAGGGCTGGCTGGGGTGGCCTGGGGGTCCCAGCTGCCCTGCTGACTGTGTGGCCCTGCACCATTCTGACCTCCTCGTATCTTCAGATAAATGAGCATGTGGTTGAGATGGGCCCTGTTTTACAGCTGAGGCAGTGCAGGCTCAGAGAAGGCAGCCCCTTGCCCAAGGCCACACCGCACATTAATGCAGCTGACCTGGGTCGGCCTCCAGAGCAGCCTCATGTGTTTTTTCCACTTTTCCCAGGATGCCCCCCAGAGGTTTGTCTGAAAAGGGAGGAGAGGGGATAAGCCAGCTGTCTCCCCTGAGCCCAATGGACAAGGACAGTTAAATGTAACAGATGGCACTGTGGCTGGGAGCCCCGGTCTTGGAGCTACACGTGGGTCTCTCACTGTGTGACCTTAGACAAGTCACTTTACTGCTCAGAGCCTCATGGGTAGCCTCCACAGATGTGTGTACGACCCTGGTTGCAAGAGTACTAGGGTTCAATGAGATAGCATGTGCAGAGCCCACACAGGGGCAAATGGTGAAGAAGTGAACAGACGTCTGGAATGGATCCCCAGCCCTCCGACCTCTGGTTAGCATTGATGCTGTCTCTGCCCCATCCATTTGGGGCTTACTGGCTGTGGAAGTGGGGTTCCATATTGCAAGACTCCTTGGGCTGAAGGCAACATGAAGTAATAAGAGGGTCCTTTATATTTGCAGAGAGTAAATGTCTCTTCAAGCACTTGCTCTGTGCCAGGCACAGTGTAGGCCCCCAGCAGTTAGTAGCACAGGATCTCAGTGGGTCTTTATGAGGCAGAGCAGGCGTTTCTCTGCCCACTGTACAGAGAACTGAGTGACCTGTCAGAGCTGCATGGCTAACCGGAAGTCAAACACAGGCAGGAGCCTTGCCCAGGGTGTACCCCTCCCCCGTTGCCCCTTATCTGGGGAAGAGATCTGCAAGGTGTTGCTAACATGGGCTTTTCCTGGCAGCGAGTATGATGAGTATGGCTTCCAGACAGTGCCCAACTACGAGGTAGAAGACCTGAAGCTGCTGGCCAAGATCCAGGCACTGGAGGTGCGCTCCCACCACCTGCTGGCCCACGAGGCTATGGAGCGACCCCTGCGAGAGCGCTGGGCTGCCCTGGGTGAGCTTGCACCCTCCGTGGAGCTCAAGCAGCTGCTGCGGATGGGCGTGTCCCAAGAGCACCGGCCTCGAGTCTGGAGGTGGCTGATCCACCGCCGTGTCCAGCACCTGCAGGCCCCTGGCCGCTACCAGGAGCTGCTGAGCCGGAGCCAGACCTGCAAGCACCCTGCTGCCCGCCAGATCGAGCTGGACCTGAACCGTACCTTCACCAACAACAAGCACTTCACCTGTCCCACCTCCAGCTTCCCCGACAAGCTCCGCCGGGTGCTGTTGGCCTTCTCCTGGCAGAACCCCTCCATCGGCTACTGCCAGGGCCTGAACAGGTGAGCACCAAGGCCCCAGTGAGGACACAGCCTTTGTCCTTCAGAGCGGCCCCCTGTCTCTTTAGAGCCTCCCAGAACCCGGAGAGGTGAGCCCAGGAGGGGAGTTGGAACTGCCTGGATCCTGTACTGATGGGGACAAGCGGTAAAAGGACACGTTCAGGATAGAGAGCCAGAGCTCAGGGATCCTCATGCCATGCTTTCTGCTTTGGTTTGTGCTCAGGAGTGCCACCCCCAGGGAAAGCATGAACGGTGCCCTGGAGTTGTGTCATACACAACCCAGCTCACAGCTTGTGGAACTGTCTGGGTCAGGGATCATTTGCTTCAAATGAAACCCACTCAGCAGAGCCACAGGAAAAGAGAATGTGTAAATGTTACAGGGGAACCTCACACAAGCCAGGAAAAGAAAATAGAGCTACAGGCCACATGGTCATTGGAAGCCCAGGCAACTGCACAACCCCAGGGGGCATCTTCCCTCCGCATTCCATGGGGACCAGGTCCCTGCGATGGTGCAGCTGAGAGAGTACCGCTCTGCAGCCCCCTGTGGGGCTGCGTGGTCTGTGGCTTCTTGTTCCACATTTCTGCTTCCTTCTCTCAGTAGACCAGCCTCTCTGTCCATCATTCCGTGGACATTTGGGGCCTGTGGAGGATGTCAGAATGGAGACCTCAGGCCCTGAGCCTAGAGCCCTTCAATGGGTCTTCCCTTCTGTCCATGCCCTCCTGTCTCAGATCTAAATTCCCAAAGGAAGGAATCTGATGGGCCCAGCCTGGATTCGTTTCTCCTTAAACCAATAAGCAGAAGATCAGGGGTAGAGGTGGGTACCTCGGTAGTGATGCCCCCTCAGTACTGTGGGGACTCCCCAGTCATCTCAGGAGAAGTTGCATAATCTCAGATATTTCCCAAAGCAAGTTTTGACTCACTTGAAACATACATACACAAGCAAAATTTACATAAGCCATTCTGCTCTTTTTTCTGATAGGTGGTGTGTGACATTTACTCAACACAGATTAAACATTCAGACTGTCCCTACTCACATGCAATTGGTTCCCAAGGGTAGATATTTTTTATAGTACTTTATTTCCAGTCTAAATTGAGTAAAATTGAGCATATACATGTACAATTACTGGGAATTCTGAGTTAAACCCAGAACAGCTCATTGGTGCTTGAAGAGGCAGGCAAACTCCTATAGCAGGAGGGGGTCTAGAGGTAAGTCACAAGGAAAGACGCTTCTCCCTGTTTGGAAAGAGGCGGGTACACAGGAGCAACTGAGGCCCAGAGAGGGGGGACACACACAGTATTTCTTTTCTTCTTTCTCGGAATGCTTTTTTAACAAATGATTATTGGTATTTAGAAAAATATCCATGTGACTGCTTTAAATAGAAAGTTATTTGTAGTGGAACCTGTTTTAATGTAGAGGGTGGTGCTTATTCTTTCAAAGGCTCTCACTAGTAAACCCTTTCACTTGTTGAGTGCCGCCATCTAGTGGCCACCTTGGGAACTGTATGTATCCTGTGGAGGACAGACACTGCTTAATATATGCAATAAGTCCTGCCTGTTTAGAGGGTGATAGATACGGCAATGATTTAGGGCTAATTTAGAGCAAACATTTTAAAGCCATTTCCCTTTAAAATATAATCAGAGTTCTAAAATTGTGTCCCATCCTACCTCTACCACCCCCCCCCCCCACCCCCACATAACCTTACTACCTTCTTTGCAGCCCCACTGGGCTCTACTAGTAAATGCCTTAGGTTGGAGTCTGGCTGCGGCCCTGAGCAGTTCATAGGCCCTAGTTGGTAACAGTAGCCTCTCATCACTGACCTTTAAGCAATCTAAGCCGATGCTGGCGGCCAGTTCCAGGACTGAGCACGTCCAGGCTCTAATGAATGGGGTGAGGTGGAGAGAACACCAGCAGGGACTTGGGGAGCCCTGGGTTCTCTTTCTGCTCTGCTTCCAACTGACTGTGTGACCCTGAGCAGGTCACTTTTGCTTTCTGGGCCTCAGTCTTACGGTGTCGGCAATGAATGTATCTGGACTGGTAGGATGTAGCTGCCTGGAGCCTTGTCCTGTGAGAGTTCTGAGGCAGCCTCCACACTCAGTGGGAAGAGTGCCATGACCAGTTGGTTATGTCTGCCCTGGGCATAGTCAAAGAGAGTGCTGGCCAGGGTATCGTACATTTGCTATCCCTGAACTAAATGACCTCTGAACCCACCACCACCCTTCCCCAGCTCTGAGAGGGCAGGGCTCTCTATTTCCCAGGAGACCTGTGACTGTTCATCCACTCAGCTCAGACTCATGAGGGTTTGCACAAATATTTTAGCCAGAATGGAGAGAGAGTCCTGAGTCTACGGGGGGGATAAAAGGATTTTTTTTTTCTTTTGAGAATTGACCCTGTTTCTTTAAAAAGTATGAACCTGAGAAGAGGTTGGAGGTCCTGAATCCAATCCAGTAAAAGCCCAGAGAAGCATAAACGTCTGGACACTGAAATGTGCTCTGTGAGCCCTCCCAACACGGCCAAGGGTGCTCATGGGGTGCGCTGTCAGAAGGGGCCCCTGCCCACTGGACAGCCGTGGCCAGAAGGTCACGCGAGGTGTCTTCACTGCAGGATTTCAGAGGCCTCTAGAAGGGAGCTAGCCCAGTGGTCGGCAAACTCATTAGTCAACAGAGCCAAATATCAACAGTACAACGATTGAAATTTCTTTTGAGAGCCAAAAACCGACTTCAGCGCATGGGCCACGAAGTTTCAATCGCACTGTACGTGTGCACCCACACGTGGTATTTTGTGGAAGAGCCACACTCAGGGGGCCAAAGAGCCGCATGTGGCTCGCGAGCTGTGGTTTGCCGACCACTGAGCTAGTGTGTGCAGCATGCCCTAAACATCTTTGAATATGTGACCTTGTGTTGACCTAGCATCCTGACAGACAAGGACATTTTGGAAAATGTATTCTTGAATGGGCCCTGGAAGACCCATCAGGAAAGATGGGAGAAGTAGAGAAAACAGTACTTTTTCCAGGCAGACTTTCCGCTCAGCACTGTGGTTTTTCATTACCCAGGATCCCATTAGAGCCCCGTGATAACTTTAGCGGGAAGGGGAAGCAAAGGAGAAAATGATCTCCATGTACTGAGCACCTGCTACATGCCAGACAGCGAGCCACGCAGGGATGCTGAGTCAGGGCTATCTTCTCACTCCAGATGCCTCTCAGCCCTGGGAGGCAGGAAGTACTAATCCCGCTGCACAGGGGGAAGGCTCAGAGAGGTTTGCACACTTGCAAAGGTCTCAAAGCCTGTGGATATTAAGATGAGGATAGCTAGCCCGGCTGGCATGGCTCAGTGGTTGAGCATCGACCTTTGAACCAAGAGGTCACGGTTCAATTCCTGGTCAGGGCCCGGGTTGTGGGCTTGATCCCCAGTGTGGGCATGCAGGAGACAGCCAGTCAATGATTCTCTCTCGTCATTGATGTTTCTCTCTCTCCCTCTCCCTTTCTTTCTGAAATCTATAAAAATATGTTTTTGTTTTGTAAATATATTTTTATTGATTTCAGAGAGGAAGGGAGAGGGAGAGATGGAAAAATCAATGATGAGAGAGAATCATTGATTGGCTGCCTCCTGCCCACCCCTAACTGGGGATCGAGCCCACAACCCAGGCATGTGCCCTTGACTGGAATCGAACCTGGGACCCTTCAGTCCACAGTCCAACGCTCTATCCACTGAGCCAAACCAGCTAGGGCTGCTTTTGTTTTTTTTTTGTTTGTTTGTTTGTTTTTAAAGATAAGGATAGTTAACACTTATAAAGCACTCACCACGTGTCAGGCACTGTGCTGGGCATTTAACATGTGTTAATTGTGTTTATCCTCCTAACAGTCCTGTGATTATTAGAAGGCTGCTGAGGCTCAGAGAAGTTAAGTAACTTGCCTAGGGTCACCAGCAAGAAAGTAGCGGGACCAGGATTCACACCCAGGCAACGGGACTTCAAAGCCCCTGCTCTAAGCTGATCCCCCTTGCTCTGGAAATCCCCGATGATGTAGTATTCCCCAAAAGCATGTTTGTCTCACCCCAGGTGCCAAAAAACGGCAGCCTGGCTAGGGAGTGGGGTGGGGCAGGACTTCCTCCTGGGAGCCAGGGAGCCACCTCTGTCACTCCTGGCCTCCTTCCCTCCCACACAGGCTGGCAGCCGTCGCTCTGCTGGTCCTGGGTGAAGAGGAGAGTGCCTTCTGGTGCCTGGTGGCCATCGTGGAGACCATCATGCCAGCTGATTACTACAGCAAGACGCTGACAGCGTCCCAGGTAAGCAAGGCAGGGAGGGGCCTCCGGAGTTACGCAGGTCAGCCCGAGTTGTTCCTACAAGCCGGTGAGTCTCGGAAAAGTCAGGAATCTCTCAGGCCTCTATTTATCCCTCTGCACAGTGGGCCAGTAGCCCCTCACTGGGACTGCTAGGAAGTGCTGGTGAGCTGATGACCTTTAGAATTGTGGGGTCCCTGCCCACAGGATAGACAGTTGTTATTCCAGTGGTGACATTAGAAACGGTTGGTTTTCTGGGGAGCAGAGAAGAAAATCTAGTGTCACTTGCTATTTGCCAGTACAAAATTTCAAAATAGAGGTCAGGAAGGTGAAAGATGGGCTTGGGAGAATGGAGGTGGTGGTGATTCTTCACACACACTCGTCCTTCCCTACCGCGCAGCACAGCTGCCTCCATCATCTCGCCCCAGCTGCCCGCTGAGCACAGGCCGGGCCTGGAGTCCAGTGAACTGAGAGCCACACTCTCCAGTGCTCAGCTGTGTGGCCTTGGCAAGGAGATCACCTCTCTGACCCAAGGCTTGTCCACTTTGGAACGGGAGGAGCACTACTGCCTGAGTCTGTTGAGGGGTGTAAATGAAAAACCATTTCAAGCCTCCCCTCTCTCCCGCCTCTCCCGCCTCACCCCTTGCCCTGTTCTTGCTGCATCAGCACCATCTGTTTTATGGAGAGAGGCCACCTGGAGGGAACTTTCTCACTCCCAGCCCCAAACCTGCCAAGCCGTTATCTGCCTGCCCATCCTGTTCTGTTTTCCTCCTACGTTCCAACTCTGATTCCTCCTCTGGGACATCCACCTGGTGCAGGACGCTCAGGCGGGATGGGTATTCAGGTGTGGAGTAGAAAGGTCAGGGCTGGAGATCAAGACGTAGGCGGTGAATCACGTGAGGATGTTTGGCTGCCTGACGGGAAAGCCCAGCTCACAGCGGCTTACAGGGGGGATTCTTCTCAGGTCATCACAAAGCCGAAGGCTCCTCCTAGCCCTCCGCTCTGCCATCCTGGCGTGGGCCTTCATCCCCCTGCTCATCATGTGGTCCCAGGGTGGCCATGGCCCCGGCTGGAAGCGGCGGAGGGTGGAAGGCAGGAGCTGGCTCCCTTTCCCACAGGCCAGTGCTGTTTCACCTAGACCTCCACCCACTCCTCCTTTGGTGACCTTGAAGTAAATCTCAAACATCACGTCAGTTCATCCTTCAGAAGGCCAGTGGCATCTTAGATTGAGTGAATTACCCTAGGTTTTGAGCTGGACATGAGGCCTCCACAGTGGACCTGGGGTCCTGGGAGAGGACGGAAGGAAGGGGAGGGTGTAGCCACGGCCAACAGCTAACACCTGGAAGAGGACTTACGTGGAAGGGGAGGCTGAGAAACAGGGTAACAGGAAAACGAGCAGCAGGAGGCTTAACGGGCCTGTCTTGGCGGTGGGAGGTCAACCAGAAAAGAACCATGTCCTAGAGCAGGGGTCCTCAAACTTTTTAAACAGGGGCCAGTTCACTGTCCCTCAGACCGTTGGAGGGCCGGACTATAGTTTAAAAAAAAACTATGAACAAATTCCTATGCGCACTGCACATATCTTATTTTGAAGTAAAAAAAACAAAACGGCAAAAACACCCGCATGTGGCCCGCGGGCGTAGTTTGAGGACGCCTGTCCTAGAGCCTGGGAAGGAGCCGGTGCTGGGAGTAATCAACAGGGTCACGTAAAACAAGGAGAGGCCACTGGCAGCCATTGATGTCCAGGGCAGCAGGACAGTGTGACTCCCCGTAAACATGCCCCGAGCATCTTGTGCATCGGGCCCAAATGGGTGTAGAGAAGCAGCTGTGGCATCAGCTGGTACAAGCTGAGCTGCTTGGCTTGCGGTTCAGAGGACAAAGGGGCCAGAACTCCACTGTCCGTGACCTTACCATCCCACAGAGACCTCGGTGGCAAAGCCGGCACTCCAGCCTGGGAGCAGCGAGTGAAGTGCTGCTGTGCCTTCTCCCAGCCAGGCTGCCCTGAGCCCCTCCGCACCCCCTCACCCCGGGGGGCAGGGCGGGGCCCACGCTGAGGCTCCAGGACTGCGTGGCTGGGTATTGGGGGCAGGAGGGAAAGGAGGCAGCCCCTTCCCGGGGCAGCAGCTGACGGCCCCCTCGTCGGCCGCCAGGTGGACCAGCGGGTGCTCCAGGACCTCCTCTCGGAGAAGCTGCCCAGGCTGATGGCCCACCTGGGGCAGCTCCGCGTGGACCTCTCCTTCGTCACCTTCAACTGGTTCCTCGTGGTCTTTGCCGACAGTCTCATCAGCAGTCTCCTCCTCCGGGTCTGGGACGCCTTCCTGTACGAAGGCACCAAGGTAGGGCTCTGCGGGGGTGAGCAAGGGCCCTGGGCAGGACCATCACCCCTGGGTCTCCATTCTGCCCCTGGAAAACGGGCGGACAGGGGCCCCCTCAGGGCTGCTGGGGACATCTGCTGGGAGCCTGGCAGAATGGAGAGGATGAGGTTCTGCTTCCCAAGATGCTTCCT
The DNA here is from genome assembly GCF_027574615.1 of Eptesicus fuscus. Classification (NCBI taxonomy): domain Eukaryota; kingdom Metazoa; phylum Chordata; class Mammalia; order Chiroptera; family Vespertilionidae; genus Eptesicus; species Eptesicus fuscus. The sequence goes on along the minus strand of NC_072487.1, from coordinate 52,911,643 downwards.
AAAGCTGGGAGGTTCCTTTCCCGGAGAGGAAGCATGAGCGTGACCCAGGAGGCACATCCCTCTTCCATCCGTGGCCACTCCTGTCACCTGCGCCCCTCCTCCTCTCGCTCCCGTGGACCGAGCCCTGGGCTGGGAGGTTGGCACTGGGTCTGGTCCCAGCTCTGCTCCACCTTGCTAGGAGACCCTGGGCAGGCCCTCACCCACCGTCCGCCCATTCCCACACGGTGGCTGATGACATACGCACTGCACAGTTCCCAGAACCCTGGGATTTGCCATTTCACCAGCTCCTGCTAGTGCCCCATGGAAAGACAGCGTTACCCCATCAGGGTAGAGCCAGGCTCAGCCCCAATCCCCAGAGTCCAAGCTCCCCTCCCCCATGGCCTCCCTGCACACGTCGCCTCCAAGCTCTCAACCTCTGCAGCCTGTCCAGGGACTCCCACTATGGTGTGTGGGTTCTCCTCCCTCTGGGGAGAACCTGCCCTGGCCCCCCATGCCCTAGCTGAGCCCCCACCTGGCCCCAGGTGGTGTTCCGCTATGCCCTGGCCATTTTCAAGTACACGGAGGAGGAGATCCTGAGGCTACAGGACAGCCTGGAGATCTACCAGTACCTGCGCTTCTTCACCAAGACCATTTGCAACAGCCGGTGAGAACCCACCCCTGCTCTCTCCACCACTCCCACCACCACACCCGCTCCTGTGTCACCTCCTCCAGGAAGCCTTCCCTGACCAGCCTTTCCTCAGTGGGTCAGAGCTCCCATAGCCCCAAGCTTCCTCCTGCCTCAGTACATATGACTTTGAGTCAAAACTGTCTTCTTCTTTACCATTTCCTCCCTGGAAGGTGAGCTCCCCAAGGGCAGGGGCCAGGGGCCTTAGCCACGAGGTAGAGTGAATGCAGGCCTGCCTGGGGAGGCGCGGTGAGTGTGGGTGCCCTGGGACACTGTGCTCTGGGCTGACTGTGCTCTCCCCCCAGGAAGCTGATGAGCATCGCCTTCAACGACATGAACCCCTTTCCTATGAAACAGCTGCAGCAGTTGCGGGCGGTCCACCGGGAGCGGCTGGAGGCCGAGCTGCGGGAGCTGGAGCAGCTCAAGGCCGAGTACTTGGAGACTCGGGCAGCCCAGGACCCGGTGGTGCCCGAGGGTTGCACCAGTGATGACGAGGGGGACGGGGAGCCTGGCGTGGCCACCGGCACTCCCCAAAGCCCTTTCCATTCTTGACTGGCAGGCCCACAGCAGGGCGGCCTTGGAGCAGTGGTCCAGCCCCGAGCCCATCCCATGTGACCCTGGGCAAGTCCTTCCGCTTCTGGGCTCCGGCTCCCCATCAGAACTTGTGTGCTGGTTGGGTGCCCGGGGACGCTGCCCCTTTCTCACTTCCTCCTCAGAGCACTTTAGCACGCAGACAGGAGTGCCGTCTTTATAGGGAACTGTGAACATTCTCTAAGTTCTGTATAAAACCATGTAAATACGAGAAATAGTTCACAAGCTTTGGAACTTACGAGTCTCAGTAACCACCTGTTCCTGGGTGAGCCTCACCTGTTCCTGGGTGAACCCACCACACGGGCCTTCCTTTCTGCTCGCAGCCCGCGGAGGGGCGGTCCCACGGAAAGCCCATGCCCACCACCAAGAGGAAGTGGGTGTGGTGTTGGGCAGAGAGCCCTGGGTCAGCTGTCTGACCTGATCTCCCACCACCAACTTCGTAGGCCGGGCAAGAAGAGTCACCTCTTCTCTGAAGAATGGGTGGTTGGAGGGCGAGGACGAGGCAGTGAGAGGGTCGCTGCAGCTGCCCCAAGTCGGGACTCAGCTCCAGTTCTGGGCTCTTCCACCCCCTCCTCAGTCAGAGGCTCCGCCGTCCCCTGGAGGCAGGGCGTCCAGGCCGCAGGGACTGTGTCCGTGTAGCCTCGGGCTCCGCAGGCTTCAGTAGAAGGGCTGGGGTGCAGGGCTCTCACAGGGAAACCCAGCTCTGATCTGAGGCTCCGGTCCAGAGCTGGGGAAGGAGGCCGTGCCCATCGCTGGGGACCGGGGGCGGCCCTCTGTCACCCACAGGTGTGCACATGGGTTGGCACACCAGGCGCCCAGTTCCCCCACGCTGTGCCCCACACGACTCTGGGGAGGGTGCTCAGGGTTCTCTCCTACCACACTCACGGGCTGCGGGCGCCCGAGGACACCAGGCCGCCTGCGGATCCCCACGCAGGCTGCACGGCCTTTCTCGTGTTTACTCTTCATATGCTGAGGCGCTTCCGTCACCGGACGGACCTGTGACGCGTGATGGTGGTGTGAGGTTGGACTGGGGGGTCCTGGCTGTACCCCCAACAAGCTGGGTGCTGTAGCCCTAAGGGCCGTCACTGGGGAGACGCTGGTGCTGAGCTGGTGCCTGGCACAGAGTACAGTGCTCCACGGCCGGCCTGGCCTTTCCTGAGGAAACCCTCACTCCGAGGGCTCAGGCCTGCGGAGGCCCAGCTCCAGGAGAGATGCAGCCTTGAAAGTCAGATTCCCTCCTCAGCAAAAGGTGAACATCCAGAGCAGACAGGAGCTGCCAGAGGAGTGGGCCCTCCTCCTGTCTTCCCTCTTTACCCACTCCCCTTCCTCCCCTCATCTTCCCTCAACTCGCCCATGCTCTCCCTTCCTCTTCCTCTCCCCTTCCTCATTTTCCTTCTCTTCCTTCTCTCCACTTTTCTTCTCTCCTCCACCTTCTCTGCCCCGCCCCGCCCATTTCTTATTCCTGCCCCCAGAGGAGAGGCTCTGCCCACTTGTGTAGCCTGACCTGGTCCCTGGTCCCTACTAGCATCCTCTGAGCAGCTTTTCAAAAACACTGGTGCTGGGCCCGCTCAGAGCCTATTGTGGGGCCCGGGCATTATGACACACTGAGAGGTCAGGGGACCACAGAGCAGTGAGGACTGACTGGTCGGGCCTCCTCCAGCCCTGAAGAGGGGAGCCAGAGCCAGAGCCAGGACGGAGAACTGCCTGGCGGAGAGCACTGGCCCACCACAGGCCAGGCTCCGCTTACAGATGAGGAGACAGGCTCAGAGGTTAACTTGCCCAAAGTCACACCGCTAAGAGTTTAAGCCAGGCTCAAGCCTAGAGGCCCTAAGGCAGAGCCAGGGAGGGTTCCTCCCAGCTCCCCTCCCCCACGGACCCAAGGGAAAGGGCAGCCTGGCCCTTGGCCGCCTCCGGAGTAGTGTAGGGCCTGTGGGGAGAGCCCCAGGCAAAGGAAAAATGAAGGAAAAGCCGTCCTCCTGACCAGCAGGCTGTGGCAGGGACAGACACTTCTGAGGTCTGGGGCTGCTGCTGCTCCTAGAGAGGCTGCCGCCCTCCTGCTCCGGGAGGGCGTTTGGGGCCCACCCCTGGTGTCAGGTTCCTGGCCCTGCACCACAGCTGTCGCCCCCATCCCCAGGGGCCGCTGCCTCCCGGGCTGGAGGATCTGATCCCTCACAGCCCCCACCTTCCTACCCCAGGGGATGGGACCTCTTGCTCAAAGCACCCCACTCCAGACTAATATTAGACCCCCAGCAAGCTGAGGTCCACAGCCCATTCTACAGGGAGGGGGAAGGAGTTACCCAGCACCCCGCCACACACACACACCCCTGCTGGGCCCAAATCCCTAAGAATAAGGGGAATGCTCAAAGGAAGAGGAAGGGCCTGGAGGGCACTTTGGGAGGCCCCCCAACCCCCACACTCCAAACCTCACCTCCCAGGAGCTGCTGCCCCTATTTCTCAGCTCAGCCTCCCACGGCACAGGACCACATGGTACAGAAAGTCCCGGCTGGGCAGGTAGACAGAGGACTTGTCTGCCCCACCCCCACCTCTCTCTCTCTCTCTCTCTCTCTCTCTCTCTCTCTCTCTCACACACACACACACACACACACACACACACACACGGTCCCTTACATGGCAGGTTAAACAAAGCAGGCCGTGCTGGCACCTAGGAAGGAAGGTGTTGGTTTCCTGGCCCATCCCAGTCAGCAGTACAGCCCGAAGTACTGGCAGATAGGCCCAGCTTCGGAGCCAGACCCATGATGTGGTTTTCCAGCTAGGGTTCCCTGGGCAAGTCACTTCCACTCTGTTCCCCCATGTGTGCAATACAGAGGATGCCAGGGAATAGTCTTCCTTCAATGGACCAGGGTTAAGGGGAGGGAAGGAGCAGGGAAACGGACCCCCCCACACACAGCATCTCCAAGAAGGGTCCCGGGTATGTCTATTGCAGAGGCCTCCAGTGGCCTCCCCTCTGCACCTCAGTCCATATGCCCACGGCCCCCACAGGTCCCTGTCAAACCAGCCTTTTCCCAAGCAGTCTCAGCCACCTACCTTCATGGCACAGTGTGGAATGGTGCAGACACAAGGCTGGAGGCAAACCTGGAAGGAAGGATGAGCAGGTGTGGACAGTGGGAGCTGATACAGTAAGAATTCCTAGCGGAAGAGAAGGTGTGAGCAAAGGCACAGAGGAGTGAGTGGCCCAGTGAACACTGACTCAGGCTTTGGCCCTGGCTTTTCTAAGGAGATAACCAAGAGACCCCAAATACTTAGCGACTCTAAGCCTCAATTTTCTTCTTATCTGTAAAGTGGGGGTAATCATAGTGGCCAAATAAAGGAGTTATCAGGATTAAATGAAATATATGTAAGTTAGGACATGGTGTGCAGTTTTAATCGCTCAACAACTGCTGAGTGCCTACTCTGTTGCAGGCACTGTTCTAGGCCCTGGAGATACCACACTGAACAAAACAAAGAGCTTTTCTCAGGAGAGGTGGGGTGGCTATCAGCTTGGTCTTGGGAGCCATCCCGCCTACTGTTGAATAATTAGCTGTGTGTTCTTCTTAAGCGAGGTATTGAGGTATTGTAACCTCCCTGGGCCTCGGCTTCCTTATATGTAAACTGAGTAATAGTGTAACCTCACACGCTTGTGAGGTAATTAATGCATTTAAGGTGCGAAGAACAGTGTTAGGTGGTGGTATTCAAAGGCGGGGGGGGGGGGGGCGGGACGGCTCCCCATCTTTAGATTGCCTCCGCATCGCAAGCCGGCCAGACTGCTCAGCAGCGCCCCCTCCTGGCTGCCGGGAGAAGGAAGGGAATCCTTCCGACACTCCCGCAGCGCTCCCAGTCCTTGGGCTCCGGGGCCGGGTTTACCTAGCGCTTCTCCTGCGGCGGGCTTTGCGCGCGCACTGCACCGGGCTGGTGAATCAGGTCGTCTCCTCTAATTCTCACCGGCTCCCTGAGACAGACACAATGACTGTTTCCATTCCACCAAGGGGAAAACGGAGGCTCCGGGAGGTCGAGTCCCTTGTCCCGTCCCACGCAGCGAGGGACCGGCGGGACGTCAAGCCAGGCGGGTCGCCGGAGAGCCCGCCCCAATCACTGCGGCGAGTGCACGCCGGTGTGTGCGCCGGGTCTGTGCGTGTGGGCACGCCCCGAGGCCAGCCCCGGGGGGCCGGGAGCGCGGTTGGGGGAGAGGAGAAGGAGGGGTGGCCCCGCGGGGTGCGCGGGCGGGGCTGTGCCCGACGCCTGCCCCGCCCACCAGCCCCGCCCGCCAGGCTGTGGGGGAGGAGGCGGTGGCTCTGGGCGCGGGGACTCGGCGGGCGGCGAGGAGCTCGGAACCGGATCCGGACGCCACCGCCACCTGCGCGGCCGTCATCAAGGTAGGGCGGCCCCGCGCTGCCAGCCGTGCCTCGCGGTCTGCGCGCCGTGGGTGCTGCGTCTCCCGCTGCAGCACCCGGGAGGGATGCTGGGGCAGGGCGCGCCGCGGGGACCCGGCGGGGCGCGGGGAACCTGGCTTCCAGCCCCTCCGCGTGACCTTGCACAAAGCACTGCTCCTCTCCAGGCCTCAGTTTCCCGTTCGGGGTAGGGGGCGCAATGGTGGCCCCTTCCTCACTGGGCCGCGAGGAGGGGCCGCCCCCAGGTCTAGGCTCCGGACGGCCAGGGCCCGGATGAGCACTGTCCACCGCTCACCCCTCCCGCCCGCTGTGAGGGCCGCTCACCCTGGGTGTGGCCAGCCGGCCCCGACAGGCCCCCTTGTGGCCTGAGCGCCCCGCGGGACCCGTGTTGGGACTTATCCTCTTGGTACAAAAAACAGGAGGAGGGGACACCCCCAGGTCCCTATCGAGCTGGCCTGGGTGTGCCAGGTGGGGCGGTCAGAGTCTGCCGCCGAGTCGGCTTCGCGGTCTTGGTCCCTGGGTTGAAGGTGGTGGGGTCCTTGGCTGCAGACTTGCCTGGACCAGGCCCACACACGCAGCTGGCTTAAGGAATGGTACGGGCAGTCCCTTAAACATGCTCAGCTCTGTGTCCCAGCCGGTGTGATAGGAGTGCCTCACGTCCAGGCGTGGACCCCAGAGGCCAGCAGCGCTAAGAGAGCTGTGGGTGGGTGGCGCTGGGTCAGAGCACATGTCTGAAGAACTGTGGCTGGATGCTCTCTGAGTAAAGACCTCTGGCATGCGGCCCAGCCCCCTCCGGAAGACTCCCTCTGGAAGGTCTTGCTGCCCATTGCACGCCGTTCTGGTGTGGATCTCACTGGCTGTAAACAGCTGGAATCGGCTGTTCCTGCTCTGGGCACGTAGACCTCCCCTTCTTCCCCACCCTGGGGCAGATCATCTGTCCCATAAATCTCACCTGCAAGCTGAACTGCCCCAGGCCCAGCACGATTTCTCCAGCCAGAGCCAAAGGGAGCAAAGGCAGGACCAGGGACCTGAGGTGTCTGCCCCCTAGCGGGCAGTCATCAGCCTGGGGTTTGTCCGGAGCCCAGTGCATGTGTCCCTGCACCTCCTGTGCGTGCACACTGGGTTAGCAGCTGCCTGTCCTCTTCCCCATCTTCTGTTGGCCTGACCTGACTGAGGCAGTAGTTTATGATAATCAAGTCTTGGTCTTCTGGTCTCTCTTGTCCACCGCCCCCCCCCACCCCCCAGATGCTTTCTTACAGCAGAAAGAAAGCAGGGGCCACCTGGGCAGGTAGTGAGCTCTGTGTCATCAGAGGTATGTGAGCAGAGGCTGGATGCGCACTTGCTCAGGGTGAGCTACCTCTGACCTCAGTCTGTGACTCTGAGGGCGGAAGTGACCATGGCCTTGCCTTCTGGCTATGGTGGAACGGCACAGACCATAAATGAGTGTCATTAGCCTCTCATAAAAGCAGACTAAATTATGTGCTGTGATTCGGGCGTGGCTCCGATGTGCAGGCTTAAGTGCTTCCTAGGTCTCCTGTCATCTCTGCACGTGTAGGAGCTGGGCCCCCTTTTCCTGCTCAGCACGTCCCGGCCATTGTGGCCGCGGTTAGGAGCATGGCCGACTCTGGTTGTTAAAAAGTCATCCTGTGCTAAAAAAAAATGTTAAATGCACCATGAAATTATGAATGGGATCTGAACAAATCATCTCACCCAACCCCTTATTTTAGAGATAGGCATCATTGTCTCCAAAGGGGATGTGACTTATCTAAGGTCACAAAGCAAGCCAGCATCTAAGCCAAATAGTAAATGAAAGCAGTCTGTATTTATTCCTATCAAATTAGCAAAAATAAATATAAAAGGATAAACCTCTATGCTGACCAGGCTATAGGGATTCTCTGGTGGATTTAATGTTGCAGGACAATCTGACAGCTTGTTACAAAAGTCCATGAAATAATCTTAATTGCCCTTTGCCCCCAACTTCTACTTTGAGGACTTTCCCATAAGGAAGTAACTACAGAGAGAGAGGGGGCGTGGGGAGTGTAATGGCCAACAAAGACGCAGTGTGGTCCAAAGGCCATGGGACTAAAGTCAGTGGGCACAGATTCCAAGGATGAACTCCTCCTCTACCCCACTGTAACCTTAGGCCAAACCCTTCCCTTTCCGCGCCTTACTCTCCCCATCTGTGAAATGGGGTAGATTCTATGATTGCTGAATCTTTTTCAGCTCTGATAACCCATGCTCTAGACTTAAATCTACTTTAACTGAAGCCTTTATTGGAAAGAGCAGTGAACACAGAAATAACCAAAGAACGTTCCAGCCTCCCCGCACCGTCATCAAACGAGTCCCCTCAGAGGCGGGCAGCTAGTCGTTTTCCCTGGGAAGGGACTTTGTGCAGCCTTAGACCTTGGTTCTTTCCAAATGGCCAAGGCCTGGATTACTTGAGAGCATGGTGTGTTTTTGTTTTGATGTTCTTTACCAGATATCAGGGGACAGAGATTTTTCAGGGGGACCAGAAAATAATTTGGCAAGATCCTCTGTTTATTACTTTAAGTCTACCGTGTGTGCGTAGCCTCCTTCAGACAGATAGGAGGTGGTTTGCAATCACACCTAGTGTGAAGGGCCAGGAGTAGGTGACTTCATTCTGTGGACAAACATTTACTGGGCACTTCCTGTGTGCTAGGCCTTGAGATGCCTCCCAGGCGCCTGCGGGCTGCCTCGGGAAACATTAGGTTAAGCCATGTGACATGGCCAATATCTGGCTGCTTTTGACTTACAAGACCTGGCAGTTTTATTTGGTTCAGCCTAAATGGAAATCATTAAAGAGCAGCCTGATTCTGTCCTAAGCGCTTTACATTGTTCATTTGGTCATTTAGCCATCATTTATGGAGCACCTACATTGTGCTAGGTATGGTCTGTGCGTACAGGGGTCTTGACAGTAATGGGAAAAAATATAGACCAAAAAAACTGTTGTAAAGAAACTTACTATCTAATGGGGCGGGTAAGTAAAATAGATGATGACAACTGAGATGGAGCACATTAACGTAGGAGTGCATTTCTGGTGTGTGAAGGGGAAGGGAAGGGAGGAGTTTCGGTTTTAAATGGGGTGGTCAGGGGAATCACTGAGGTGACTTTTGGACAAAGGCTGGAAGGAGATGAAGGAGAGAGCTGGGCTGATTTCTGGGGAAAGAGCCTCCCCGAATGGTGGAAGGGTGGAAGGAACAGCCAATCAAACGCCCTGAAATAGGACCATGCCTGGCAAGTTCAAGGAAGAGCAGGCTAGCACAGTGACTATGGGAGAGGGGAGAGGAGACTGGTGAGAGAGGCCATGAGTCAGACTGTGTACCCCACCCAGACACTGTGGAACCCTATACATTTGTGAGGGAGATGCTATTGTTATTCCTCTTCTTCAGTTAAGAATAGAAAAGTACAGAGACGTTAAATAACTTGCTTAAACAGTGTCTCGTGTACGAGCCAGGGCTTTTCGTCCCAGGCAGAGGGGAGCCATGGGAGGCTTTTGAACAGGGCAGGGGCATGGCCAGATTTGACTGTCAGTGCAGTTCCTTTGGGTACAGAAAAAGATTGCGGAGGTGAACTTGGGGGCAGGCGATGGAGGAGCTTGGTGCTGGGGGAGCGGGGAGAGGTCCAGTCCAGGTGAGCAGGGAGAGAAGGAGGAAGCCAGGCTGGTCTTGGGCTTATTTATTTAACAAACAATAGCATTTCCAGGCACCAGCTAAGATTGTACATGCATTAACCCACTCACTCCCCAAAGCAATCTATAGGATGGACACTATTATTCATTACTAGAGGCCCGATGCACAAAGATTCGTGCAAGAATAGGCCTTCCTTCCCCTGGCTGCCGGAGCCGCCTTCTGCCTCTCGCCTTGTCATGTCAATTTGCATATTCCCTCCTTATTGGCTGTGGGCACTGCCGTCTTTGTCTCGGAGTTACAGTCAATTTGCATATTCTGTCCTTATTAGATAGGATTCTTCCCATTTTTTAATGGGTATATTATATTGTAAGTAAATTATATCTCCATAAAGTTAATTTACAAAGAAAGTGTATTTGTTTTTTATGTTATAAACACTGGATAATGGAGAATTTAGAAAAAGACAGGAAAATAGATAGAAAATAAATTCCCCACACCTCAGATAATATAAATATCTTGGTGTATTTATTTTCCGTCTTTTTTCTACTGTTACTCCCATTTTACAGATGAGGACACTGAGGCCCAGAGACCTTGGGCAGCTTGCCTAGGGCCATACATTTGAACCATGTCATCTGGCTCTAGTGTCCGGGATCTTCATCCCTGTGCTATGCTGCCTGCAAGCTCAGAGTTGGTGGATTCCTTTGAGACAACCCTTTTCCACCCCCTCCCCCACCTTCCATTCCCCCGGGCCCTGGCATCACTTCCCAGAGAGGGACAGGGAAGCTCAGTGAGAGGCAGGGCCTTGCTCGGCTCCTTACAACCAGTTGGGAGCGGACCGGTGAGGTCTCGTTCTCATCAGAAGAAATAGGGAGCTGAGGACTGGTGCCGCGTTGATGTGACAGCTGCTTCCAGCCCGGCCCTGAGCCCGGAGCTGGCAGGGAGCTGGCAGGTGGTGTGACCTGCCCACAGCGGGCACTAGGGGACTGCCAGGGCCAGCCGAGTTCCCTGGGCCCGAGTCTCCTCCTCCAGCCGGTCCTGAGTGGGAGGTGGCCGGGTGGTGGGGTGGGAGAGTTTGGGGCCTTGCCAAACCAAGCCTGCAGACCTCCCAGGAGGAGTTGCCTCTTGTACTCCGGCTGAGCATTTGTTCCTGGCTCTCGTGCCTGCACGCTCCCGGGGCTGCCTGCTGCCGGGGCTGCAGCCCTGGCTTCCAGGCCCAGCTCAGCCGCCGAGGGAGCCTTGAGCCGGGGTCTTTCCCTCCCCACCTGCAAAGTGTCATCAGAATGGTGCCAGCTGCAGGATGAAGTGAGAGGTAGACAGAAAATGCTGGCACGGGGCACAGCACAATGAAATGCTCATTCCTAAGGCTGCCCCAGGGTGGTGGCCTACCGTAGCCATAGCCCCGCCCGCCACACTCCCCTTCACACCTGCTGGACCAGGTAGGACCCAACCAGTGCAAGAGGAGCCAGAAATGAACCTCTGGCAGTGGCTTGGAGTCCAAGATTGCAGACAACCAGGGACACAGAGGAATGAAAGAAGCCACACCTCTGAGGGGGAGACCTGACCTGGCCACAGACGAGCTCTGTAGGCAAGTCCTATCCCTTCTTTACGCCTCTTGTCCTCGTACACAACGCGGGGAGGCTATTTCCTGCCTTAATAGTCGTGATGATCTTCCTTCCAGCAGCTATCAGTTGAGGTTTTTCGATACTTGGAGAGTATGGATGGGGAGATAAGCCAGACCCATCGTGGCCTTCAAGGGCGCACAGCTTGGAGTGGGGTGAGGGTCGGGAATGCTTTCTGGAGGTGGTTGGTACAGTTTGGAGTCGGCCAGACTCTGAATGGAAGGAAAGCAGGGAGGTCATTCGGTAAGTCACCCCTCCTCTCTGAACCTCAGTCTTTTCATCTGTAAAATGAAGGTAATAGCTACCTGCTTTGCCTAATGTATAGGGTTGTTGTGAGACTCAAAATTGCGTGGAGCGTGGAAGTGCTTTACCAGCTGTAAAACGCCAGACACCTGTTCATTGTTGTTTATTGTGGTGTCTGGAGCCCCGGGGGTAGGGAAACACCCAGCCAGCCTCGGGTCTGGCTCTGGGAGAACATCGGGTCTGTTTTGAAAGGCCTGCAATCAAATCCAGCTGGACAGACAGCCCCACTCACCTCACACCCCGTGATTTAAGAGCTCAAGAGCACTTCTGCGCGGGTGCGGCTTCGCTCAGTGGGGCCCTGAAGGCAGCCATGACCTGAGGAAGCGGGGACAAGTGCCCCAGAGACCGCTCAGGTCATAAACACTGCATCCTGGTCAGGCCTGGGGGACCTGGCGGTGAGGGTTTGGGGGGAGCACCCTGAGGTCACTGAGAGGTCTGCAATGTCGCATTAACTAGAAAAGCAGAGAAGACAGCATGTGGCATGCGCCTGTTTGGGTTCAGATATGGGAAAAGAATAAATCTACACACATGTAAGCAATCCAGACACACATCAAGCCGGTTATCACTAGATGGCGGGATTTTATTGTCTTTTGTCTTTTCTTCATTTTGACATTTGTATATGTGATAGACACTTTATTTCTATTGACATTTGGCTGTATGTGATATATGTCACAACAGAATAGTGGTGGCGGTGATAACCCGGCCAGTCTGGCATCACCCGCTGGAGGGTTTAGGGAGGCGCCCGCGGCACTGGGCGAGGGGAGGTCTGGGTGGCATCCGAAGCTTACCTTCCAGAGCAGCTGAGAGCCGAGTCTGGGGCGGCTTGATAAGTGGGTGGCACTGGAGGACACGTCTCAGGGTGGGTCCCAGGACTCGCCTCTTGGGACAAAGACTGGGGGTCTGGGTGGCTGCAGGCACAGTTAGCATTGTGACCAGACTGCCCCAGAGCCAGGGACTGCAGGTCACCAGGAGCAGAGGGTCTGAGCCAGAAAGGGCGCGGGGGGTCCTGCTGGACTCCGGCCACCCCCGCGTGGGACCAGGACGGCGGGACAGATTCAGAAGGCATGGGGCCGGGGAAGGGCCTGTGCCTTCAGATTCCCCGATGCTTTAGGGTTCCGTGCCCTCAGACCAGACCCCAGCAGACCCCTTTCCCTCAACCATGTGTGTGCGGGGTCTCTGGACCCTGGACTCCCACAGACCTCCCTGCCTCTTTGCAAAGGAAGTGAAGCAGTTGCTGTATTCCATTGCATGCAGGGCACCATCTGCCAGGAGAGGTGCCATTATTTTTTAACCTTTTAGGAAAGAAAACATGGCAGACAAACGCTGACTATGAGTCGCATTTCCGTTTCAGCTTAGAAGTGGTGTCTTGAAATCAATTAGATGTGACGCATGGCAGCCTCCCACCCCCGACTAGACCCTTCATGTACTTTTACTCATTTGATCCATGTAAGTATTTAATCCTCTGGCTAGATATTCTTGTCCTGTTTGTACCGATGAGGAAATCGGGGCCCAGAGAGGTGAGGTGACTCTTGCAGGGTCACACAGCCGTAGGAGGTAAAGCTGGGATTTGAGCTCTGCTCTGACTCGATGCCATTACTTTGTCCTCATCCAACCCCACAAAGAAAAGGCTCCTGAGTTCTGGCCCGTGGGCAGGAGAAAACGTTCACACTTTGGCGTAAACCACATGCCAGTTCAGAGATGCCCCAGTGGGCAGGTCCTTCAGCTCCCAGCCCGGTGAGCAATGGGGGAGGCCTGGAGGAGGGGCAGTCATGGGCAGGGGCAGCTCTGAGGGCTTGTTGGCTGGATCATTCGCCTCATCCTTGTTATGACCGTTATCAGGAGGAGGTTGGCCTGTGGGCCACCCCGGAGAGAGACCGCAGGGGCCTGCTCCACGCAGGTATTCCTAGAATCTCGCCCGGATTAGCCCATTCGTTTATTCCTTAAAGTTGTTTTTCAATCCTCACCCGAGGATATGTTTTTATTGATTTTTAGAGAGAGAGGGAGGGAGAGAAACTTCAGTGTGAGAGAGAAACATCGACTGGTTGCCTCCCGCATACAACCAGGAATCGAACCTGCAACCTTTTGGTGTGTGGGACTGCACTCTTACCCAGTGGTCGGCAAACTCATTAGTCAACAGAGCCGAATATCAACAGTACAACGATTGAAATTTCTTTTGAGAGCCAAGCTTTTTAAACTTAAACTTCTTCTAACGCCACTTCTTCAAAATAGACTCGCCCAGGCCGTGGTATTTTGTGGAAGAGCCACACTCAAGGGGCCAAAGAGCCGCATGTGGCTCGTGAGCCCTGGTTTGCCGACCACTGCTCTAACCAGTGAGCAACCCAGCCAGGCCTTAAAGTTCTTTTTTAATTTGATTTTTGCATGCGACCTTTGTCCACGTCTTGATCACTTTCTGCATGTGAAGCTCGGCTCAGTGTTTTGCGTCCAAAACAGACACAGGTGCTGCCCTCGTGGGCTCACAGGCCAAAGGAGACACGGGCAGTAATCCTGGAGTCCCCCAAAACCTGGGGCAGGCACCCCGATGAACAGAGAGGGTGTGGCAGCGTGCAGAGGCATGTACCCAGTCCAGGGTCTCTGCAGAAGGCTGTTCCGAGGGAGGGACTTTTGAGCTGAGATGGGAAAAGGAAGTAGGGAATAACCAGGTGAGGATGGGGGCGGAGCAGGCTGGACAAGAGCAACAGCCTGAGCCAGGCCCTGGGGCTGGAGGCAACGGGTCTGTGAAGAATTAAACGCACTGCGTGCTGCTCTGGTCCCAGGCAAGATGAAGCTGGAGAGGAGGAATGGGCCCTGGGTTAGGTTATCCTGGAGAGGGGTCTATGGCCCACGGCTCTCTCCTTGGGTCTGAACCCCTTTCGTTGATCCATCGGGGGTACTGACAAAGGCCTGGTCACACCTGGCAAGAACCTGGAGGTGGGGAGGGTGTGGTCAGCAAGGGGGTGCTTGAATTATTGACTTTGGAAGCGGGTGGAACATTTTTGCATGATGACAAGGTGCAGGGTGCAGCCAAGAGAAGGGATGGCAGGTCAAGGCAGGGCGATGAGCTGGTCCTTGTGCACAGGGACGCTGAGGCCGTGGGACGTGGCTGAGGCCACACGCTAGGAAGTGGCTCTCCTGGTGTGGTTTTCTGTGCTGTGAGCTCCAGATGCCAGAGGGAGGTGCCTTTCTTGAATCTTCCTCTGGAGAGAACATGCTGCTACTGAGTCCACAGCCCAGGCTGGGAGGCAGGAGGCCTGGGAAGGGAGCGTGGCCCGCTGGGGGACGGACAAGAACGCAGGCAGGAAGGCTTCCCGCAAGAGGGTGCAGCTTTAGCTGAGCCTTGAAGGAGCTGGGCATACAGAGCGGTGGGAGGAGTTATTGGCCCAGGAACCCCACAGGCAAGCGGCTGGAGGCAGGAAGCATATGGGGCTATTTGGGATGCAGCGTGCACGCAGTTGGGCTGGGCTCAGTCCAAGCGGAAAGCGACAGGTACTGGCCAGATCCCCGCGGCCGGAGGAGTGCTTTATCGCGGACATTGTTTAGAATTGCAGGCCCATCATGAGGCTAGGACCGTGGGCGGCAAACTGCGGCTCATGAGCCACACGCGGCTCTTTGGCCCCTTGAGTGCGGCTCTTCCACAAAATACCTCGGCCTGGGCGAGTCTATTTTTTTTTTTTTATTAAGGTACTATATGTGTACATATCTTACCATTGCCTCCCCCACCCCACTCCCATACATGCCCTCACCCCCCAGTGTTTTGCATCCATTGGTTATGCTTATATGCATGCATACAAGTCCTTCGGTTGATCTTTTATCTCCCCCACCTCTCCCTAACCTTCCCGCTGTAATTTGACAGTCCGTTTGATGCTTTACTGCCGCTGTATCTATCTTTTTGTTCATCAGTTTATAATGTTCTTTATTTTCCACAAATGAGTGAGATCATGTGGTATTTTTCTTTCATTGACTGGCTTATTTCACTTAGCATAATGTTCTCCAGTTCCATCCAGGTTGCTGCAAATGGTAAGAATTACTTCTTTTTTATGGCAGCATAGTATTCCATTGTGTAGATGTACCATAGTTTTCTGATCCACTCATCTGCTGACGGGCACCTAGGCTGTTTCCAGATCTTAGCTATGGTGAATTGTGCTGCTATGAACATAGGGGTGCATATATCCTTTCTGATTGGTGTTTCTAGTTTCTTCGGATATATTCCCAGGAGTGGGATTACTGGGTCAAATGGGAGTTCCATTTTCAGTTTTTTGAGGAAAATCCATACTGTTCTCCACAGTGGCTGCACCAGTCTGCATTCCCACCAGCAGTGCACGAGGGTTCCTTTTTCTCCGCATCCTCGCCAACACTTGTCGTTTGCTGATTTGTTGATGATAGCCATTCTGACAGGTGTGAGGTGGTACCGCATTGTCGTTTTGATTTGCATCTCTCGGATAATTAGTGACTTTGAGCATGTTTTCATGTGTCTCTTGGCCTTCCTTCTGTCTTCTTTCGAAAAGATTCTATTTAGGTCCGTTTGGGCGAGTCTATTTTGAAGAAGTGGCGTTAGAAGAAGTTTAAGTTTTAAAAATTTGGCTCTCAAAAGAGATTTCAATCATTGTACTGTTGATATTTGGCTCTGTTGACTAATGAGTTTGCCGACCACTGGGCTAGGATGTCAGACGTTTAGTGGGTTTTATTATTTTTAAGTCTCTGTAGAAAATGCACCCCCTTATTGTCTGTACCTAGGCTGACTGTGCCCCTCCCTACTGCCCTTGCCCTCCCCCACTTCCCTGCCCAGCAGGGGTAAGAGAGCCTCAGAAGGCCCAGGGCCCGTGTCCAGGGCTGCCCGCACCCACGCCGGGCCTGGGCTGGAGCCCCTGGGACCACTGCTCTGCAGGAGATCCGAGTCCTGCAGCGCCCAGGGCTGCTCTTGGCGGTCAGAAGCAGAATCCTCGGGATCCCAGATCTCTCCCCCCGAAACAGACCCTGCCGGAGTGTAAGGACAGCGGCCACACCCCTCGGGTTACTTTCCAGCTCACAGCTGTCTATGGGACCCCCTGGCACTCCAACTACAGCCGAGAGCTGGGTTGGATTAGACTCATTTCTCAGATAAGGAGGAGAGCCTTCGGAGTGAAGCAGCGTGACTCCTAGATCCAAGGCCTGCCGATGGCCCCGCGTCCCCTTCCTGACAGCACTTGTACCCTTTGCCGGGATGCCCCTCTCCCTGCCACCCTCAGCAACCTCAGCGCCGGCCGGTGACCTCGCAGCCCAGGGGAGGCAGCCCGAGGGCTGAGCTGTGCAGGGCCTGCCTTTGGCCTAGTGAGAGGGCCAGTGAGGGGCTGGGCTGTGGCCAGGACACGGAGGCTGCCGGTTTCAGCATCAAGGACTAGAGACTTGTGTTCCCTTTGGCTTCTGACACTCACCAGCAGGTGACCTTGGACAAGTTACATCCCGTCCCGTTGTTTCCTCATCTGCAAAGTGAGGGGTTAGACCAGGTGATCTCTGCCGTCCCTGCAGCCCGAAGCCTCTGAGAGCCCCCCGTCTTCTATCCTGGTGGCCTCCAAAGTGAGGCATGGGAGACACAGGAAAAATATTATCTAAACAGGAAAATAATTGTTAAAAGCTCGGGTCCCGGGCTGGTGTGCGCGCTGCTGCCGCCTCTGACACACCACCACGTTGGTGATCACACTCCGTTCGAGCGCAGTGGGATGTCTCCATCTCTCTACCCGTTCCCCGGACGGAGACCCCGTGGCTCCCTCTGGGCTCACAGCACGGGGGTCTGTCTCCATCTGGGGACTTGGAAAATGTGCCCCCGTTTACCCTCCCATCGTGGGGGCTGCTGGTGCTCCGTGGGCCTTTCTAGCAGCACAGACTTGGGGTCTGTCTTCTCTCCTGACCCCAAGGAGCCCCATCTTTCCCAGCCTAAACTTCACTCCGAAGAAATGCAGCCCCCCTTTCCCAAGACCTGAGCCCCAGGAGGGCCCAGCTGGGATGAGTGACCCGGCCTCACGATTGGAAGATCTTTCTTCCCCAGCCATCCTTGGAATTTGTCCCTCTGAGAAAGGCAACACAGATAAGGAACAAAATGTTTGGTATGGCATCCAGGCACAGGAACAAAGGGAACGTTGTTTCCTGTCTTGGAGATCGTCCTGGGCTGGGGGCACTGGAAACCTGGACCCCATCCCTGGTTCTGCCCTGTTTGGGCGGCCCTGGGCATGCTGACTCAGTTTCCCCTCCCGCACCCCAGATCTCTTGGGGTCTGGCCAGTGCTACTATTATGAGACGTGAAGTCTGGGATCTTTGTGGGGGGAACTGCTCTACTGAGTGGTCCTCAGGCTGCATCTAGGGGGCTCATGGGAGGGGGAGGGGTCTGGGCCCCAAAATGGGTGTGAGATGGGGACAGCCTGGAGCATTATGGGGCGGCAACCAAAATGCAGAGGCGGTGGGAAACGGAGTCATGCAAGAAACTCCCTCACCTGGGGTGAAGCCATCCCGGGGCACGTAGTCGGGGGCCTCGCATCTCTGAAGGGCTGTTGTGGGGCCGCGGATGTGGTTGGCGCGCAGCGGGGGGAATTGTAGACTTCCGCTCAGGGGGAGGAGGAAGTCTAACGGTTGGGCTCTTCTGCCCCCGGGAGGGGTGAGCGCCCCATCACTAGAGCAATCCAAGCAGAGGCCCTGGCTCTCCGGGTGGAATGGGTGGGAAGGAGGCCGGGCGGCTGTGCTCAGTCCCTGGCCCTGGGCCCTCCTGGGACCATGTGTCTGTTTCTTGCCCCCAGATGCAATACGGTCATTTGAGAGCGGGTCTGGCTAAAATTAGATTAGGTAAGAATTAGAGCTCTAGATGCGCAATCAGCACTAAGGGGGCAAGGGAGGGGCCCTGGGCTCTCTGCCCTGGGTGACTGCTCTGCAGACGGGGAGGCCCTCATGGGAGCACCTGCCGCCCCTGCGTGCTGAGCCGCGTTTGTGCACCAGGAAGAACAGTGGAGAGACGGAGAGCCCCAAAGGATCACAGCCCCAGCGGCTGGCGTGCGGAAGTGGCTGTGCTCAGGGAACCCGTGCGGGACAGGTTCCCGCTGGCTCCTGGCTGCGTAACCTCCGAAGAGTGACTCCATTGCTCTGAGCTGAGCACGAGTTGCTGCATCCGCAAAATGGGGGTACTTCTCCCCACCCCGAGGTGGATGTGGGGAGCAAATGCCACGTGCATGGGAGGACTGTCAGTCGTGGAGCAGGTTACAGAGCCAGGGCTCTCACAGAGGGTCCCTGGAACTCGCTAGAAGGCAGACTCTCAGGCCCCCAGACTTACTGAGTCGGAGACTCTAGGATGGGCCCAGCAATCTGGGTGCTCATCAGCCCCCCTTCTGAGGGGCTCTCGAGTTTCAGACCCACTGCTGCTCGCAGAACGAAAAGGAGAGGCCCCGGCCGGGTGGCCGATTCGTTAGAGTGTCGTCCAGATACGCCAAGGTTGTGGGTTTGATCTCCAGTCAGGGCACATACAAGAAGCAACCTAAGAATGCATAACTAAGTGGAACAACAAATCTGTCCCCCACCCCCCTCTCTCTCTTCTCTCTCTCTGTTTCTGTCTCTGTAGCTCTCTCTCTCTCTCTCTCTCTCTCTCTCTCTCTCTCTCTCTCTCTCTCTTTCTCTCTCTCTCTCTGTCTCTGTAAGTCTCTCACTCTCTTCCTCTCTCTCTAAAATCAAGAAATAAAAAAATTTAAAAAGAAACTAAAGAAAAAAATACAAAGGAGATGCTGTCACCAGTCCTTGCAGAGAGTCGGACTTGGGGCGGAAGCCCCCTCCGGCCTGGTGCCCTGACATCTTCGCTCTACCTTCATCCTCCGCTGGCCGGCTGCCCCTCCCGGCCGGCCAGTCTGAACACGTGACCTGGGCGAAGCTCGGGGAGGCTGGACAGAGGGAGAAGGTGCCTCGCCACCCTCTACAGTGCCAGCTGGGGAATCGAGGAAGGCTGGGCAGCGGCATTTATCTCCATGTTCCTGAGCAGGTGAGGGAGAAGCAGGAAGGAATTCCCCGTCCTCCTCCTGAGCAGCGTATTGGGCCGCCCAGGCATGTGCGGGAGCAGCAGGCTCCGGTCAGATCCGGGGACTCCTACCACAGGGAACGGGTTGAAGGATGAAAGAAAACGATTTTCTGATTTAAAAGCCCCAGCTGCTGGGATGTGGCCTGTAGGCCAGGCCTCCCGGCTCAGTTGCTCGAAGAGCTAAGATCTGTAGAGGTGGCAGATCAGGCCCTGACTCCTGCTCACCAAATCCGCCGGCTCTGCACACTCCTCCCGAGTCCAGACCAGGAAGGCCTCAGACTCGCCCTCCTCCTCCCCGTGCTCCCCAGCCCTCCAGCCTCCCGGAGGCCATGAAACAAAACCTCTTGTTCCTTCCTTAGACACAAGCCCAAAGTTAAGAAAGAAGATGCAGGGTGGGGCCAAGGCTGGTTTACACTTGTGAGTACAGGAAGCACCGTTTATTCTTGTATTACCATTTATTAATTATTGCATTATTTTCCATTGCAAACAACCGTAAACATACATTGGCCCCACCCTGTACTTTCCCAGGGCAAACGTTCTAACGACCAAATTGCAGCTAAATCCACGTCGGCTCTGACCAGGTCACACCACTGCTCACAGACTCGGATGCCTCCCATTGTTTCAAGTGCCAGCTCCGAAGCCGGTGTTCGGGGCCCACGCCCGGCCCCCTCTCCCCACGGCCCTCATTGCTCCCTGCATTCGCCCGGATCCCAGGCCAACCCAGACGCTGGTGGTTTCCTGAATGTGCCTGTTGCTTCCTCACCCCACACCGCACCCGCCTCTCTTGGCCTCAGCGCTCCGCCCCGAGCCACGGTGCTGCCAGGTGTGGAGGTGCAGCTGAGCCATGCCTTCCACCTGGAGTGAGTGCCTTCCTTCACTCTGTGCCGGGCTCGCTCACGTTGAGCTTAAGGTTTAGCTCAAAAATCTGCCCTGCAGCCCTCCCCAGCTCCCCAGATTTCCATCTCCCTGCTGCGGCCTGCTTAGCCTGTTTGCCCTGAATTGAGCTTGCTGGTTACATGTCGGCCTCCCCACAGCCCCAGGGCAGGACAGGCTCGGGGAGGGCCCAGCAGCAGGGCAGGGTGGTGCTGATTCCTGGGTCCGAGGCAGGGACCTGCTGACAACAATGCAGGCCCTGGCCAGACGCCCATCCCAGGAGGCGGTGCAGCTCCAGCCCCGTCCTCTGCTCAGTGGGACCCTGAGCAAGGCCCCTCCCTCTCTGGGCCTCAGTGTCCCTCTCTGTCCAAAGACAGATCCAGACACTCTGCCAAGGACGGGGCGGGAGCAGGAAGTAGAGCCTCCAGTTTTCTGTCTCCTGGAGGTGTCTTGCGAAAGCCCCAGGTGACCTTATCTCCTGAAACTGCTAGATAAGGAGACCGTGGGGCAATAAATCTACGGGGAGTTTTGGTCGGGGCCTGATGGGGGGGAACACACAGAAGAAGCCCTGTTCTGTGTCCCCAAAGGGTGAAGGCACCAGGCAGACGGCTCCAGCCTTCCCGGTCCCAGGGTTTGGCACGTGCAGGCTGCAGAGCCCTCTGCCCATCATCCCAACAGGTGGGCGGGGCCGGGCATTGCCAGCCTACGGGTGGAAAGTCAACACCTGAGATGGGACTAGATTTGTCCAAAGTCATGGGACCAGTGGTGTCAGCCTTAGGACTCTCCAGCCTGACCGGCTCACCTGCTAGAAAGGACAGGCTCAGCCCCGGCCCTCGTGCCCAGAGGGGGGCCGGAGGGGCTGGTGGTGCTGTGAAAGCTCGATCCAGGAGCCAGATGGTCTCTCCCCAGCCCCCCAGTGCCTGCCTATGGCATCTGGCCTGTGGGTGGGCAAAGCAAAAGGGAGGGCCATTGGGGATGGATAGATGGATGGACGGATGGACGGACAGACGACAGGTGAAAGAAGGAAGAATCACAGGGAGCAGGACAGGAGGGAGCATCCACCAGCTGAGCTCCTCCTTCACACCAGATGCGTGCGAGGTGTTTGACCCCATTATCTCAGTGACCCCTGGCAGGACCCCGCGAGTGAGCGATTCGGACCCTTTACAGGCGAGGTGCTGAGGTGCAGAGACAAGTGGGTCTGGGATTCGAACCTGGTCCCTCCTCTCCCCCTGCCCTGGTACCTCACAGGCAGAGAGATTGTCGGTCCTGGGAGCCGGGAGCCCCCCAGGAGGTGGCTCTGTTTGGCCTGGGCCCAGGAAGGTGCTGTGAGAGGAGGGGGCACCCTAGGAGCCCAGCCCAGTGCCCATGGACTCGGGGGCTGACGAGGTTCGAGGCAGAGAGACGGGCTGTGAGCGAAGATGGGGGGCTGGGAAAACACGATGCTTTCAGGGCGGAGCAGATAAATCTGTTGGGCTCAGAGGGCAGGTCTGTGGAGAAGAGAAGGCCGTGGGGGGATGGGGGTGCTCACAGCCCAAGTCCAGCCCAGGGCTTTATCCTGAGGACAGAGGGGGCCCTAAGGGAAAGACAGGGTCAGGGTGGGGGCAGGATAGGAACCTGGGGCGGGGAGGGACCGGCAGCAGAGTCACCAAGAGAAAGGCTGCCCAGGCCCCGCACAGCTTGGGGGAGGGGTAGAGAGCAGGTGGGACCCTGGGGCGGCGGGGGGGGGGGGGGGGAGGCTTGGCGGGAGGACCTTAGGAGGTCCCTGCCCCTCAGGGCCCAGGGACGGCTCTGGGCAGCGTCAGATGTCAGGAGGAGGCCTCCCTCAGGCCTAATCTCATCAGGAGGAGAGAGGCATTTTCTTGGCTCGCCCTCTGACTCCATCTGTATTTCCTGTGGGCCGGGCAGGGCATCTGTGCTGGACCAGAAGGACCGGAGGCTGGGGGAGGGGGAGGGGGAGGCGGGAGGACGCTGGGCAGAGAACCTGGAGACACCACTGTTTTCTCCTTGGTGGCTGCAGGGGCCTCTGCTTCCCCTGTTCATGAAGGGGGGCAATCGAGGCGGGGCCATACCACTGCCCCTTCCCCACACACAAGAGCCCAGAGCCCCTGTCCCCTAGCACGGGGCCGAGCTCGCTGCCCTGCACTTGGAGAGCCCTGCCCGGAAGATGCACCGGTGCACACTCCGCAGGGTCCCTGGCCAGCGGGGATGTGAGCGTTCACTGTGCTTGTCTGCTCCCTCCACCAGCGTGGCCAGCCCCAGGGGTCAGGCCGCTGTGCCAAGCCGGCTGCTTTGCACTTCCTGGTTTGGGATTCTTGCTCCGATTCCCCAAACGCTGGGCCCTCAGCACAGACCTGTCCTGCACCTCATCGAACCTCAGCGTCCTGTGAGCAGTGGGACCGCGTCCGTCTTGACAGCCAACTCCTGTTGAGCGCTGAGCACTCACCCAGCACTGCCGTGCGGACTGTCCCACGTAATGGTCAGGGCAGCCCTGTGAGAAAGGGTGGACCTGGGACTAAACGGGCCGGCTTTGAATCCCAGCTCCGATGCCTACCAGCTGTGTGACTTTGGGCGGGTTACTTAACCTCTCTGTGCCCCAGTTCCCGCGTCTGTATTTATGGAACCGCTGTGAGGGTTGAGTTAGCACATGGAACATACTTCACACATAGTCAGCCATGTGTGAGCTGTTGTTTTTGCTGCTGTTACAATGCCTGGTTTTACTGGTGAGGACACAGACTGTTAGGTAACGGGCCCCGAGTCACACGGGTGTGATGGACGCGTCCTGTAATCACACTTCCATCAGATGCCCACACGGCGCACGTGGCTGCGGGGCACTAAAATGCTGCCGGTGCGGCTGGGGAGCTGGGTTTTACATTCAAGTTCATTTTAACGTGGTTAGTTGAGAAGCCGGGTGTGACGGGAGGCTCAGTGTTGGTCAGAGCCAGCGCCTGGGTCCCCCAGCCCGTGCTGTGATGCACATGAGCCTCGCGTGCGTTGAGAGTAGCAACCGCTGCCCTAGCCGTCAGTTCGAGAAGGGAGACAGCCTGCCGGATCCCGGCCTCTCATCTTCCCCTGCTCTTGGCCCTTCCCCTGAGACACGTGTAGACGAGTGGAAAGCAGTCACTGAATCCATCCTCTCTGGCCCCCTGCCCTGCCCTGCCCCCACCGCAGGCCCTGGCACAGAATAAGCACAGCTAGCGGCGGGTGGAGGTTGGTGACTGAATTACGTCACATTCACCTCTCTTTACAAACCTTGGACTTTCCTGCTTTGATAGGGTCTGTTCTCTGGTTCAGGATGTTGGGCTCTTTAAGAAGTTAGTTGTAGACCGGCCGGCGTGGCTCAGTGGTTGAGTGTTGACCTATGAACCAGGAGGTCACGGTTCAATTCCTGGTCAGGGCATATGCCTGGGTTGTAGGCTCGATCCCCAGTGTGGGACATGCAGGAGGCAGCCGGTCAATGATTCTCCCTCATCAATGATGTTTCTATCTCTCCCTCTCCCTCTCCCTTCCTCTCTGAAAGCAATAAAAATATATATTTTTTTAAAAAGAAGTCAGTTCTAGAGTCTCTCACGGGCAGGTTGCCGGCGTCAGGGTTACTGGTGACTTAGAGGAAAATCATTGCACGTGAATCAGATAAAGGTTTCTGGAGATCTCTGCGGTAGGTGGTACGGGAGCCACTTGTCCCCTTTGCCTGGGACTGTCCCGACTTTAGCACTGCAGGTCCCTCCAGCCCCGGAACCCCCATCCCCATCCCGGCAAAGCGGGAAAGTGGGCCGCCTCCTTCCGTGGACAGCCACCGGCCTCTGCTTGCCTTGAAGGAGGGACTAAACCTGGGGGATGAGACCCTTGTCACGTGGACCCTGTTGCTGGCGGCAATAAGGACACCTGGTGCCAAGAAGGGGCAGCTACAGGGCCTGGCCTCCGATGAGCAGAAATGACTGGATGGAAGTCTCACTAGGTACAGTGATGGGCAACCTTTTGAGCTTGGTGTGTCAAACTTCGCCAAAAAACTGAGCATAACTCGGGTAGTGTGTCACTTTGAGGGAAAAACTAACTCCAAGACTCTAGTCGCAAATGTTTCATCCTCAGGAGCAGCAAATGTTTTCATCCTCGGCATGCGGCCGCGTGTCATCAGAAATGGCTACGCGTGTCAGTGCTGACACGCGTGTCATAGGTTCGCCATCACTGCACTAGGAGAAGCAGTGGTGTCCTCTTCCTGCCCGGAGAGAGGGAGGGCTGCAGGTTGAGGGAGCCTTTCATTGACTGCAGGTGGCCTTGGCTTCCCACCCCGAGTCCCGCCCCTCTCGGGTGCATCAGGATGAATTAGAAAGGAGCTTTCCTAGGCTAGTTTGGGCCCAAAGATAAATCCTACGACAGCTGACAGTTGGTCAGGATTGGAGTCCAGGTGAGGGACCTGCCCATAACTAGGTGTTTATTATGTTACTTTTTGGTCTTTTATAGGCCCCTTCAGACAGAATGCTCTGTGCTCTTACAGTAATATTTGTTTATGTTTATACTAGAGGCCCGATGCACGAAATTTGTGCAGGAGTAGGCCTTCCTTCCCCTGGCTGCTGGCACCGGCTTCCCTCTGGCACCCGGGACCTGGGCTTCCCTCCGGCCACCAGCAGGCACCCAGGACCCGGGCTTCCCTTGCAGCCTCGGCTTCATCCAGAAGGTCACCTGGAAGGACGTCTGGCCCAATTAGCATATTATGCTTTCATTATTATAGATAGATAGATAGATAGATAGATAGATGTGTGTGTGTGTGTGTATGTGTGTATTATTTTTTTTTTTTCAGAGAGAAAGGGAGAGGGAGAGAGGTTGAAACATCAATGATGAGAGAATCATTGATTGGCTGCCTCTTGCACACCCCACACTGGCGATAGAGCCCACAGTCCGGGCATGTGCCTTGACTGGGAATCCAACTCTGACCTCCTGGTTCATAGGTCAACGCTCAACCACTGAGCCACACTGGCTGGGCAATGTTTTAAAACCAGGAAACCTGTGGTTGTAATCTCTCTCTGTTAACGGCGGCAGACATAAGCGTGGTGGTTCAGACTCTCAGGAGGCACGTCTGGGGCTAGTTCACTGACCACAAGGTCAGGTTTTAGGAAAAAGAAATAAAACTCCAAATGTCAGATGTGGAACCACAAACTTATAAAGAGACCATGGTAGCCAGCAGCACCAGGCATCTACCCATCCCGGAGGTTCCAAGACCAAATCAGGTAATTCCATTCTTTCCCTGAGGCCAGGAACGGTGCAATTAATGAATCACCTCCTATGCTGCTTTGTACCCACCCAGCTTGGGTTTCCTTTCAGCCACCCGGAGCTAACACTTGTCCTGCGATGGTGGAGGGCTGGGCTGGGAAGACAGGCCTTTGGGGGCAGGCAGGAAAGTTTCTATGTCTGTCTGTCTGTCCGTCTCTCACCTGTCAGAGAGGAGCATGTGGCAGGAAGAGGGGCCTCTGGACAGGATTTGGCTTCTGCTTCCCACCTGCATTGATCCTACCCCTAGGATCTTGGTCAAGTTGCTTCTCCTGCACCAAATAGAGACACAGATCCACAGGAGAGCTGAGGGCTGGGACAGGCAGCCAGCTCCTCACTGCCAGGCATTAAATCAACTCAATGGGATGTTAACCCAGAGGTGACTAACTCCTTTGGGAGGGGGGCGGGGAATTCACAGCCCACAGAGCCTAATCCCTTGGCATCGGGGGCCCTAAGCATGCATGGGACAGAATAGGTGCCACCCCTGCTTTGTGCCACGCCTCAGCCTGCTGTAGCATTGATGTGGACCCAGCCGGATGGGACCGGGCAAGATAGGATGGGTGGCATATAAACCTGGCCGGGATCAGCCATTCTGGGCCAGCCCCTGGGCGAGGCGGAGGGCCCGCTACGGTCTGCATTTCCAGCAAGTGCCTGCTTGTAGGGAAAATAAAACGCCTGTTCTCTGAATTGCTGAGTCCTTAAACTCATGCCTGCACGGATACACATGCGTGCACACCACGGGAGTGAGCACTGGGTCCTTGTGAACACTGGTGGATGCCGTGCTCATGCACAGATTTGCACACACAGTGCACACGCAGTCGCTCAAAGTTCACTTGCACATATGGGTGCACACTCCCATATCGTGGGCAAAGGGAGAGGCTTGGTGCTGCTCCATCCCCCACTTCTGCCCGTTTCCCTCCGTGGCAATAGGTCTGCACGAACCTTGGCAGTAAAGATAAGGTGGTGGGACGGGTGGGGTGGGGTGGGGCGGGGTGGGGTGGGGGAAGGAGTCTGGGGCAGGGGGCAGAAGGTCACTGGTGTTCAGGCTGTTCCGAGGGCAGCCGGCTTCACCCGTGGAGGCCATCAGCCCCCTTTCTGGAGGGCGTCCACTTAGCTCCCGGAGCCTCTTTCTCCTTCTGGGTAAAGTGGGTGTGGTAATGGTCACGGGCTGAGGTGGGGTCCAGGGTGCAGTGGGTGCGAAAGAGCTTTTGTCATCGAGGTCAGGATCTTCAAGAACCTGGGGCTGGAGGCTGCAGACAGCGGGTTCAGCTCCCAGCTCCACCGCTGACACTGTGTGACCGCGGGGCCCTCACGTCTGGCCGCACCCCTGCATCTGTGATGGGGAGCCAGGTAGGCCTACCTGCTCAGTTCAGACAGGGGAAGCACTTGGAATGGCCCTGGCGCCTAGCAACCACCCCCCACTGTGAGTTGCTATTTCCGTGGAGGTGACTGTGAGCTCAGGTAGACTTACTTGCCCAGGCCTCTTGAGGCTCCCTGACCCTGGGCAGAGAGCCGTCCCTCGGGCGTGGGACCAAGCTCTGGGCGGTGGAGGGAGAACTCTGGGAGTGGCTGGAGGGGCAAGGACTGTGGATGGCCCGCGGGTCGTGCTGATTTCAGCAGCCATGACCTGCCCCTGGCCCCACAGGCACGCAGATGCCAGGGCTGGTGGGTCCCCCTCCTTGGCATTTCACTAACATGTCCTCTCCTCTCCATGCCCTGTGCCGGGTTTCAGCCCAGGTGATCACCGCCTGCCCTCTGGCCCACCCTTCCTTCCTCCCGGCCGTCAGGGGAGTCCACCTGCCCGTGAAGCCCGGTCTCACTGTCCCGCCGTCCCTCCCCATCGCCCTCCGAGCCCAGGTGCTTTAACGTGGCTCCCGAAGGGGTCGGGTCCTCCCCTCGCCCACCTCTTCCCGGCAGGCGCCTGTGCTCTGGCCACACCAAGCACGGCCCCTGCTTGCCCACGACCAATGGCTGGGCGTGCGTGGGGCGGGGTGAGTCGATGGGTAGGCTGTGCTCTGTGACGGGTAACCCCACTCTCTCGGTGGTTCACTCTGTCCGTTCCTTTCTCTGTCAGGCTCTATGTCCAACCTGAGTCAGGTGCGGGGAGATGCTCGGTTCCATTCAGTCCCTTGGGGGGACCTAGGATGATGGAAGCTGTACCGTCTGGAACACGTGGCTTCTCCTCTCTTCACCAAGGACAGCGTGCTGGAGGGTCACAGGCAGGTCTTCCAGGCGGGACGATGGCTGCCTGAAGGCACGGAGGCTGGGATGTGAGGGGAGCCGCGCCATTGGCCGCAGACAGCCCTCCCACCCCCCGACGCTGCTCAGAGTGAGGCGGCTGGGGGACCTGGAGCTGAGCCTGCTGCCTTCTCCCGCCTGTCCCACCCCCAGCTGCCACCGAGAGGACAAGACCCCGGGGAGGTCTTTGTCCTGCTGTTCCTTCTAAGAGGACTCGCAGGACCCGCTTCTCCCAGGCCCGGGCCGAGGAGGGCTGTGCTGCTCCTTCGCGGGTGGAGGTTTTTGTCTTAGTCGCCCTGACTCCCTCCCTTTCTGACCGTTTCCCTTCTCGCACTGACTGCTGGGAAGCTCAGGCACAAAGCTGAGGTCCCCCTCCTCTGCATGGAGGACCCACAGCGCGTTCGGAGCTCAGCGCCCCGGCATTCCAGACGATCTCTGTTTGTTCCTGCGCGTCCCCTCTCTGCCCACTTCCTCGCATGGCTTTCCCACTGCCTCCTCTCTCCGTTGTGTTTCTGTGAGGCTTCCTCCCTCCTTGCTGGGATCAGATGGGCACTCATTAGTCAGTCCCTGCATTCGGTGCTGCCTCCTGGAGCTTTGGCAAACGCAGCCAGGCTTCTGGGCAAAGTTGCCAAAAGGAGAGTGGGAATGTCTGAGCTGCCCAGGACAGACCGGCCCCCAGGAGGCAGAGGGGCTACCTGGGAGGGCTCGGCTCACGGGTCTCCCTTGGTCACCACGACCTCCTGAGGCCAACAGTCCGACCTTGTGCCTTTGAACTGAGCGCAGAGAAGAAGAACCTTAAGGGTCCTGACCCCGTGGGAACCAGCCAAACTGTCTTCCTCTGGGAAGTTCCTGGGGCCGGGGGCAGGCAGTGCTCCGTGCTGGGCACTCCTGGAGCTGGGCCTTCTTGTGTTGAGGAACCCTCAGGCTGGTGGAGAAGATGAGACCTGACACCAGAGTCCAAATCAGGGCAGACGGTGTCAGGGACCTCGGGCAGGCAGGAGAGGCGGCTGTGGGGAGCCGAGGAGAGCACGGTCTCTGCCGCTGGGGGTGTCACGGGAGCTGGGGGTGGAGGATGTGGGGCTGCAGAGGTGGGTACAGGCAGTCGGTGGCTGGGAAGGGCAGGCCAAGCGGCGGGAAAGGCCAGGGCGAAGGCCCGGAGGACGGGGAATGCATGAGCAGACCCAAGGGGCGCGGCGGGGAGAGGGGTGCTCGTTATCTGGAAGGCACCCTTTAGGACATGAGCAGGGAAAGTGAATCTTGGAATATGGGGTGGGACCCAACCAGAAGGCCTTGCATGACAGGCTGAGTTTGGCCTTGAACCTGGAGGCAGTAATGCGTGGGGAGCAATGAAGGGTGCTATAAGGTGGGGGCCGGCGGTCAGGAGTACACCCAGGCTTGGTATCCAGAGGGGCCCTCTGCCTTACATGGGGAGCAGAGAGGGGAGGGTCCAGTGGGTCAGCGAGTTTGGGGACGAGGGTGTAACCTGAGCAGCAGCGAGACTGAGGGGAGGCCACACAGTGTCAGGCGTTTGGCCACTCGTTTGTGATCGGGGCCTCTCACCTCTGGCTGGTACTCTCTTTACTCACATTGCCCAGTTTATGCTTGTGTGTGTGTGTGTGTGTGTGTGTGTGTGTGCGCGCGCGTGTGCTTCTTTTTTAACATCTCCCTGTTAATCTTACCAAACTGCATGTAGTTCCCCAAACATTCCATATTTTCTTCTATCTCGCGGCCTTTGCTCGGCTATTCCATCTGCCTGGGACACCTCCCGCCAGCCCTCTCTTGTCCTGCCAACATGGCTAACTCCTACTCGCCCTTCAAATCACAGCTCACGTGTCACCTCCTCTGGTAAGCCCTCCCTGACTGCCCTGTACCCACCTCCATCGTCAGCTACAGCACCCTGTCGCAGTGGTCCAGACTCCCCCGTGGCCTCTCTCACAGGACTCTTCACTCCTATAAGACTGGGCTCAGGCTTACTCTTTCCGAAACCCCGGGGCCTGGCACAGGGTCTAGTCTCTCCCTGGTGCTCCGTAAACATGGAGTGAACAAATGCAAGGCTGGATGGGAAGCCTGGCCAGCTCTCAAGATTGCCGGGGTGAGCGTAGTGGTCGTCATTATTACTGTTGGCCAAGGGATCTAGACGTGTCATCTAATCTAACCCTCGTGACAGGTCTCTGAGAAGGATACGTTCGTGGTCCCCGTTTTACGGATGAGAAAAGGGAGGCTTCAGAAGCTAAGTCACTTGCCTGCCCAGCTGGCAAGAGGCAGAGCTGGAACTGAAGGGCAGGCTGGCTGGCTCCAGAGGACACAACGTTACCCAGTTGGCTGGGCTGGGAGGGGCGGGGTGGCTGGCCTGTCCGGCGAGATGGTGGATTGGGAATGTGCTGAGGTCTCTCTACCGCTTTTCTGCTCTTTCTGTGTTCACGCTTGGACGGATGAAAAGCAGGCAGGTCAGCAGTAATTACACATCATCTCGCTACATCTCACCGGGTCCATGGAAGTAGCCACCGAGATAGCCTGTTCCCTGGGTCCGTAGCACATCCCTGTCCTGGTTGTGCCCTCTTCTGTGTCCTCCCGCTGAGGCCGCCGTGCACCCCACTTCCCAGGCAGCGAGCCTCAGACCCCTTGTCCCCGTCTGTCTCCTGCAGATGTCATGGCACCCCCAGTACCGGAGCTCCAAGTTCCGCCACGTCTTTGGCAAACCAGCCAGCAAGGAGAACTGCTACGACTCGGTGCCCATCACCCACAGCGTCCACGACAATCACTTCTGCGCCGTGAACCCCCACTTCATCGCCGTGGTGACCGAGTGTGCTGGAGGGGGCGCCTTCCTCGTCATCCCCCTGCACCAGGTAAGGGCGCCTGGCGAGCCCAGGCCCGGACGGCTCTCCGGAGGCAGCTCGGGGCAGAGGGAACGTAGAAAGAGCCTGCTCTCTGCTACTGTGCCCTGTTCAAACCCTAGTCCTGCCTGTTACCAGCCGTGTGACCTTGAATAAGTCATTTCACCTCTGTGAGCCTTCGTTTCTTCCTTGGAAGAATATACCTCTCCTGGGATTCCAGCAGTTGCCTCACTATTCCTGGGATGTCCCCTCTACCCCACTGCAAAATAATCCACTCCTGAATAAAATAGATTTTTTAATGCATTGCCCAGCTCGCAGGACATCTGGGAAATCTCCAAAGCCACTTCCTCTCCCCCCTAAAGGAAGCCAACCCTGAGGTAGGAGAGGAAAGCGTAAGTGAACAGAAAGGACTGGCTCTCCTCAGGGCAGATGTTGGCAGTAGAGGTTGGACCTTAGGCCTTTGCTGATATTTAACCGTGTTGGACCCCCACGTGGCAGTTTCTTATAGATTCACCTAATGGCAGATCTTCTCAGGGGCCTGCGTCTCTGCCTTAAGGGGACCCTCCGAGGGGTCTCGAGCGCTGCTGGGTTGGTACTGCCTCTGGTGTGCAGCAAACGCAGAGACCAGGTCTCTGGAGGAAACAGTTCAGTGTGGACAGGAGTCCCACAGGTTCAGATCAGCGAATCCATCATCTGAGATCACCCAGCACATAAGCCACCAGGAGTCAGAAACAGGACTTCAGAACTAAAAATCACAAATTGGAATCTCATGAACCAGGCGTTCTGCTTGGGACCTCCTATCCTTGGAATAGGGGGGAAAAAGAACCAATACTTTTTTTTATCCATATAGCGCATTGTGGGCACACAATGGGTGCTCACACATGCTCATTGATTGAACAACTTACCCGGCAGTTGTTCATCCAGATAAACAGAGAGGACATAATTGGCAAAGGGAGTGGCTCAAGCAAAGGCATGGAGCGGGGACCATGTGTGGACTGTTCAGGGAACAATGCAGAGAGCTGTAGAGCTGTCTGGCCGGAACAGATAGAACAGTCTGTCTAGGGGAGGAAGGGAACTACCCTGGGGAAGTTAATCGGGGCCCGATGAGAAGGGCCTTGAATGACGGGGTTAGAAGCGCGAACCATATTCTAGAAAGATGAAATTTTTCAAGCTGGGGAGGAACAAGTGTACAATGGGATTTGCGGAAAGTCGTGAAGGTTAGAGCTGGAAGGACCCCCAGACATGGCCTGTTTGCCTACTTATTTCTTCCACGTTCTGGGTGCTTCTAAAAGATTCTGTCCAGCCCGGCCAGCATGGCTCAATGGTTGAGCATCAGCCTATGAACCAGGAGTTCATGGTTCGATTCCTGGTTTTCAGGCTGGATCCCCAGTAGAGGGGGCGTGCAGGAGGCAGCCGATCAAGGATTCTCATTACTGATGTTTCTCTCTCTCCCTCTCCCTTCCTCTCTGAAATCAATAAAAAATATATTTAAAAATAAAATAAAAGATTCTGTCCACCAAACAAACTATATTCTTAATTAATTACATGTTAATGTGTTTTCCTGATTTTTATGACCCGGACTTTTTCAGAAGTGCCATGGTTTCTAACTTGCATGAAACGATTAGTATGGGTAGGTGCTGATAACTGCGATGAGAAAATGAATTGGTTTGATGTGATGGAATGTGACCTGGGAGGGGCGAGGGGACCCCGGTTAGAGAGGAGGAGCAGAGAAGGCCTTTCTGGGAGGTGACTGTGGGCAGAGAGCCACTAGAACCCTAGAGGCAGAGTGTTCGGGCAAAAGGCACAGCAGGTGCAGAGGCGCTGCGGTGGGAATGGGTTTGGTCCGTGGTCGGCAAACTGCGGCTCGCGAGCCACATGCGGTTCTTTGGCCTCTTGAGTGTGGCTCTTCCACAACATACCATGGCCTGGGCGAGTCTATTTTGAAGAAGTGGTGTTAGAAGAAGTTTAAGTTTAAAAAATTTGGCTCTCAAAAGAAATTTCAATTGTTGTACTGTTGATATTTGGTTCTGTTGACTAATGAGTTTGCCGACCACTGGGTTTGGTGATTGAGAAACAAACAGGCGTGTTGTCACATGGCAGGAGCAGTGGGAGGTGGTCAGAGAGGGGGCAGGGCTGGGGCTGTGATGACCTGGAGGCCAGGGCAGGAGTCAGGCTCCACTGTGCGTCCAGCGGGACCCCACTCTGGAGGGTGGAGACGCAGTTGTCCTGTGCAGCTGATCGCGCGTAAACGTGCAGTTAGTTCCCTCTGGGCTTTGGAAACAGTATCGTAAGGAGCTTGAGGACACACGGTCATTGCTGCTGGCACAGACTCCCAGGAGCCCAGGCACAGCAGGAGCTGGACTAGTCAGAGCTCCTGCCTGGGGGTCACGACGCGATGCTGATTAGGGGGCTCTGCAGCGGGGCCGGAGAGCCTGCATCCCAGCAGCCCCCAGCGCGGCCCGAGAACACGCAGGGTGCCAGTCACCTCTGCCCCTCAGATAAGCACCAAATGACGTCTTCTTGCTTCTTTTTCCTTTCTAATTAATCTTTCTTGTTTTGAGATCATTGCACAGTCACACGCAATAGTAAGAAATAACAGATTCAGTTTGCCCTTCACTCCCCCCCCCCCGCGTCCCCCAACAGTAACATCTTGTGAGACTGGAGTTCAGTCTCACCGCCAGGGTCCTGACATCGGTACCGTCAAGATGCAGAATGCCGCCAGCATCACCAAGATCCCCCAGGCTGCCCGTTTTAGCCACAGCCACTTCCCTCGCTCCCACTCTCACCTTAAGCCTCGACAACACTCTGTTCTCCATGTCCATGCTCTTGTCATTTTAAGAATGCCACCTGAATGGAACCATATAGCATGGAAACTTTTGGGCTTGACTTTTTTTTTTTTTTCCACTCAGCATCAACCATCCATCCAAGTTGCTGCGTGTTATCAGTGGCCCGTTCTTTTTTATTGCTGAGTAGTATTCCTTCCGGGGTGTGAACGCACCACAGTTCGTTTAACCATTTACCCGCTGAAGGTCATCTGGATGGTTTCCAGTTTGGGGCTGTTATGAGTAAAGCTGCTGTAAGCATCCGCCTACAGGTCTCTGTGGGAACGTGAGTCCGTCTCCAGGTCTGCGGGACACATGCCCAGGAGGGCAGCGACTAGCTCGTCACCCATGTGTCCTTTTATAAGGAACTGCCAAGCTCTTGGCACAGAGAATTCCTCAGTATTGGTAAAATACCAGGCGGAGCAGACTCAGACTAGAAGTAGCATGTGTTGTTTATGTGAAATTCAAATACCCCTGGGCATCCCGTAATTTTTATTTGCTAATTCTGGCGACTCTTCTCCCAGGTGGTGCCGCTGCCGCTGATTTGCAAACTACATTTCAGTGCTCGACGGTCACCCGGTTCTTTTTTATCATTATGAAAGATTTTCCAACACCAAAGTAGGTAGAAAACAATACAGCAAACTCCTCGACACCCGGGTTCTAGAATTTTCAAGACTGCTCCTCTTGCTTCATCCATCCCTTTTCTCCCCCCCCTCCACTGAAGTATTCCAAAGCGAACCTTGGGCATTTTGTCACTTTATCCCCACACACTTTTCAGTATCCAAGTCTCAAAAGTAAGTGCATTTTCTCTCTCGACCACAACGCCAGGATCGCAGCACGGACCCTGGCTCCTGGGTCACCGACTTCCACTTCCTGTGCAACGTCCCTGATGCCTCCTGAGGGCCTCGTTGTGTCTGCATCAGGGTCCAGGTCGGCCCCTCGGCACCTTTGGTTGATCGTTTCTTACGTCACCACATCCAGGGGGAGGCAGCAGGAATGAGGGCCCGAGGGAGGGGAAGGACACAGGTTCTGGTCCCATCACGCAGCACTGACTCTGGGCGGATAGGACAGTTCTGACGTGGGTGCCATCGGCCCATTTCTTAGGGGAAAATGGCTCCACTGTACAGATGAGATGCTGAGGCTCAGGGAGATGAATTCCCCGAGGACCCTGAGCAGTAAGAGTGAGGACCCGAATGTGGCCCAGACATAGGCTCCTGGTTGGGTCCCAGGGATCATGTCCGTCCGGGCAGAGACGTGTCGGCAGAGATCGCCGTGCGAAGGAAGGGCGGGGAGGAAGGGACACGTTAGCTGCTTATTTAACCGAGTGCCTGCGCTGGAAGGTGTCCCGGAAGTCCTGCTCAAAAGGGCTAGGCCGCCCCAGGCGGGGTCAGGTGTCCCAGCGGGAGTGCCTCTGCAGCCAGGGCCCTGCCTTTTGCGTGCTGTGACCCAGGGTGACCCCCGTGGAGGGAGGTGCTTGCAGCCTTGGCAACAGAGGGCTGTGCTCAGGGAACAGGGCAGGGCGACGGGGAGGTCTGGGGACGTGCCAGGTTGGGCTCCTGACCCGGGGGCCCGCTCGCCGCAGATCCACCTCTTGAAGGAAGAAGGGTGGACTTTGCTGTGAGGTGTGGAGGATGGGCGGGGAGGAAGGCCAGGGCAGGCCGTGGGCGCTGGGAGGTTGCTGGGCGTGGACCCGGCCAGAGGGGAGCCAGGGGCCTGCGGGGTCGAATGGACACCAGGGCCTGCAGGTGCCTGGGGGGAAGGGGCACGTTTGCTGGGCTCTTAGGGGCCAGACGGACCTCCGCAAGCCTGTGTCTAACCAGGTCACTCCCCTGCTCAGAGGCCTCCCACGACTCCCCACTGCCTGCAGATAAGTCCTGCCTTCCTCGCCGAGCTCCCATCGCCGGCCCAGCTGACAGTTTGACTCTCAGAGCCTCCCGTAGCATCTCCTGTTCCTTCCACACTCAGCTCCCCTGCCTAGAAGTGCGAGGCGTGGGCTAGGCCTTTTTTCAAGTCCCTTTCAGTTCTTTGGATCGGTTTGGCCTGGAAAAGAACTCACTCGAGGAATGGGTCCTCTGCCTTCAAATTTCCCTGGGGCTGGCCTGGGAGGGGATGGAAAGGGTGTCTATGGGGTCCCAAAGGACAGCAGGGCCAGAGCAGGAAGTGAGGGGAGCGGGAGGGCCACACGGAGGCCACACTAGGCTCGAAGGAAGAAGTGTTTTCTCACAGTGAATATGGTCTGAAAGTGGAACAAAACGCCTGGGTAGAGAGTGAGCTCCCCGTCTCTGGGGGTGACCAAGGAGGGTTACCAGAGAACCTCTGAGGTTCACCGCCTCCAACCCTGGGTGTGGGTTTCTGCCGTAAACCATCTTCATGCTCATCTGAGTCCTCGTGGGGGAGGGCTGGGGAATGATGCCCTGATCCTTACAGAAACGGGATTTGCATTATAGCAGCAAGTGTGTTCCCAGGATTAGGGAATGCTCCTGTCATCCTTCCCTCTGCTCAGCTCTCTCTTCTGGGCAGCCCCCGGCCCCACGTCTGAACCCCTCTAATCAGGACGTAACTCATCTGTCCACACGTCCGTCTCTGTATAGGGTCCAGCCCTGAGCCCTGTCCAGGGTGACGGTCTCCATGCCCACAGCCTGACTCCTCTCGTCTGACCTCCCTTCCATCCCATGTTTCAGTCTGCCTTCCCTGCTGCCTGCTTCAGGACCCTTCCCACTTACAACCTGCCTACAGCTCTGCCGTTTTTTACCTAAAATTCCTGTCCTCCTCCCGGGCCTGGTCTAAGTCTCCCTCTCTTTAAGGCCCAATTCAAAGGTCTCCTCCTTCTCCAGGAAGCCTTCTCGGATTGATCCCCAGGGCCTCTCCTCTGCCTCTCTCTCCAGGCCCTGGGTATACTACCTCACGCCCTCCCCAGACTGGCAGCTCCTGGGGGGCAGGGACGCATCTTCTGCCCCATGTGCACGCAGTGTGGGGCCTGGCACATAGTAGGTCGTCAGCGAAAGGTCTGCCTGATGCTGATGGGAACAATGGTGTGAGGATGGCAAGAGGCAGGCCAGGCAGTGGGAGGAAGCGTTCCCCGTTCTCGTGGCTTGGCCATGGACTGGCTCTGTGGCCCCCAGCACACGTTGCCAACCCTCGATCCCCAGCTTCTGCATTATAAATGGGGACTCTTGTACTACTTCCTGGGGTGGTTGGGAAGTGAATCAAATTTTAGGAGCAGAGCACCCAGCACAGGGCCTGGCACATAAATGACTCTAAGTAATAGTTCCTCAAAAAAAAAACATTTGCAGACCTGCCCCTTGTAGAGTGAGAATGTGCTTGAGCTGTCCCTGGGAATACGATCAAGGCATCGACTTATTCAGCGAGGCAGCCCTGGAGCGAATGCCCATCGGTTGGGCAGGACGTGACGGGAGGCCCTCGGCGGAAGTGTGGCCTCACACCGAGTGCCTCCCTGGGCCCCCGAAACGTTCGGAGCAACAGTAAAACTGGATAATGGTGACTAACTCCAATGACCTTCCACTGACAGGTTCACCGAGGACGTACCACGTGCCAGGCACTGTCCTTAGCATTTATGTGTATTAACTCATTTAATCCTCATGCCCACCCTGTGAGGTCCTGCTGCTGCTGCCATTTTGTAAATGAGGAAACTGAGGCACAGAGCGCCGAGGTCACTTGTCCAAGGTCACGCAGTAGTGAGTGCTATAGCAGCTTTCAGACTCAGGAGCCACCTGCCCACCTGACCTCGCAGGCACACTGTGCAGGCCGCCGCCGCCTGCCCCCACCACCCCTGCCTCCCATGTCCACTCTGGGCTGTTGGGAGGGTCACTGGAGGCCATGACTGTGAGGGTCACTGAGGCCATTCCAAGCCGAGCCAGGTTCTCCGAGGTCTGTGAGGCGAGCCGGCGTATCTCCCCTGATGTAGAGCTTGAGTCCCCCATAAATCATAGGCCTGGTCCTGGCTGACGGCTGGCCTGAGGGGCAGAGGGCGGAAGTGGCCTCCTGATTATAAACTTCCTGCCCTGCCAGGGCTATTAGCAGCCCAGTCAATAGCCCATCCGTCTGGCTAATGCCTGCTAATGTGGGTCCTCAGCACAAAACCCTTTCAGGCACCAGCAGCCTGCCGCCTCAGGGGAGGGCCGGGCCTCTGAGGCCTGGAGGAGCCCACGCTCAGCTCTGGGAGCTGCTTCATCGGAGGAGCCTGAAGCGCCTCCTGGGCTGACCCGGGAGCTGTGGGTCTGAATGGGGCTCTGGGCACTTTGCCTCCTGTCAGCCAAGGACACTCAGCTCTTCCGAGGCGCCCTCGGGGCAGAAATTGGGGCATGGCCCTGGGCCAGTGTAGAGATAAAGGCCCTGAGAGCAACTGGGTGTGCCGTGGCCCAAGACCCAGCGTTGTTCATGCCCTTTGACCCAGGAAAAGATGCAAGAGAAGGGAAAGGCTGTGTGCAGGAAGCGGGCAGGACACTGACTCAGAAAGGGCTGAGCTACCTCAGCATGGGAAGGACCCCACAGCTCACCGCCCTGGGCTTGACCCTGCACCGGACCTGGGCAAGCTCCTCCTGCAGCCGGGGGTCAGGGAGAGAGGGGGTGACCCCCTGCTGGTGCCTGCCACCCGCAGGTACGGAGCTGTGCTGGCTTTTTACCACTCCCGGTCTCTCAGAGCCCTTCAAGTCCTGCAGTTTTATTTTTATTTATTTATTTATTTTTAAAATATATTTTATTGATTTTTTACAGAGAGGAAGGGAGAGAGATAGAGAGTTAGAAACATCGATGAGAGAGAAACATCGATCAGCTGCCTCCTGCACGCCCCCTACTGGGGATGTGCCCGCAACCAAGGTACATGCCCTTGACCGGAATCGAACCCGGGACCTTTCAGTCCGCAGGCTGACGCTCTATCCACTGAGCCAAACCAGTTTTGGCTAAGTCCTGCAGTTTTAGAACATTTTTGGCTAATCCTGGAAGGACCCGACATTTCAGAAAGTCTGGAATTTTATCTTAAATACCTTTTTATTGTAAAATTTACAGTTTTTATAGAAAGTTTGGAGGAAAATTCTTTAAAGACATAGAAGATGATAAAAATCATTCATTTAGCCCTAACCGGTTTGGCTCAATGGATAGAGCGTCTGCCTGCGGACTGAAGGGTCCCAGGTTCGATTCTGGTCAAGGGCATGTACCTTGGTTGCAGGCACATCCCCAGTAGGGAGTGTGCAGGAGGCAGCTGATTGATGTTTCTAACTCTCTATCCTTCTCCCTTCCTCTCTGTAAAAAATCAATAAAATGTATTTTTAAAAAACCATTCATTTATCTCACCATCTAGAGATAACCATTAATAGCATTTTGGTGTATTTTTGTCCAGTTGTTTTTTCTCAGTTTTGATATACACATGGACGTGCGTACACACCCACACATATACACATAATAATAGCTGCTCTTATTTGAGCACTTAAACCCATTGAGACATCACCAGTAGGCTTTCCTCGCACAGTAGCTCACTTTACCCCCATAGCAGTTCTGCCAGGGAGAGATGATTATTCACTCATTTTATAGATGGGGGAAAAGGGAAAATTTGAGCAGACACGATCAGATTTCAGTCCTTGAAAGCTCACCTGGTGACAGCGTGCAGGCCTAGAGCCTGGGCGAGGGGTCCATGGCTGGACCACGGTCCCGTGCAGACCTGAGCCAGGGCCCGTGGGTGCAGGGTTCTCGCTGCAGGGCCCTGGCGCCAGGTGCTGCCCCTGCTGCAGGGGGCAGGGAGCATGCCCTCTCTCTCTTCCCTGTCCAGGGACCCTTTTTTTTCCAGCCGTGGAGAAGGCAGGACCATCAGAAAGAAATGGAACTTTAGGCCGCCTCTTCACACATCACTATCAGCACCTGTCCAAATTCTTTCGCTCTTTCTCTGAATGGGTATGTGAGGGGATTTTTTTTTTTCTGAATTCTTTGAGGGTACATTACGTCCATCTTTGCCCTTTACCCCTAAATACTTGAGTGTATTTGGGGCTATTCTGTAACATAACCACAGTATCAGGTTCACATTGCAACAGTACTTGAATCTACTGTCCATTTTCCCATTTGTCAAGGAGCATCCTTTATAAAGTTCCCCCTCCAGTAAAGGGTCCATTCCAGGGGGGTGTCTGGTACCCTTCTTGAGGGGTGAGAGCTGAGTTGTGTGTTTCTGAAGGAGAGCCCAGGACCACCGCCTCTGTTTGCAGACCTACTATGAGGCCTGCATAAAGCCCCCACAATCCAGGGGCTCAGGTGTCTGTCTCCCAGGTTGGCTGGCGTGGCGGGGCAGCCCTGTGTCTGTTCTCATAGCTGCTGCCCTCTCGCAGTCTTATTAAGCGAGGTCAGAGGTGACCACCCCGGTGTCTTCGCTCAGCCTCGCGTGGGCTGTCCCACAAAAGCGCAGTGCCCCCTGCGGAGCCGGGGAGGTGCGGGGAGGGGAGGGGGTGGGTGTTCCCCAGGTTCACCCTGTCTTGAAAGTTCCCTTTTTTAAATCCTGGGACTGTTGACTCGGCGAGGTCAGATACTACGTCTTGAGCTCACCCGGCACCTCGCAGAGTGCTGTGTCCGAGGTTCCTCCTAAAGATTTGCTGAACGAAGGCCTGTGGGCCCGTTTTCCTCTCAGCTGTCTCTGTCACTCAGCTACGAGAGCAGTTGGGGGGGGGGGCATTCTGGTGGGTGGGCTCCGGAACCCGAGGCCGATGGTGCCTGTGGGCCGTGCAGCACGGGCAGGCGGAGAGCCCGGCCCGGCTCCGTGTGCTGCCAGGACCGTGCAGTGTGGGGTGTAAAATGCGTGTGCTGGTCGCTGCCAACTCCCGCGTCTGTGCCTGAACCCATGCGGCTCCCCGTGACCCGGGAGATACCCCAGTGTGTGAATAGTGGTTGGAAATTTCAGCTTCAGGGCTACATGGCATGCGCTCTGGGACCTGTGTGTCCCTCCCCCCCCACCCCCCACCGCCCCGTACCCGCTCAGGAATTCTCAGCAGGAAAGGGGGAGAGGGGAAGGGGAGGTCCTTCCTTTTTAATTGAACTATAATTCACAGACCATAAAACTCACCATTTTCAAGTGTAGGCGTCAGTGGGTTTTAGTATTTTCCATGGTTGTGCCGCCATCACCACTCTCTCATTTCCAAGTAGCTTCATCGCCCCAAAAAGAGACCCGGGACCCATTAGCAGTCACTCCCCATTGCCCCTCCCCGAAGCCACTCACCTGCTTCGGTCTCTGTGGCTTTACCTGTTCTGAATTTTTCATATGCCGTTAGTCAGGGTCTTGGATGCCAGGTACCAGGGGATGTGATAATATGCTCAAGCAATGAAACCACATCTGGTGTATCATCTAAGTGGCTTTTGCTGTCTGACTGATTCACTTAGCGTGTTTCCAGGGTTCATCCATGTTGTAGCATGCATCAGTACTTCGTTCTTTGACTGACTGAATAATATCCCATTGTATGAATACACTACCTTTTGTATACCCATTCATCTGTCGATGGACATTGTTTCCACCTTCGGACAATTTTGAATAATGTTGCTGTGAACATTGATGTACAAGTTTTTTGTAGACCTACATTTTCATTTCTCTTGGGGATACACCTGCAAGTGAAATTGTAGGGTCACATGGTAGCTATGTTTACCCTTTGGAGGATCTGCCAGACTGTTCTCCAAGGTGGCTGCGCCAGTTTCGCCTCCCCACCAGCAGCGTGTGAAAGGAAACGTCCTTTTATCGAACACCTCCTGTGTGCGAGGCCTGAATTCATAACCTGTGTTAGACCCTTTCCACGCCTGGTCTCCTGTACCCTCACACCAACCCTGTGAAATACCTGTGTCATTTCACTGAGGGAGACACTGAGGCTCAGAGCAGGGATGTGACGCCCCCAGGGTCACACGGGGAAGAGGGGTGAGTCCTAGAGTCACACCCAGTTCTGCCCCTTACGTCTCCCCGTTACTCAGTGATTGCTGACTGAATGAATGACCGGCGGGTGCTAAAGTGGACTTCGCCCCCTCTCCCCTCACTCCTCCCGGGCATTGTTTTGCAGACAGGAAAGTTGGACCCCCACTACCCAAAGGTCTGCGGGCACAGAGGGAACGTCTTAGACATCAAGTGGAACCCTTT
Organism: Eptesicus fuscus; assembly: GCF_027574615.1. Lineage (NCBI taxonomy): Eukaryota > Metazoa > Chordata > Mammalia > Chiroptera > Vespertilionidae > Eptesicus > Eptesicus fuscus. The sequence goes on along the minus strand of NC_072487.1, from coordinate 52,870,275 downwards.
TGACGACTTTGAAATCGCCTCTGCTTCTGAAGATGCCACGGTGAGTATCGGCCCTTAAGGCTGTTCCCTGAACAAAAGGAGTGGGATTGGGGCAGAGGGAGATGGAACTCAGCTCTGATGCTCCTGACTCCTTCATCCTTCATGAGGTGAGGTTACTGTGTGGGGAGGGGGGTCATTTAGATTTTGACCTTGGGGCATGACCCCCTTCTCTCCATGGGCCTCAGTTTCTCCACCTCTAAAATGGGCATAATAGCTCCAACTGCCTAGTGAAGATCCAGTGAGATTCATGAATTCCATTGGGAAAGTCCCTCTTCTGGGGGAACTCTAAAATGCCACGAGGAGCAATTTTATTGTGGCCAGAAAATACTGTGCCACTTTCAAACAGTAGTGAAGCAAATTTTAAAAGGATTAGAGTGGGAACCATATATGAATATGGACACCAAAACCACCCCAAAGCTTCAGTCCCACCAACTTTTTTGAGCTCCTATTCTGTACCAGGGACCTAATCCCTGTACCCACAATGTTCAGTGTTATTTATTTATAATTTTTATTCTAGGCCAATTCTAAAACGTGGTGGCTATAGCTTAAAACAAAAGACACCAATCTGATCAGGTGATTCAAGTACGGATAAATTTCATAGTTACCATTTATTGTGAGCCCACTGTGCTCCTCATTACACATATCATTTCACTCAGTCTTCCCTTCACAGCAACCTCACAAGGTAGGACAATTTTCTGGTGTATAGAAGCCGAGGATCTGAGAGGTACAGCTATTTGCCCTACATCGCACAGTTTGTAGAGGCAGCGCCGGACCTCAAACCGAGGACTTATTTCTATTCCCACTGCGCGATGCCAGTTCTCTAAAGTGCAGCAGCCACAGATGGAGGAAGTGAGGAAATAATACTAGAAACGTTGGCAATGGAGGGTTGTAGCTCCTGAGCCCTAGGTTTAGCTCAGAGCTGCCTGGCAGCCAAGGCAAAAAGGGAAGTAGAATGTACTGCAGAACCCTCCCTGTCTGATCACAGGAAGCACACCAGCTCATCAGGACAAGCAGGTAGAAAATTCTGAGTTTCCAGAGGGGATGCTGAGGAACATAAAAGGGGCCCCTTCGGAAGGGCCTGCCCTGTCCGGCTCCGGAGATTGTGTTGGCTGGCTCCCTAGTGCCTTGAAGATTCAGCACAAACCCTTCCTCTGGCCATTCAAGGCTCCACCCTGGGCCTTGGAGACCAGGGGCAGGAGGAGACCATGGTACTTTGGGGGGTGTTCTGTGCTGGAAGGCAAATCTGCTCTGACACCCAGCCTGAGAGTCAGGCCTGTGGCCCATCTACCCACCCACTACCTCAGGTCATTAGGATGGCAAAGATTACGGGGAGGGCAGATCGGGAGGCCTGGACTCATCTCTGGTCAACGCCAGCCCTGCTTGGGCGGGAGGACCTTGGCAAAGCCCGTCCCTCTGAGGTGCCCCAGCTGCCCCTCCCCTGAGGGAGAGGTGGATACAGAGCGAACGCCCCGTCCCTTCTGCTGGCCACTGCCCCCAGCTCTGAGGGTGGTGGGGTGCCACGGCGGCCCTGGCTAACACCCCCCTGGGCCTTGTATCCCCGGCAGATCAAGATCTGGGCCATCCCCAAGCAGCTGCTGTCCAGGAACTTCACAGCCTACAGGAAGGAGCTGGTGGGCCACTCCCGCAGAGTGGGCCTGGTGGAGTGGCACCCCACGGCGGCCAACATCCTCTTCAGCGCGGGCTATGACTACAAGGTGGGTCTGCGTGCAGCTCCCTGGGGCTGCCCGAACAAACGACCACGCCGAGTGGCTGAAGACAACGGAGATGCACTCCCGCTCAGTTCCGGAGACTAGCCATCCTGACTCCAGGCGTGAGGAGGCCGGGCTTCCTCCGGGGGCCCTGAGGAAGAATCCTTCTGTGAGTCTTCCAGCTTCCGGTGGCTCCCGGCACGCCTTGGCTTGTGGCCGCATCCCTTCAACCTGCCTTCGTTGTCACGTGGCCTCCTTTTCTGTGTGTCTGTGTATTTTCTCTTCTTTTTTATAAGGACACCAGTCAGCCCAGCTGGTGTGGCTCAGTGGTTGAGCGTCGACCTATGAACCAGGAGGTCATGGTTCAATTCCTGGTCAGGGCACATGCCTGGGTTTTGGGCTTGGCTCCCAGTAAGGGGTGTGCAGGAAGCAGCCGATCAATGAGTCTCTTTCATCAGTCATGTTTCTCTCTCTTCCTCTCCCTTCCTCTCTGAAATCAATAATAATAATTTTTTTTTAAAAAAAAAGGACACCAGCCATTGGATTTAGGGCCCACTCAAAGTCAGTATGCCCTCATTAGAACTAATTACATAAGCAAAGGCCTATTCCAAATAAGGCCACATTCTGAGGTTCCAGGTGGACGAAAGTTTGGGGAGGGCACTATTCAACCCCGTAGTCTGCCTGGAGGGGGTGGGCTGGGCCCTGTGGAGGGGGAAATCCATGGTGAGGGCAACTGAGATTCTATTCCGACTCACCTCTGACTTGCAGTGTGACCCGGGAAAGCCCTTGTCTTCTCCAGCCCCAGTTTCTCCATCTGTACACGGATGGAGTTGGTGTGACCATAGCTGTGGCTTTTAAACTCTTCCCTCCACAGGGCTTTACTGAGGCAGCTGCGGGGCCTCTGTGCTGGGTAAAACGGGAGCGGTGCGGAGGGCTTCTCCCCCTTCAGACCAGAAGTGCTCTTTATCTGTCTAGGGCAGGGGTCCTCAAACTTTTTAAACAGGGGGCCAGTTCACTGTCCCTCAGACTGTTGGAGGGCCGGACTATAGTTTAAAAAAAAACACACTATGAGCAAATTCCTATGCACACTGCACATATCTTATTTTGAAGTAAAAAAAACAAAACGGCAAAAACACCCGGCAGGCCGGATAAATGTCCTCGGTGGGCCGCATGTGGCCCGTGGGCCGTAGTTTGAGGACGCCTGGTCTAGGGTGTGTCTGCAGGGCGGCTGCTTGGGGTTGTGCAGGTTCCTCTGTACACAACGCCAGGGGGCACTGTTCCCATCCCAGGCTTTGGGGATGGATTGCCCTGGAACTGTGCGGTGCAAGCACACTGCTCTCAGAGCCTGTGCAACCAGACACGGCAGCCCTGTTTGCCTGTGCGAGGTGGGAGCTGCTGTTTGAAACCCCCTGGACTAGCTGGTCCCCCAGGTCCTCCTAGCGTGGATGTTTCATGGCTCCCAGGCAGAGGCAGATGGTGTGTTTTTTTTTCACGGCCAAGACAGCCTGGCTCCCGGCTCTCCCCTCCCACCACGAGGCAGCTTCAAGCCGGCAGATCCATCCTCCCACCGGAGGCCTCTTGGCCAGACTGCCATCTGTGGCTTCCCCCCCGGGGGATACCATGTTTCACTACGGCCCGGCCGGCGTGTGACTGTGGGGGCCAGGGGCGGGGAGGCCGCCGTGCTCAGAGCCGGCTCTTTGCCGTGCAGGTGATGGTCTGGAACCTGGATACAAAGGAGTCTGTAATCATGAGCCCCGTGAAGACAATCGACTGTCACCAAGACGTGATCCTCTCTATGTCCTTCAACACCAACGGCAGCCTGCTGGCCACCACCTGTAAAGACCGCAAGATTCGGGTTCTCGACCCCCGAGCAGGAACCGTGCTCCAGGTCAGTGCTAGGCTGGAGGCTGGCTTGGGGTCAGAGGAGCAAGGAGCGGAGTGGAGATGGTGGAGGCTTCTGAGAACAGGGCAGTAATGCTGTTCATTACAGTAATGGGAGTTCTGCCCAAGCCTTCCCACGTGTCAGCCCCATTTCTCAGATGAGGAAACTGAGGTAGGATGTGTCATCCCCATTTCTCAGATGAGGAAACTGAGGTAGGATGTGTCAGCCCCATTTTTCAGATGAGAAACCTGAGGCTGAAGAGAGGCTAAGCGACATGCCCACATCGAAAGCCAGTATTGAACCTGGTCTCGCGCCAAAACTTGTCAGTGTGCCTCAGCTCTGTCAAGGGGCATGACATGGGTCGGAGACCTCAGGGCACCACTGCTGATCCGCTATGAGACATGACCTCAGGCACGCCCTTTTAGGTGGCCAAGCCTCTGTTTCCTCATCTGCAAGAATGGGCTGTTAGTCTTTCCCCTCAGAGCATTAGATGAGATAGCCCAGCCCCATGCTATAGTGGGTGCTCAATAATCTTTCCACAAGAGCATGGAACTGGGCAAATATTTCCCTCTTGCAGCTCAGAAAAATAGCCCTGGAAGGGTTCTCCAGGCAGAGCTGGGGTGAGGAAGGGAGGCATTCCAGGTGGAGCAGCAGCATAAGCAAAGGCAAGGGCGTCCCTGACTGCACATGTCCCTCCAGGAAGCCAGCTACAAGGGGCACCGGGCCAACAAAGTGCTGTTCCTGGGGAACCTGAAGAAGCTGCTGTCCACAGGCACATCCCGGTGGAACAACCGGCAGATTGCCCTGTGGGACCAGGTGAGTCTCCCACGCAACGCCAACACCCCCCATCATCGCTCCTTAGCTGAGTTCTGGCTTCATTCATTCATTCACTCACGCACTCATTGATTGAATGTATTGATGAATAACAGGAAGATGCCAACAGCCTGAAGGCACAAGCCCAGACCTTGGGCATCCTCTAGTTCAAAGAGGGAGACTGGTCAGGACAGAGGATAGGGGGGGACACGTGGCCCCGTCTGGACCAGGACGGGGTGGAAGGGAGGAGAGGGCCTCTGGGCAGAAGGAAGAGCTGGAGCAGAGCTTGGGACGAAGGACTGAGGCAAGTGGGCAGGAGGAGCTGCATGTGGGGGGCAGGGGTGCAGCTGGGGAAGGGGAGGTGGGGGGCAGGTCAAGCAGTGTTGATTCAAGGAGCACTTGGCCAGAGTTTCAAATACCAGACAGATCACTTCCTTCTCTCTGAATCTCCTTCTTCATTCTATCTAATAAAAGGGTAATATGCAAATTGACTGTCACTCCAACACACAAGATGGCCACCCCCATGTGGACACAAGATGGCCAGCAGGGGAGGGCAGTTGTGAGTGATCAGGCCGGCAGGGGAGGGCAGTTGTGGGTGACCAGGCCAGCAGGGGAGGGCAGTTAGGGGTGACCAGGCCAGCAGGGGAGGGCAGTTAGGGGTAATTGGGCCAGCAGGGGAGGGCAGTTAGGGGTGACCAGGCTGGCAGGGGAGGGAGTTAGGGGCAATTGGGCCAACAGGGGAGCAGTTAGGCATCAATCAGGCTGGCAGGAAGTGGTTAGGGGGTGATCAGGCTGGCAGGCAGAAGCGGTTAGGGGCAATCAGGCAGGCAGGCAGGTGAGTGGTTGGGAGCCAGCAGTCCTGGATTGTGAGAGGGATGTCCGACTGCAGGGATTGAGCCTAAACAGGCAGTCAGACATCCCTCAAGGGATCCCAGATTGGAGAGGGTGCAGGCTGGGCTGAGGGACACATATCCCGCCCCCTGCACGAATTTCCTGCACTGGGCCTGTAGTGAGAATAAATAACAAAACAGGTGGCAGAAGGCTAGAGTGAGATCAGGTGTGTGAGAAGTCATTCATTAAGGGCAAAATGCTGCAAAATACAAGGTGGTGCACTCTCTCACACACACATGCACTCACATACACACAGTCTCTCTCACACACTCACATACACACACTCAGTCTCTCTCTCTCTCTCACACACGCATACACACACTCAGTCTCTCTCACACACTCACATACACACACTCAGTCTCTCTCACACTGACATACACACACTCAGTCTCTCACACACTCACATACACACTCAGTCTCTCTCACACACTCACATACACACTCAGTCTCTCTCACACACTCACATACACACTCAGTCTCTCTCTCACACACACACACTCAGTCTCTCTCACACTCACATACACACACTCAGTCTCTCATACACTCACATATACACAAGTCTCTCGGCCTGTCTCTCTCTCTCTCTCTCTCTCTCTCTCTCTCTCCTCTCTCTTCTCTCTTCTCTCTTCTCTCTCTCTCTCTCTCTCTCTCTCTCTCTCTCTCTCTCTCTCTCTCTCTCTCTCCCTCTCTCTCTCTCTCTCCCTCTCTCTCTCTCTCTCCCCACACACACACATATACACACACACCCAAGCAGAGCCCCGTGGCAGGAATTCTTAGCTCAGAGAGCACCACCGAGGACCCCAGGAGTGACCTGCAGGCGTCCTGGTCCCCTTCCCTTGCAGGACGACCTCTCCGTGCCTCTCACAGAGGAGGACCTGGACGGCTCCTCCGGCGTGCTGTTCCCCTTCTATGACTCGGACACCAACATGCTCTACGTGGTGGGGAAGGTCAGTCTGGCACGGGAGGAAGGTGGCTTCATGGAATCCTGAGGCAGGAGGCAGAACTACCCTAAGCCTAGCCCTTCTGGTGGCCAGACAGCAGCCTGGGCCCTTGGGGTGCAAGGCAGGGGCAGGGACAGGCAAGAGTCGCTGACCACTCTCCTGCTGTGGGGAGCCCACCCCCTTTCTCCCACCTTCCTGGCTCCCGAGAGCACCTGGGCCCAGGGCTTCAGCTGAACACGCTGCATTGGTTTCCCCTCCATCAACTCTGGGTCCAGACGAGGAGGGACCAGGGGGTGTGTCTCACCAGGGGCACCTTCAAATGGGGGCAGAGCAGGTCTTCACTGGGTAGGACTACCATCTGTCTCTGGCAACCCTGGCCCTACCCACCCTGACCGTACCCATCCGTGCCAGCAGCAGCACCCCCCACCCTGCCCCGCCCGGTCACTATGACAGAAATGCTCCTAGAGGTGAGACCCACTCGCTGGTCTCAGGACACACCACTCTGGTCCTGGGGTGCAGCTCTTAGACGGGGGTGGGGCTCCAGCCCGTGCCCCCAGAGCTTCTGCCTCGGAGACACCCCGGTGGGCTTTGGGTCATGGTTGGGGGGCCCCTCCTACTGCCTTGGTGACAGTTCCCTGGCGTTCCCTGTGTGAGGGTGGCTTTGCCAACTCTTTACCTACTGTGAACACCAGGTTCCTGCTGCATGGCAGTGGGGGCCGGTGGGGTGCTGGGGACCGGCTCTGAACACACCCTCCTCCGCAGGGAGACGGGAACATCCGTTACTATGAGGTGAGCGCCGACAAGCCTCACCTGAACTACCTGACGGAGTACCGCTCCTACCACCCCCAGAAGGGGATCGGTGAGTGTGGGGCCCCGAGGCCGCTTGGGACCTGGGGGGACAGGGATGAGTCAGGTTCCGGCCCCGCCCTGGAGGGGCCCACATTCGGGAGGGGAGGTGGTGGGTGAACAGTCTGGCTCGTGGGAGCTCTGGTTTGGGGTGCAGGAGGTTCTCTGGGCGGCTTCCCGAGCGAGGCCACACTTGCGGAACGGAGAGAGGAGGCCGAGCACAGCACGGGGGAGAGCGAAGGTGTCCTAGGCCCCGGTGAAGCCGTTAAACAGCAGCACGGAGATGGGAGAGGCTGGCCTCAGAGAGGCCCTGCTTTTTCCGTGTCTTTGGGGATAAAAGAACAAAACAAGACACAGCTACGTGTTGCCTACAAGAAACGCACTTGAACGTAAAGACACAGCTAGATTACGAGTGAAGGGATGGGGAAAGGTGTGCCATGCTAACAGGAAGCAAAAGAAAGCCGGCACGCTCTGTCAAGGGCATCTGGGGCAGGAGCTGTGGGGATGGCGAGGCAGGGCCTGGAGCCGAGCACGCTTCCTGCCGAAGTCGAGCTAAAATCATGTATATTCTTGAAGGTGGGGCCAGGGTCTGAGGTTTCAGCCCCATTCCCCCCCTACCCCACCCCCGCACAGGGCCTGGCCCAGCGGAGGTGTTCCTGCATGAACTGTTGGTTGACGGGAAGAATCGGGGGAGGAGGCGGTGTCTGTTCACATCCAGGTGTGCAGCCTGGCTTTGCCACTCACACCGGCCCCTGTGGCCCCAGCCCAGCTGGAACCGCTGGGCCCTAACTGACCATCTGCCCGCAGGTTTCATGCCAAAGAGAGGTCTCGACGTGTCCACCTGTGAGATCTTCCGCTTCTACAAGCTGATCACAACCAAAAGCCTCATCGAGCCGATATCCATGATCGTCCCCCGGCGGGTGAGAGTGGTGGGGGCTCTGCAGGGAGGCGGGAACCCTTCCCCAGAAGACTAACCCCGGAGCCTGGAGCCCACGCCCGAGGCAGCAACAGGGAGGCTGGTGGCCACTTCCCCAAGGGGCAGGCCTTTCCGTGGTCCGTGAGGCATCCCGGGAGCTAGGAGTCCTGACTCTTGCCTCACCTCTGCTCTGGAGTTGCTGTGTGATGACCTTGGGCATGACCCTTTCCTCCCTGGCCTTGGCTTTCTCAACTCACAAGGTTGGGGAGGACCTGGACCCCAGCTCTCTAAGGCCCTCCTGCGGGCAGCCTCCCCACCACCCCACTTCTCACTGTCCTGACTTCTCCTGCAGTCGGAATCCTACCAAGAGGACATCTACCCGCCCACAGCAGGGGCCCAGCCCTCTCTAACGGCCAGGGAGTGGCTCAGTGGGATAGATAAAGGTGAGGAAAGCCCAGAAGAGGCCTCGGGCGGGCGAATGTGGGGGGAAATGGCATGTCCTATGGCGCAGATGGCTGAGAGGGGTTTGGACCGTATTTGTATTCTCCTGAAACCCCGAGGACTGGTCCTTCACCATCAGTCCCCAGCCTCTGGGACGGTCGGATAGGGTCCAGGAAGGCAGGGACTGGCCCCGAGTGGCTCAGAACATTCCCTCCAAGTCAAGGGATTTTGCTCCATGGAAAACTACTAAGCTCTGGGCTGTGCAGAGTGACTGGATAGTCTCAGCTGGACCCTTTGCCCATCCTCCCACCTGCCCCTCCACAATCACTCCAGAGGCCCTCAAGGCAGCAGCCCCCACCCAGGCCCTGGGGTGCCCTCCGCCTGCCCTGACTCACCCTGCCTGTCCTGTCAACGTGAAGGCCAGCCCAGGGAAGGCCGTGGGTGCTCCCCACCCCCACTCCAGCTGCTGCCTCTGTGATTGGGATCTCCCTCTCCTTCTATCCCCCCAAACCCCACTTTTGTATAACCCGTAGACAGTCTCGCTCCTCCCTGGGCCTCAGTTTCCTCACCCTTCCCTGTGAGCCTGCCTCCCCTGCTGCCCAGCGTGCTGGGGGGAATTCGTGAACGGATGGATGGCAGGGCGGTGTGGTGGGACTGTCCCTACAAAGCAAGGGCGACGCTTCCCCACGGAGCTCGCGGTGCCGGGCAGCTCCAGGGCATGCGCCGTGCTGCTCCGGCAAGCCAGGCTTCCTCAGATGGTCACACGCGCGGGACCCCGATTCGCACTCTGGGTGCCCTGGTCCGTGGGTTTGTGCCTGTCTGCATGTGGCCGGAGCTCCCACACCTTTTGCGTGTCTGTGTGTCTGCGCACGCCTGCTTGTGCCAGTGCCCCCACGCCCATGTGCTTGTGGGCACTCAGCCCTCACACAGCCTTCGCTTCCCTCCCAGGGCCTGTCCTGGTGTCCCTTCGGCCCGGCTCCGAGCTGCTGAGCCCTCGGCCTCTGCCCCCGGAAAGGCCTCTCTCCAACTCCCTGGCCCCTGCCTCGCCTCACCTCCTGGACCGGACTGAAATGCTGGCGGCAGAAGATGGCCGGAGGCCCTTCTCTCTGCTCGAGGAGAAGGCGCCAAGGTGGACGGCAGAACACAGGCTGGAGGAGAAGAAAACGTGGCTCACGAATGGCTTTGACATCTTTGAATGCCCCCCACCAAAGACAGAGAACGAGGTGGGAATGAGGGTGGGGGTGCCTGCACTGGGGGGGAGGGGTGTGTGGAGAAGGGGGCAGAGAAATGATGGGTGAGAAAAATAACCAGCTGTGTGGCCTGGCTAGCTGCTTACTGGTAATTCACTCAACAAACAGGCATCGAGCACCGCCTGTATGCCCTGGTGGTGGGTGGAGAGCGGGGAGAGCCATCTGTAAAGTGAAGAGGGCTTGACGTGGTGGGTATTAGCATCCCTCCAGTTCTGACACTGTATTTGTGCTTTCAGAGCCAACATCGGTTAAGTGCTGGCTGTGTGCCAGGTCCCGCGGTGGGCACTGATGTGTCATCTGTGTGCGTTCTCTCAGCAGCCCTGGGAGTCAGTGGGTAGTGGCTAAAACCTCAAGGGCTGCCATCTCCCGGAGGGATGCTCATCCTAGCTCTCCTGAGCATGACCTGTCAGACGCTGGCCCCAGGGGCCGAGTCTCTCTTAGCTTCAGTGTCCAGAGCGGTAAAGTGGGGGCAGTAACACCACGACCCTCACAGGGCCGTTGTGAGCAGATAACAAAGATCCTTACTTAGGGGGATCACCCAACACCTGGTACCTTTCTGTACAGCGGCAGCAGCTGTGATAATGCTGACGTTAGTTTTCTGACCCCCATTTCCCAGAGGAGGAAGTTAAAGTTCAGAGAGGGTAAGTAACTTGCCTGAAGTCACACAGTTTAGTGATGGTAAAAACTCCAGTCTCCAGACATCAGGGCCAAACATCCTTTCCTCCATCCCATGGGGGAATCTAAGGAGGGGAAAAAAAAAGAAACACACAAAAAAAGGCACCAAAAACAAGTCTGAAACGTCAAGTCTTTTAATTTCATTTACTAGGTGAAGGAAACAAGGTTTTTGTAAAAGATCAATGCAATGGCTGTCCCCTTAGGCCTCAGCCACGTTAATTTAATCACCTCCACCTTTCTGAGTCCAAAAGGGACAATGTTTTATCCTTTCTGCTGGGGTCCTGCCCCCTCAAGTCCCAGGGCATTTACGTTACCTTTCCCTCTGTTCTGTGCTCTCCCAGCTGCTGCAGATGTTCTATCGGCAACAGGAGGAGATCCGAAGACTCCGGGAGCTGGTGACCCAGCGCGAGGTCCAGGCCAAGCAGTTGGAACTGGAGATCAAAAACTTGCGGATGAGCTCAGAATGGTCCTGAGCAGAGGTCTCTGCCCTCCTCGCCCTCAGGGACACCACTTGGCTCCATGGGGAGGTCCAGAACCAAACCACAAGTCCCCCGAGAACAACCGCTATTTCTACATTTTTTTACCAGAACATGAAACTCCGTCGCCGCAAGTTTCCAGTGGAACGTGGTGCCGTTTTCTATTTGCCTTCTCGAAACAACGGTGTCTGAATTGACTCTTTTTAGAGGACACCTTGCCTTCTGTTTGATTCTGCTTGTAAGGGTGCGTGATAAGCTCTAACTTGGTAGAAAATTAGAGCTACAAGGACCTAGGAGGTAAACCTGCCTGTGATTTTCAAACTGTGGTCTATAGAATGGGGCAGGCTAAGCAGGAGGCTGTACCCCTCACCCCCCTTCTGACGGGACAGCTCTCCTTTCTGTTTTATACATGTGGACTTTGATGGAATACACAATTCTGCGACTCCAAAAAAAATTAGAAGTGTGAAAGCCAGTGATTGGCCCAACTTCCTCATTTTACAGGTGGGGAAGCTAAGGCCCAGAGAGAGACACGTGATGCAGGTCCCCAGAGAGTTCGTGGCTGGGCTGAACTTCTGCTCTCCTGGGCCTGTCTGTCTGTCTGTCTGTCTGCCTGTCTGCTGTTTCTGCTCTGACACAGTTCTCAGCCCACAGAGCAGGAACCCGTTGGTTCTGGCCTCAGCGGCACCCCTGATTTGACGTGGCCTCAAGTCATTCCCTCTCCGGTCTCAATTTCTCCATCTGAACAAGGAGGCCCTGGGATCGACCACCGGAGACAAGAAATGTTGGCCTTGGCCTAAGGAAAATCACCTGCAGGGTGGTGAGCTGGTTTTGCCGTGGGAACTCACAAGACATTGGCAAAGGTGCAGAGGCAGGTTAACGTCAGGGAAAGAAGTCAAGGTCCGGCCCAATTCTAGAATACAGAGAGGAGGACAACACCATCCTCTCTTCAGCCAGAATCAGCCCAGGTGGGTAGACACTCCCTGGTGTAGGACGCGGGCCTCAGGGCATTGCTCAGACCCTGGCCGCCACCAAAGCCCTCAGGTCGCAGAGCCTGCCTCGGCCAGGATGACGTAGGCAGGTGTCCGTCCAAGGTAACAGAAGAGGCTCCCGGGACGTAGGGAGCCCAGTGCTGACAGTTTGCCCGCAGAACCCCCTGGCCGCCCGGCCGTGAGGGCTTGTGGAGGAGGGGGATTGTACGAGGCAAGGAAGCGAGACCACATGGCCCTAAAGTTCCCTTCCAGCCTGTGCTTCTTCTGTCCCTCCTTTGTGAATCTGTGTTCTGAGCCCTTCTCTGAGGTTCTCCCTTTCTTGGTGGTCAATACAGTGGCTTAGCTAGAGACAAATGTGCCTCCTGACCAAGGATGTTTGCCCCTTGCACAGGGTAATGCTGCTGGACTAGGATGGGGACTGCAGGAGGCCACCCGGCCTGGTAGGCTTCAGCCCAGGCTGTCCATTAGAATCCCTTTGGGAGATTCAGGAAATACGGATGGCCAGGCCCAACCCCGGACCGACCGATCGAAGCTGCATCAGCAGAGTAGGGCCTGGCCTTGTGTAGGTTTTTGTGAGTTCCCATGTGATTCTGCAATACATGGGGGAGACCCCTCGGGCTAATCCATCTGTAGCTGTCTACACTAAAGATGAGTCCAAGGAGCACCAGGCAGGTGCTGGGACTCCAACTCTGTCCTCTAAGTCCTCTAAGGCTAAAAGCAGGAAGCACCGTTCTGAGCCCTCCGCCAGGTCTCTGCCCCCGACCCTGTTCCCACAGGATGGGGGCTCTGATTGCACCCTCCCTTAGCCATGGCTGAGTTCCCCTGTCTGCTGCACATACCAGACACCCCAGTTGCTTGTCTTGTCCACCATTTACTCAGCCGCTGGGGCCCGCCAAGCTTGCCAAAGACCAAATCCTAGGTGTTGCCCGGAAAGCAGAAGTCTGGATGGGGGTCACCTCTCCTGCCTCATTTGGGGCCAGCACTTCACAGTTTACAAAGCCCTCCAACCTCCACTCACTGACACATCTTAACTCTGACTCGGGTCAGGCAGGCATGATTACCCCACGTTCAGGAGGGAAGGTCAGCCAGCCTTAGAGAATAAGGAAATGTTTGTGCCGATAGGCACTGCTACAAAGTGGTGGAGGTGGGGCTGAGTCTGGGGAGCTTCCTGAATGTCGCAAACTCTCTCCACCCCAAAGGGGCCCAGACCTCACACTTCGAAACAATGCAAAGGCAGCATGAACAAACGGTTTCTTTTCTTTTCTTTTTTTTTTTTACATCTAGAGTAAATTATTTAAATTATTTCACAGCAAGGGAGCGGGATAGGTGATTTTTATCAGATATTTTTTTAAGCCATTTTTTAAAAAAAATTCCTGTTTTGTTTATGTTCTTGACTGATGAAGTGGGACTTGCCCAGAACTTGCAGGGCCAGTCCCTTGCGCTCAGGGCAACGGAATGTGCACTCGTCTTTCTACTCCAGGCCCTGGAGCCCCCACCTGCTGACTCAGGAACTTCCCGAGAATGAAGACAGCACTGGGAGATGAGCGTTAGGGCATCTCCACCTTAGCGCTACAGTCATTGTTCTTCCTGGAACAAAACTTGAGTATCACAGAGGGACGCAGGAAGTCAGAAATTGATCTATGCTTTTCATATGAAACTGTGCCTGAACAGTTTGATTGTTTTAATGTTGTTCCTGAAATTCCTTGTACCTTTGTAAAAAAAAAAAATTAATAATAATAATAATAATAATAAAAGTGAAAATAAATAGATGTGGAATCGTGCTATGGAAAGAATATAACAAAATAAACAGTATCTGCCTACCCATTTTAATACATGGGACCTTCCTTTTCTTGATTTGTTCCACAAATAACTATCAAGCACCTGCTTTTCCAGGCTGGGAAACAGGTAAAACAGAATTTGTCCCTGCCCTCTGAGGTTTTAAGTCGTGGTTGGAGGGAGAGGGAGGGCCAGGATAGGGGACATGTTGGCTGCTTTGGGAGGAGAAGCAAAGGAGGCTTCCTGGAACGGGTGATATTTGGGCAGAAACCTGAAGGGTAAATAGGAGTAAGCAGGGCAGTGAGCATTTGGGGGAAGTGTGTTCGAAGCAGATAAAACTGCCTGTTCCCTGGCCTGGAAACAAGCCAAGATTAGAGCATAGACGGGGCAGAGATCAAGGGTATTCAAAGTCGAGGGCCTCACCCTGGCCGGTGCTGCTCAGTGGTTAGAATGCTGGCCCATGCAGGGAAAGATCTCAGGTTTGATTCCCGGTCAAGGGCACGTGCCTGGGTTGCAGGTTCGATCCCCATGACTGGGGCCACGTGAGGGAGGCAACCAATCAATATATCTCTCTTGCATGATTTTTCTCTTTCTCCCCCTCCCTGCCTCCCTCCCACCCTCTCTAAAAATCAATGGGGAAAATATCCTTGGTTGAGGATTAACAACAACAACAAAAAGAAAGCCAAGGGCCTTATAGATGAGAGCTGCCCCCCCCCCAGCTTTATTGAGGTATGATTGATAAAAACTGTACGTACTTAGGTTGCGTGTGTTTTTTTTTTAAGTTTCACAATGTGATGGTTTAATATATGCACACTGTGACATGATCATCACAATAAACTACTTTATTTTTTTAGATTCCACATATACACTGAGTGGCCAGATTATTATGATCTCTGAACACATAATAATCTGGCCACTCAGTGTGTGTGTGTGTGTGTGTGTGTGTAATATGTGTTTATTAGAGGCCCAGTGCATTAATTCGTGCATGGGTGGGGTCCAGCCAGCCTGGCCAGGGGGAGGAGACATGGGTGGTTGGCCGGCCTGCTTGCTGGTCGAACGCCTGGTTGAGAGGACAATTTGCATATTAGCCTTTTATTATATAGGATCTACACTGAGTGGCCAGATTATTATGCGTTCAGAGACCATTATAACCTAGCCACTCGGTGTAAGTGATACCATCTAGGTCTTTCTCTGTCTGGCTTACTTCTCTTGTTATAATGACTTCCAGGCTCATCCACGATGTACGTGGCAGGACTCTGTTCTTAGGTCTGAGTAACATTTCCCTGTATATGCTTATGCCACGTCTTCTTTATCCATTCACCCCATCGAGGGGCACTTCCGCTGTCTCTGTATCTTGGCTATTGTGAATACTGCTGTAATGAACACGGGAATGCAGCTGTCTCTGCAACATACTGACTAAAGTGGGATTGCCGGGTCATATGGTAGTCCTATTTTTAACTTTCGGAGGAACCTCCGCACCGTTTTCCATAATGGCTGTACCCATTTACTAGCACATTCCATTGAGGCTGAGACTTTAACCTGGGGGCAACTGGAGGTTCCGGGGTGTTTCTTAAAACTGTGGGAATGGTTGTTTCTCCTGGGGAAATGGCGGGAGGGAATCCAGGGGAAGTGGAAAGTGTAGGTAAATGCACACCACTCCGGAAGGCCACAGCTAACTTGGTGCCATCGACAGGGCTAGACTAGCCTCGCTAAAGGGTGGGGGAGCCCACCTCCTTCCGGTTAGCCCAGTAGGAGTGTGAAAATAAAGGGAACCCTCATTTAAAATGGAGTCGGGCCGAAACCGGTTTGGCTCAGTGGATAGAGCGTCGGCCTGCGGACTGAAGGGTCCCAGGTTCGATTCCGGTCAAGGGCATGTACCTTGGTTGCGGGCACATCCCCAGTAGGGGGTGTGCAAGAGGCAGCTGATCGATGTTTCTCTCTCATCGATGTTTCTAGCTCTCTATCCCTCTCTCTTCCTCTCTGTAAAAAATCAATAAAAATATATTTAAAAAATAAATAAATAAATAAATAAATAAATAATAAAATAAAATGGAGTCGGGAGGCCAGAAGGGGGAGCCCTCAGGCACTACCACTCTAAGTCAACCCAGACCCCAAGGGGAAGAATTGTCAATGCAAGGGGATACTCCCTTACTCCTCCCGCCAAGGAAGATTTCCTTCTCGCCCAGAAACTCAGCCAATGCCAAACTGTCAGCGCCCTGAACCCCACTTTCCTCTAATGGGCTTTCCTTCTCAGCGACCCCTCCCGATGTCCTCCTGGTCGGACTTGCCTATGGTTTTTGCAATAGCTTGCTTGTCCCGAATTGCAATTCCTCTGCTATTCCCCCACTAAATCCATTTTGCTGGGAAAATAACCGGTTGTTTTAATTTTTAAAAAATATATTTTATTGCTTTTTTACAGAGAGGAAGGGAGAGAGATAGTTAGAAACATCGATCAGCTGCCTCCTGCACACCTCCCACTGCAGTTGTGCCCGCAACCCAGGTACATGCCCTTGACTGGAATCGAACCCGGGACCCTTCCGTCCGCAGGCCGACGCTCTATCCACTCAGCCAAACCGGCCAGGGCCGGTTGTTTTATTTTTGAGGTATGCAGGGGCGGACCCCCATTTCTGCTGCGGCCCCCACCTCTAGGCCAGGCACAAAGCCGCTGGACCAGGCCTGAGCCTTCAGCGCCGGCTGAAGACCGTGGGGGCGGGCGGGGCGGGCGAGCACCCTGCGGGTCAGGCGAGTGAAGATGCAAACACGGCCCCCCCACCCCGCCCCCGGCCGTGGCCCGCTGCCGTCTTCCGTCCCCGCGCTGGGCCGGCCAGAGCCCCGCCCCCGCCCCGCCGTCCGGTTTCGATTCCCCACCAGCGCTCCTCCTGCACCGGCGACGCCGAACCGTGGGAGTGCATGGCGGGCGCGGGGGCCCTCCGCCGAACACCTGGGGGCCCGGGCCCCGCCGAGGCGGAGGACACGTGCGGCTGGCGCTGCCCGGAGCACGGCGACCGCGTGGCCGAGCTCTTCTGCCGCCGCTGCCGGCGCTGCGTGTGCGCGCTCTGCCCGCTGCTGGGCGCGCACCGCGGCCACCCGGTGGGCCTGGCTCGGGAAGAGGCGGCGCACGTGCAGGTGGGGACGCTGGGGCGCGCGGGGCGGGGGGCGCGGGGGCAGCCCGGGGTCCAATCGCCAGTTCCCCAGTTCCGGTCAGGACCCGGAAACCCCAAGGCAGCCCGGCGGCCATCCGGGCGGCCGACCTAGCTATTGTTCGTAAGGAGAACGAATGCCCAAGTCAGGGCGAAGGCGAGCCGCGGCCACCAGCTCACCTGCAGGCAGAGCAGGTGGGTTTGAGAGTGAGAACGCGGGAGCCTCGGCTGTTTCCCATAGACCCTTGACCTCGTCCACCATGGCGCATCCACCACACTGCTCTGGGGCCAGCGGAAAACCTGCCTTTTTTTTTTTTTTTTTTAATATATTTTATTGATTTTTCACAGAGAGGAAGAGAGAGGGATAGAGAGCCAGAAACATCGATGAGAGAGAAACATCGATCAGCTGCCTCCTGCACACCCCCCACTGGGGATGCGCCCGCAACCAAGGTACACGCCCCTGACCGGAATCGAACCTGGGACCCTTGAGTCCACAGGCCGACGCTCTATCCACTGAGCCAAACCGGTTTCGGCAAAATCTGCCTTTTTAACTAGATTAAAATCCCTTTCTGTTGGAAAACAGCCTTGTGGCCTGGGACGCTACAGACATCTCTCTGGTTTTGTCTCCTGGAGCTCACAGCCTAGAGGGGCTTGGACTGCCTGCCTGCGCTAGGAGCATCCTCTACCTACCCTGCCCCACCCTTCCCTTCCCACACCCACTCCAGTTCCACAAGCATACCTGGTGGGAGCTAGGACGGCCATTTTATCGATAAGAAAAGGAAAGCTCTGGAGGCAGAGGCAGATCTTGAACCCAGGACTCCACGCGGTGGACTGCCCCCACGGGGTCCATTCTCACCGGGGAGCCCTCCCCCGTGTTGAATCCTAATAGCGGCAGGGGCTCTGAACTCTTGTTCCAGCCTGTGGCCCACTTGTCTGTGGCTCTGGTCAAATCCCTCCACTTCTCCGGGTTCGGCAGGCCCACGCATCTCTAGCAGATGTTGATTCTACCACCGACACCTCCAGGAACTCTTCCAGCCCCGCAGTGAAGGCCCTCTTTCCCTCGTGTGGCGTGACTTAACACTACCACACTGTTAACAACCTGGGAGCTCCAAGGTGAGAATGGACCCTCACCTTAGAGCCGTGGTCAGCAAACTGCGGCTCGCGAGCCACATGTGGCTCTTTGGCCCCTTGAGTGTGGCTCTTCCACAAAATACCACGGCCTGGGCGAGTCTATTTTGAAGAAGTGGCGTTAGAAGAAGTTTAAGTTTAAAAAATTTGGCTCTCCAAAGAAATTTCAGTCGTTGTACTGTTGGTATTTGGCTCTGTTGACTAATGAGTTTGCCGATCACTTGCCTTAGAGCATAGGGCAGAGATTAAGGGTATTAAAAGTCAATGGCCTCAACCTGGGGCCATGTGGGGGAAGGCAACAGCATCTGCCTACACTTTCCTTTTCTTGATTTGTTCCACAAATAACAAGTACCTGCTTTTCCAGGCTGGGAAACAGGTAAGGCAGAATTTGTCCCTGCCCTCTGAAATTTTAAGTCACGGTTGGAGGGAAATGGAGGGCCAGGGTAGGGGAAAGGTAGACTGCTTTGGGAAGAGAAGCAAAGGAGGCTTCCTGGAGCTCCACGGTGAGAATGGGCCCGGTGAGGGCCAGTCCAGCCGGTGGGGTCCTGGGTTCAAGGCCTGCCTGTGCCCCTAAGGTCCTCCTTTTCTTATATAAAACTAGTGGCCCGGTGCACAAAATTCGTGCACATTAAAAGGGAATTAATTAGAAGAAATATTTTAATATTGCTATTGGCCCTTTCTCTATAATAGAAGTGTCAGAGATGAAAGAAAATTAGTAAAATGTATATAAAATCTCCCTCCTGTCAGAGTCTGGGGCGCACCACAGGACCTAGAGTCAAGTCCCCACCCACCACCCACACGCACTTCAAAAACGCAGGAGACGCAGATCCGGGCAGGCCCCCCCCCCTACCCCCATTGAGTGAGACCCAGACCCGGCCAGCCCCACCCATGTCAAGCCCCTCTGGGTGGGGGCACAGCCTCAGGTCCCCTGGCTGGGCGCCGAGGCAGGGGGCATGGCCTGAGGTCCCTAGTCAAGCCCTGCCAGCTAAGGGGTGCGGCCTGAGGTCCCTGTCAAAGGTGGCCCCCCTCCCCCCACAGTGTCACATCAGCGCTGAATGGGGACGCACACAGGCAGTGTCACGTCCCTAGCCGGGGATGCAGGCAGGCAGCTTCACCTCAGCGCTGGGCGGGGACACATGCAGGCAGCGTGACATTAGCACTGGGGGCGCAAGTTCCTGCCCCCATCCCTGCCCACAGATTGGTCGTGACTGGGACACCGTTATGGACAAATTAGCATATTACTTCTCTATATGTATAGATGGCTGTGATAATAATAGCTCCTCAAAGGGCTGTTTTCCAGTTGCTAAGGGTGCTGTCCAGAGATATGGCTGTGGGTCTCATAGGTAAGTCTACCCTCCTACCTATGGATTCTCATTTTGTATCCACACACCAGCTCAACTAACCTATTTACCTGTTCCCTGGCTGGTGGGGGGAGAACAGTGACAATACAGTGTGGTAAGTATTGTAACTGGGATGCCCAGTGGTCAGTGGGAGCCAGATAGAAGACAACGTGAACCAGGAGCAAGAAGCCCATGAAGATTTTCTGGCGGAGGTGCCCTTGAAACTGGCCTTGAAGGATGAGTAGAGTTTCACCAAGTACTAAGATAGGAGAAATGCCCTCTGACCGAAGGGCACGGGCATCAGGAGGCCAAGTTATCCTGGGATGATGGACAGGAGCTGGACTTGAAGGCTTAGAAATCACAGAGGGATAAGGGTGTGCTCCTGGAACTTGGGTTACTATTGTGTCCCCATTCCCACACCCCACCTAGAATCAAACCGTGCACAGAGTAGCAAGTGCTTGCTGGATGTTAAAATAAGACAAGCTTTATCTATCAAACACTTACTGTCTGCCACACACTACACTAAACATGTAATTGAGCACTTACTCTCCACAGCGGCCCTAGGAGGTCATCCCCATATTCACAGCTGAGGAAACCAAGGTTTAGAGGAATGAGGTCACTTGCCCAGGTCACGTTGGACTCAGACCAGGAGGTCTCGTCTGCCTCTGGGGCTTGTGCTCATAACGTATTGGGTGGCTCCAGTTGAAGTGGGCAGCCCCTAGTAATTCTGTTTGATTCGGCAAACACTTCTAGGTCACCCTCTGGTCTCTATGGGGGAGCCAGGAATGGAGCAGGCCTGCCCTCGGGAAGCTCCCGGTTGGCCCAGCAGTGGAGCATAAGGCCAGCCGAAAGCAGGCTAGGATGGGTAGGGGGTGAGGTAAGTTCCACTGGTGGGGAAAGGGTCACAGAGCAGACCTTTGGGAAAGTGGCTATTGCAAAGAGCAGAGGTAGGGAAGGGAGCCATTTCAGGTGGGAGGGAGAGGGGAGCATGAACCCCACAGATCTCTCACCCATGCAGATCTTCTGAACCCCAGTCCAGGCCAGAGGGCCACAGACCCCTCTGGAATGCACGTTCCACAAAGGGCAGCTCCCAGAACAAGGCCCAGCATGTAATAGGTGCTCAGTTAATATTCATTCTGTACGTGAATTCTCTTCCCCTGTCCCCAGGCCGCTTGCCTCAAGGTCCTATTTGAGGGACTGGAAAATCAGGTCACAAGCAGGTTTGTCCTAGAAAGAGGGGGGAGGGCATCATGGTTTGAAGAGTCCCTGAGGACCAGAGTGACCCTCATTACAGCTCATCCTCTAACTTGCTACTTGACCTTGGGCAGGGGTGAGAGGAGATGACCCCTGCAGAGCCTGGTTACCGTGAAAGTGACAGTACTAAGACTTTTTCCCTAATTCCTTCTCGTACAGAAACTCACCCAGCAATATTTAAGGCAGCTGGCAACCAAGAAGCAGCAGCAAGTTGGCAACAGAAACCAGATAGAAGATGCTGCTGAGAAGCTCCAGGCAAGTGGACATTTCTTCCTTCTTCTAGTTGAGACGTCCACGTCCCTCCGAGGACAGAATATGCAGCCAAGGAAACATTAAAACCAACCTCAAAGGAGATCAGGTCTGGTGGGACCTCGGGCTTCTATAATGTAGGGCAGCGATTTTCAACGGGTGTGCCCCAGGAATTTTTATAACATGCAATACCTGACTATTCAGTCAAAGGTATGGATGGACCTCCTTTCCCTTAGATTATCAATGAAAAGCTGACAACAGCCAACACAACCGGTGTGAATGAATGAAAATTATACCTAATTTTTTTTTTTTCTTCAGATCGGCAGAAAAGTATATTTTTGGTTGGGCCACAGCATTTTAGTAATTAGTTTATGTGTGCCGTGAGAGGAAAAAGGTTGAAAGTCACTGATTTAGGGGACCCTTTTTAAGCAAAAGAACACAATATTAGGTGTAAGGCCATGACGGGGTCTTGCGAGGGAGGGGCCTGAGGCTACTGTTCCATTAGCTTAGTGGTGAGTCTGCCTCTGCCCCACACCCCAGCCTTGCCCCATAGTACCTCACAGGATGGGGGAGCAGCCGTTCTCTCACCATCGCCAAGGCCTTCTCCTGAAGGCACTAGTCCTCCATCCCCCAGACACCTTCAACAAAGCACAATGCAGCTGAAGGAACACACAAATAAGCTCTTTAAGTTTCACTGCCATGGCGAAAGGGAAAGTGAGGTATAAATATATTCCACAAATATTTACTTTCTCTAGGCGTTCTCCTTTCCTAATGCTGTTTATTTAAATGGATGCCTCTGTGTTTTAAGTGCGAAGTCGGGGCTGATGGTATCATGAGCTGCCATTTTGACTGGGAAAAAGTTGTTCTGTCTCTAGGGCCTTTTCTGTGAACTCGGCCAGCTTCAGCGCCCCCTCCTGGGAGTGAGGGCTGGGGTGGGGTACCCTCCTAGGGCCTGCTCTGCTGAGAACTTGATGAGCCTCTGACTGGCTGGCTATGACTGTGGCAGGAGCCCACAGCGGAGGTTCACCGTCTGCAAATCTCTGAGCAGATACAGCGTGGGGCGCCCTAGGCAAGATTCAGATCCACCCGGAGAGTCTAGGAGAGCAGGGTTCTGCTTAATCTAAGGTGTGGAAATGCCGAGGCCAAGCCAGGCCACGGAATGGGCTCCCTGTCTGCCCAACATCCATTATCTGAAAGATGACTGACGACAGAACTCAGTTTGCTGAGGAAAGTTGTGGTTTAGACCCATGGCCCTGGCTTAACTGTTAATAGTGTCCCTCACAGCTTCAAGAGGAGGGCTCCAATCTCAGGCGGATAAATCCGTTCAAAAGGATCTGGAAACCAAGCTGGCGCACCTGAGGGGATGGGGGCGGTGCTTTGGGCTGTTGAGCTAGACCCGGATCGGATCGGGGCACAGGCCCACTGTCTGCAAGTCTCCGAGCAGATACAGCGTGGGGCCCCCCAAGACGAGAGTGAGGACCCAGGTGGACAGTCTAAGGGGGCAGGTTTCAGCTTAATCCAAGGAATGGTTTCCTCTCTTTTAACCTTCTCCCCGATTTTCAAACCTTTATTTTGAAATAATTATAGATTCACAGGAAGTTGGCAACACAGTAAGTTGTGTGTGCCTTTCACCTCGTTTGCCCCAAGGGTTATATCTTACCTAACTATTGTACAGTTTCAAAACCAGGAAATTGACAGTGTGTGTATATATGTTCTATGTCAACTTATCACCTGTGTAGATTTAACTGCTGCTGTAACCAAAATACAGAACCGTTCCATCACTACCAAGATCTACCTCCTGCTACACCTGTATAGTCACCCCCCACCCGGCCCCCAGCAATCCCTAACTCCTAGCAGTCACCAGTTTATTCTCTATCTCTATAATTACAGCATTTGAGGATTCGTGACCATGGTATATCTCTTCATTTATTTAGGTCTTTGTTTTCTTTCATCAGTATTTTATAGTTCCTGAACATGCGTTATTGGACTTACACCTAAGTGACTCTCAGAAAAATTAGTGATCGGCATGTTAAAGCTGAGAGGTATTTGTATAAAGAGTTAGATGTAGAAAAGTAGGAGGCTGTGGCCCCCTAGGCCTCCCTCCCCACGTGGAGCTGTCAGAGCTGAGCAATGGACATGCTCATGAGAAGGACATGGGCTGCCTGCCCACTCTCCTCCCTATGTTACTAGGCCGTCTCCTGTGGGCATTTATATTTCAGATCCTGGTCAACAGCAGATTTTTAAAAATATATTTTATTGAAATTTACAGAAAGGAAGGGAGAGGGATAGAGAATTAGAAACATCGATGAGAGAGAAGCATTGATCAGCTGCCTCCTGCACACCTCCTCCTGGGGATGTGCCCGCAACCAAGGTACATGTCCTTGACCGGAATCGAACCTGGGACTTTTCAGTCTGCAGGCCGACGCTCTATCCACTGAGCCAAACCGGTTAGGGCTCAACAGCAGATTTTTTTAAATATATATTTCATTGAGTTTTTACAGAGAGGAAAGGAGAGGGATAGAGAGTTAGAAACATTGATGAGAGAGAAACATCAATCAGCTGCCTCATGCACACCCCCTACTGGGGATGTGCCCACAACCAAGGTACATGCCCTTGACCTGAATCGAACCTGGGACCTTTCAGTCTGGAGGCCGACGCTCTATCCACTGAGCCAAACCAGTTAGGGTTCACCAGCAGATTTTTAAAAATTCAGCTATAATTCTGCCACTCCAGGCCAACCACCAGTTCACATTTTGAGACTTTTTTTTTTCTGTACACGAATACTCTTTGGTATAGTATCCGGGATGGAGGGAGGCACGGTGGCTCGTCTCCCTGTGTGACGTGGAGTCTGTGTCGCCCCCTGGCCTTCAGTAGGCATTTCCACGGTGCCCCACATGCCCTGGGTGTGAGCAGCCCCTGCAGAGCACTGCGGCGTGAGCGTCTGAGGCGGGCTCTGGGTTTCAGCGGTTCCAGACCAGTTGTCATGTGAGTTTTTTTCATTTTGAGGTTCCGCAAATCCAGACTCCAAGCCTGTTATTGGGTTTATTCGTTTGCTTTGCTAGTGACTCTCTTTCCCCCCAAGACCTTGGATGGATGACAAGATTCCTTGCCGCTTCCCCAGGCCAGTGGGTCCAGTTTTTCTGGCGCCTGGTTCATGGATGGAACAGCTCTCTGTGACTCTGGCTTGATGCAGGAGGCCCCTTCCTGTCCCCCTGGAATAGGGCCACGGGCTCTGCACACCCCCCTGACTGAGCAGGCCCCAGTGTGGTGTGTCACACACACCTGTACGCCCAGCCCTCCCGGGGGTCACTCAGCTCCTCTTCTGCCCACGGCTCTGACGTCAAATTCCCTCTGTTTTGGGCACCTGAGGATTTCCTTTTTTGTTGTCTGTTTGATTGTGGGCTTTTGTTGTTTTTTTTTGTTTTTTTTGTTTGTTTGTTTGCGGGGGGGAGAGGGGGAGTTAACTCATTAAG
This sequence comes from Eptesicus fuscus, assembly GCF_027574615.1. Taxonomy (NCBI): domain Eukaryota; kingdom Metazoa; phylum Chordata; class Mammalia; order Chiroptera; family Vespertilionidae; genus Eptesicus; species Eptesicus fuscus. The sequence goes on along the minus strand of NC_072487.1, from coordinate 52,846,047 downwards.
CCGTTTTCCTAATGTTGAACATTTAGGTCCTTTCCAGCTTTTCACTAAGTAAAATAGCATTGCAGTGAACACTTCTGGCGCCTTGATTTACTTCCTCCGGGACACACGTCCGGAAGTGACGCCTCTAGTTCCACAGGCACAGCATTTGTGCGGATTCCTGTACGTCCTGCCCAGCTGTAGCCCGCGGTCTGGCAGCGGGGTCTGGGGCAGGCGTGCTGCTCCGTACTCGTTTACACGGGGCAGTAGCAAGGCAAAGGCCATTCGCCTGAAAATTAACCCATAAAACAGTTTTGTCAATAAGTTAAAATCAATAAAGATCATACAATGTCCAAAGTCTGCTGTTCAGAAGCCAATGAGCCAGGCCTAAGCAACCACTCCCTTTCATAGAACAGTCAAGGAGGACTTGGTCATTAATCCCCAACCCACACCTAGGAAATGATTTCCTCTGACATCCTGGTTATTAGGCTGTTTGTCCCCATCATGGCTCCTCGGGGGGGCTCAGACATGCAGGTGTAGGGAAAATTCAGCACTTGCCTGCTACCCTGACTTTTTATTCAAACTGGGATAAGAGGACAGTATGCAGTGGTTGTGTGTGTTTTTTCTGAATCTCCCGAATATTCCACAAGGAGCCTTTGATACTTTTATAAATGAAGAAAAAGCATATATATTTACGTTTGGTTAATGTCTGTTGAATCCAGATCTAGGCAGGGATTTAGAATGTGCAGTGTCAGGCTGAAAGGCCTTGGAGATGGGGCCCCCCAGGCAGAGGAAATAACTTGTCATTGGTCACATAGGAAGGCAGAGGTGGACCTGGGGCCATGGCTGTGTTTATCAGAGTCCACCCAGGAAGACAGAAGCCACTTTGAGGGTTTCACCGGGAGGAGATGAATGCAGGGAATGGTGACAGGCACGGAAGGGGCAGAGAAGCCAACCAGGGCGTGGTGAGGCAATTGGCCCCAGCAGGAAGCACCTTTCACCCTGGGCTGCAGGGCCAGAGGGAGGGGGTGGTATTAGCAGAGTGCAGAGTCCAGGGCCACCTAGGCAGGAGCCGGAACCAGAGGGGCCGTCCTGTGGGAGCGGGAGGGTGGAGGGGACGCAGGGAGGCGGGAGGCGGGATACCCTGGCTGTTCCCCTCACCCTCTGACCTCCCTCTAGTTCCTCCTCCCATTGACCAAACCAAACCCAGCCTGAAGGGGGATCCTGGCCTGCAGGAGTCAGCCCTGCTGCCTCCTGAGCAGAGTGGAGGGGAAGAGGGGGCCAGGAAACAGAGCCTGGACGGGCCCCCTGGGGAGTGTGTAAACACCCTCAGGTCCCGGCTTAGTTCCTTCCCCTGTGACCCACCAGAGCTGTAAGGACCGGACCACGGCATGGGGTAGAGGACAGCGGGTGGCATGAACCAGCCTTTGCCAGACGGAGACTAGGAAGCTGAGGGCCGGGTCAGGCCTTGCTGCTGTCCCTGCTGATGCCATTGGTCTCCACCACCCTGCTGGGCGAGGCCATTCCTCTGCCCCTTCCTGCCAGCCGCTGCCATATATCAGCGTGCATGGATGTCGTAGCCAATGTGGCCTGGGCAGGGCTGGCCCGCACACTTCCTTCCCTGGTGGGACACCCCTGAGAGGCAGTCATACTGTTTTCAGCAAAACAGTTCTTTCCATTCCCTGTGTAAAATCCCCCACCTCCCAGGCCGGGGCTTTGTCGCTGCTCAAGTCCTTTCTCCCCCACAGTCCTTAGAGCTCCTCAGCTAGACTCTGTCAGGCCCTGGCCCAGCCCCAGCCCCAGCCCCATCCAGCTGCGTCCAGACCTCAGTTCAGTTCAATCTGGGATCCAGTTTCACTTTGAACCAATGCAGCCTAAACCAGACCACACTTCCTGTTTCATTGCCAGAATTCTACCTCTCCCTCTTTTTAAAAATTTTAACCATATTGCATAATCAGCCTCATATGCTTGCACCTGAAGTTTTCTTGGGGATATTTTTAGTTATAACAATGTGTATTGCCATTAAGATTATTTTGGGGGGGGGAAATAAAGATTATTTTGTAGCCCTGGCAGGTGTTTCTCAGTGGTTAGAGCATGCCCTGCACACCGAAGGGTCTCAGATTCGATTCCCGGTCAAGGGCATATGCCTGGGTTGCAGGTTTGATCCCTGTCCCCGGTCAGGGCGTGCGTGGGAGACCCTTCGGTGTGCGGGCTGACAGTTGAACCATTGAGCAACACTGGCCAGGGCAGGACTCATTTTTAAAAAGTGCCTAACCAGCCGAAACCGGTTTGGCTCAGTGGATAGAGCGTCGGTCTGCGGACTGAAAGGTCCCAGGTTCGATTCCGGTCAAGGGCATGTACATTGGTTGTGGGCACATCCCCAGTTGGGGGTGTGCAGGAGGCAGCTGGTCGATGTTTCTCTCTCATCGATGTTTCTAGCTCTCTATCCCTCTCCTTTCCTCTCTGTAAAAAAATCAATAAAATATATTTTAAAAAAAACATCTGTACTAAGTTTAAAAAAAAAAAAGTGCCTAACCATAGTATCATCATCACACGAATGAAAATTAACAGTCGTTCCTTAATGTCATCAAATATCCACTCAGTGGTCACATTTCCAGTTGTCTTGTAAGTGTCACATTTTATTTGTTTGAATTAGGAGTGAAATAAAGTTTCGAAATGCACTTGCTTGATGTATTTAAGTTGATGGCTCACATGTTCCTCTCTCCTCTATGCTGAATCTTTTATTTAGACCTAGAGGCTTGATCTGATTCAGGTTCACACTTGTTGGCAAGACTACTTCATAGGTAGAGTTCTGTCTGAATTTATTTTTACATATAGAATAAGAATCTAACTTAAATTTTTTGTCGAATACATGGTTAATTGCATATTGTACCAATACCATTTATTGAATAGTTCACTCTTTCCTTTCGATAATTTGAAATGCCACCATTATTGTGTGTGTGTGTATATATACTATATATATATATATCTTTTATAACTTTATAACTCTTTATTCTGTGTTCCTGACCATTTTGTCTATGCCTAAGCTGTATGGTTTTAAATCCTGTAGCGTTACAGTCTGTTTGATATTTATTAAGGCAACTCATCCTTCATTGATGTTTTTAAAGTAATTTTTTACTTTTCTTGTGCTTATTCTCCCCCACTGGGGATCGAGCCCACAAGCCAGGCATGTGCCCTGACCAGATATCAAACCAGCGACTCTTTGGTACACAGGATGATGCTCAGCCAACCGAACCACACCGGCCAGGGCTCCCCCATGATAATTTAATATTTGTTTAATCTGCTTGTTAAGACTTATTTGGAGTGTGCCCAATTTATAAACTAAGTTGGAGATAAATAGCATCTTTTTAAAAAATATTTTTTTAAATTGATTTCAGAAAGGAAGGGAGAGGGAGAGAAATAGAAACATCAATGATGAGAGAGAATCATTGATCCGCTGCCTCCTGCACGCCCCCTACGGGGATCAAGCCTGCAACCTGGGCATGGCCCTGCCCAGGAATCAAACTGTGACCTCCTAGTTCATAGGTTGTCGTTCAACCACTAAGTCACCGTGGCTGGGCCAAATGGCACCTTTATAGTAATGAATCTTCCACAACCAGGGATGTGTTTTTTTCTTCCACGCATTCAGATTATTTTATGTCTTTCAGTACAATTTTATACTTTTCTTTATCTAGGTCTTTACAGCTTTTTTTTTTGGTTGTATTTCTAGATACATTGTTATATCATCCATTATTTTAAAAGGACCTTTATTTCTCCATGCATGTTCCAGTTGGTTATGGCAGGTCCTTAGGAAAACTTGAGTTTTTGTAAGTTGATCGGACCTTGCTTTTAGATGTCTTAATAGTTTTTTCATGTTGATTATCCTGGGTTTCCTAGTTGGCACTCACATCACCTGCAACTGGTTTTCTTTTTAGGCTCATGCAGAGTCAAGTAAAATCTGGCTGACAGGGAAATTCACTGAACTCCGATTGCTACTTGATGAAGAGGAAGTCCTGGCCAAGAAATTAATCGATAAGAATACCCAGCTTACCCTCCAGGCATACAGGGAGCAAATCAAGTCTTGTGAGGACCAAATTGACGTCTTGAACAGTCTCTCCGACAGGGTCTGCAGTCTCAGCCAGGAGTCCGACCCTGTCCAGCTGCTGCAGGTAATGCTGGGTTTCTGCCTCACAGCTGCCACCTGCCAGCTGCCACCCACATTTCATTGTGGTTACTGTGGTATTGAGCCCAGTATTTACACACTGAGTTAATACACAGAGAATTGCCTTGTTAGCAAACAGACTTTCTTGCCCCTACCCAGGTGGTCAGGAAATAGACATAGTTAGGAAGATAATGTATATCTTGAACTAGTGAAATAACATTTACAGCCACCATCATGGGTCTTGGCTTTAATATTTACTAGAACTCTGCAAAGTGGATATTCTCACCCCACTTTACAAATGGGACACTGAGGCTCAGGGAGGTGAAGTGACTCATTTGAGGTCACCCAGCTGGTAGGTGGCAGAGCTGGGATCGGAACCCAGGTTTCTCTGACTCTAAAGCTGCAAAGGATCATTGCCCAGGCCTCTACCTACTGGTCTATAGTCTTTATTGAAACACCCCTCCTGGAGAGGCAAGGTCCTGTCAGCTACTGAGCATCCTCAAGAGCTGGGTCGCAGTTTGCTCAAGGGGGAGAGAAGAATGGTACTCCTGGGCCACTGGGCTCTCCTGCAGGTTATTACCTTAACCAAGAGAGAGCATCTAAGAAACAGCCTCTGTGATGTTCATGCTACACTTAGTGAAAGCATGTGTGGAGGGTGGTGTTCCTGTCTTGGAGGAACCAGTACTCCTGGGCGGTCACCTGTGCATTTGGATTGCTTCCCACTCACGCACCTCTTCCTGTTCCCGTCTTTGCTATGGCTTCTGGGAAGCTCAGAGCTGAATATGTTTCAAGTAGCTGGGCTGTGGCTTCATGGCATATATTTTGTGCCTCACCTCACTCTGTTTTCCAGTTTACGTTCTTATCCTGGTTTCCTCTTCGCTTCACTTTTCCCACCGTAAAGGGAAATCTTGCAGTATTAGGTAACTTTTGAAAGATGCTTTAAAGCAGTGGTTCTCAATCTTCCTAATGCTGCGACCCTTTAATACAGTTCCTCATGTTGTGGTGACCCCCAACCATAAAATTATTTTCGTTGCTACTTCATAACTGTAATTTTGCTACTGTTATGAATCGTAATGTAAATATCTGTGTTTTCCGATGGTCTTAGGCGACCCTGCTAGCGGTTCTCAACCTGTGGGTCGCTATGGTTGGGGGTCCCCACAACATGAGGAACTGTATTAAAGGGTTGCGGCATTAGGGAGGTTGAGAACCACTACTTTAAAGACTTCTGGGACGAGGCAGGGTATAAAGGCGGCACCGAGTCTAACCACAGATTTGCATGGGTTCTGACTGTAAAATAACACAAATAAATTCGTCAATGCAAAACCAGTCAAGCCAGGCCCTGGTGGATATTTCACCACTCTTGTGCCTTTGTGTGGCCTTGGTCAACTCAGCCTGTGTCTCATTGTTAGTTAACAAAAAAGATAAAAATAAGCCTACATAGACACAGACAACAGCATGGTAATTACCAGGAGGGAAGGGAGCTGGGGGAGGGAGAAAAGGGTAAAGGGGGATAAATGGTGATGGTAGGAGACTTGACTTGGGGTGGTGAGCACACAATACAATATACAGTTGATGTATTGTAGAATTGTATATCTGAAACCTATAAATTTTATTAACCGATGTCGCCCCAGTAAATTCAAAATAAAATATAAGCCTAACAAAAAATTCTGGGTGAGGTGCTGTCCTATGCACAATGGTTACTGTACTTTGATGCACAGGGGGGTACGTTTGTTTGTTTCTTTTAAAATAATGGTACCCCTGCCCAGCTGGCCTGGCTTGGTGGTTGAGCATTGGACCTAGGAACTAGGAGGTCACGGTTCGATTCCAGGTCAGGGCACATAGCTGGGTTGTAGGCTTGAGCCCCAGTGTGGGGCATGCAGGAGGCAGCTGATCAGTGATTCTCTCTCATCATTGATGTTTCTATCTCTATATCTCCCTCCCTCTCCCTCCCTCTCTGAAATCAATAAAAATATATTTAAAAAATAAATAAATAAAAATAAAAGAATGGTACCCCTTAGGGGGATAGCTAATTCAAAGGGCTACTCCATGGAGAAGAATGTTATTATTCCTCCATCACAGGTAGAGTTTCAAGGCTTTGTCATCTTTTTTTTTTTTTTTTTAATTCTCTGTTGCTAGAGCTACTGATTTTCACCATTCATCATTCCTTCCACTTGCTCATTCATTTATTCATCACATATTCAGGGAGCAACCTGTTCTGCCCAGGCCCCAGCTCATGGGTGGAGAGACATGCTCAGAAACAGGTATTTACAACACAGCGGAAGTGAGCTAGCAAAAGTGTGACCGAGAAATGTCCAGTTCTGTATGGGGGGTCGGGGAAGACTTCTAGGAGGAGGTGATAGTGGAGCAGCGTGTGGGAGGACGAGGAGGAGCTCACTAGGTATATATAGAAGGATGAAGCAGAGGGGACATTCCAGGCAGAAAGGAACCATGTGCAGGTGGGAGCTTGGCGGGCTGGAGAGCCACCTGCGTGCAGCCTGGCTGGAGGTGAGCAGAGCTACAGGTGCAGGGGAGCTGGGAGATGCAGCTGGATCGGGAGGCCAGGGTTTGTTGATGAAGGGCCTTGCATACCTGGTCATGCAATGTAGACTTTGTCCTGTAAAGAGATGGGGACCAGGGGAGTGTTTTGAACTGAGGAATGACAGTCTGCTGTGTGGGGTCTGCTGTGTGGGGTCTGCTGTGCGGTCATTCCTGGGGGCATGGCCCTGGCTGACCGATGGTGGGGTAGGACCTGCACTTGGTGGCCAGGGTTTGTTCCTGGTTCAGCTGTGGAGCCAGCCTGACCCCCCTTTGTCCCTGCAGGAGTTCACGGCCACTGAGCGGGAGCTGAAGAAGCAGATGAGCTTGGGGGAGCTGTGCCACCCCGTGCCCCAATCCTTCGCGCCCATCAAGACCTTCTTCAAGGGCCTCGTGGAAGCCATGCAGAGCATGATACAGACGCCACTAGAGGTTCGCTTGAAGGACAGTAAGTCACCGTGTGACCGACTCTGTGTCCCTTACTCCCTCAGTGCCCTTTAACCCAGAGACAACAGGGAAGACTGCCACCAAGAATCATGTCTCCCACACAGAGGCCTTTGGCTGGGTGGTCAGGGACTCCTGGCTTGCACCCAACACACCCTTCTGACTTCACTTCCTCCCCTCCTGAGCCGTGCTCTGCCCCTTAAAGCCACACTGCTCTGCTCCTGCCATCAGTCATTCCTGGGATTCCGCCACACCTCCACTTTGCCTGCTCTGGGGTCCCAGCCGGAAGGACCAACTCCTCCTCTTCCTCTGCCTGCTCAAGTCCCACTGTCCCTGCAGGGCCAGCACAGCTGTGCCGTGCTCACCGGGAAGCTCACCACGTCACCTTGGGCCCCTCCTGCCACTGGACTCTACCCCTCTGTCCTTCCTCTGCAGAGCCCGCCCCATCTCCTGCCTGGGGTCTTTTTTTTTTTTGCCTGGGGGTGTTTTTCATACATGGATCATGCCTCTCGTACATGTCTGGATGGCAAGAACCATTTGGGGTCCAGCTCTGAGGTTCCTGCAAGGTCTGAAACAAAGCAGGTGCTCAGAAATATCCATTCATTCATTCATCTCTGCTATTATGATTCATTCAGAGCATTTATGGAGCCCCTATTCCGTGACAAGCACAGCTCTTGCCTTTGTGGTTCTCAGTCTTTTGAGGGGAAGACAGAGAACAAATGAATATGTGAGCGATAAGGGCTCCGAAGAAAAATAAAGCAGGTTAAGTGGAATAAAGAGTGACCAGGAGAAGGAGGAGAAGGAGGAGGTTCTTATCTGGGGAAGTGGGAAAGGCCTTTCTGAGAAGGGGAAATGTAAGCTGAGCTCAAGGAAGCCTCTGTAAGCTCTGCAGAGCTGAAGGGCTGGGGGGCATAGAGGTCATAGCGTGACTCTGGAGCCAGACTTACCGGGCTCCTATCCCAGGTCCATCCCTTCCCAGCCCTGTCAATCTTGTGTAAAAAGCACCTAACTTTTCTATGCCTGTTTTCACATCCGTAACACAGAGATGGTAATACAGTTCCCCCCTCACAGGGTCGTCGTAAGGAGAAGGGAAGGGGTAAGAGGAAGTAAGGATTAAATGAGATCTTATAGGCAAAGTGCTTAGAGTGGCATAAGCACTACCTAAGTGTTAGCTGTCATTGTTGCTGTTTTTAGTCTGGGAGAATCATTTTCTAGGCAGAAGGAACAGCATGTGGCAAGGCCCAAAGTGAGGGAAGAACTTGAGATCTGGGCACAGAGAGGAAGCCATAGTGACTGGGCACAGTGGTGGGAGAGGAGGTGAAAAACTTGGAAGCTACCTTGTCAAATGGGGCTGGCAGGGCAGTGCTAGCTCTGAAGATCAGGAGAAAAGGAGAAGGAGAGGGGTGAGAGGAAGCAAGGCAGAAATGGTACAAGCACTCACTGAACACCCCTGGGAACTGGAGAGAGGTGAGGCCAGGCCCTGGCTGCAGCACAGGTGAAGGAAAGAGCGATTCTGATGGGAAATCCGGAAGCCTTGCTGGAGGAGTTGGGCCTGACTCACTAAGATTTTGACAGTGGGAGAGCCAGAAAGGCATTGTAAACGGAGACAAGAAAACACAGCTGGGGACACTGATGCCTGCAGTGGGACTGAGCCGTGGATTTTCCTGAGCTGGTTTGTCAAAGCAGATTTTTTTTTAATCCTCACCCAAGGATATGTTTATGGATTATTTTTTCCCCCAGAGAGAGTTAGGGGGAGAGAGAAACATTGAGGTGAGAATTCACCTTTAATTTCTTGTTTTCCATCTTTATCCTGGAATTTGCATTTCTGTTCTGAGGTTGCCCCATCGTTGACTTGTTTAGTTTCTAGTTGATTCTCAGGATGGTTCTGGAGCCTGCCGTCTCCTCCCCATGTCCAGGACTCCCTCCCACTGGCCTGCCTTTGCTGAATTTGTTCCAGACCCTGGGAAGTGCATTTCTCCTCAGATCTAAGCGTTGTCCTGGAGTTTTCCTGTGACTGCAAACTTGTATTTCCCACCTAAATATGCATGATTTTGGGGGAGAGAGCTTAAGTGAATCTCCAGTTTTGTAATATTTTGGGTATGTTTTATAATGTGTGCTGCTTGCATGAGCGCCAGGCACTCATTTCTTACAATTCATTGCAGACATGAACTGCCAGCTCTCCAGCTTCTCTAGCACCAAGCCGGACTCCCTGTTGAAAATCAGTCCCTCACCAGAGCGATCGCTCTTCTTGAAATGTAAGACCCCCAGGGTGGAGAGGGTGGGGTGCATTGGTGGGAAGGGGGGTCACAGAAATGGAGTTCCACCCTTTTCCCCTAAGAGACACAACTTTTTTTTTAACCATTATTATTATTTTTTATAAATGTAGAAATAATATGTTTATTGTAGAAAAATTAGAAAACAAAGGAAAGCAAAAATTTTTTTTAAATCACCTATAAATCATTGGAGAGCTTTGGAAATTCTTCTGCCCCTATCCACCTTAGTAGATATGTAGCAGTAGGTTATTACTATTATTTGCCCTTTTTGTTTTCTTTGGCAAATGTCTGTATATTGAATGTGGTTTTTTTCAAACACGGTATCATAATATACATACTGTTTTGTAATCTGTTTTCATTTACTGATATATTGTGAACATCTTTGTTCCCTTAAAAAATTACACAGCCCTGGCTGGTGTGGCTCAGTTGGTTAGAGCAGTGGTCGGCAAACTCATTAGTCAGCAGAGCCAAATATCAACAGTACAACGATTGAAATTTCTTTTGAGAGCCAAATTTTTTTAAACTTAAACTATATAGCTAGGTACATTGTTATTAACTTAATTAGGGTACTCCTAAGCTGACCTTTGCTAAAAACTCAAAGGGCCAAAGAGCCTCATGTGGCTCGTGAGCCGCAGTTTGCCGACCCCTGGGTTAGAGCATCCCCTGCACTAAAGGGTTGCCGGTTTCTATTCCAGATCAGGGCACATACCTAGGTTGTGGGTTTGATCCTGGTTGGGGTGCATAAGAGAGGCAACTCATTGATCTCTATCACACATCGATGTTTCTCTTTCTCTCCCTTCCTTTCTAAAATCAATGGGAAATGTCCTCAGGTGAGGATTAAAACCTCACTATGGAAAACTCCAAAACAGTACTGAGAAAATTATTTGGCAGAATCTACTGAAGCTGAATATCCACATATCCTATGATCTAGACTTAAAAAAACAAGCACAAAACTTTGTCTATGTAACAAGAACTATTATTGGGAGTTTAATCACTACCACCTTTCTGGAGGACAGTTTGGCAATATTTACCAAAGTCATCTCCGTTCACCCAGCAATTCCTCCGTTAGGAATATATCCTAAAGGAATAATAAAACACATGAAGATGTAATCATATTAGTGTTTTCAAAAGCCTTCCGAAAAGCCTAAATATTTTAAAGGGAGTAGGTTTAAATATAATGCACCCATACATTAAAAATCGTAGGCTTGCCATTAAAATACTCTTTGAAAGAATATTATTTGATGTGGTGAAATGTTCCTAAATACATCAGTAAATTTTTATTTATTTAATTAATTTTTATTTAAAATATTTTTATTGATATCAGAGAGGGAGAGGAAGAGAGAGTAGAAACATCAATGATGAGAGAGATTCATTGATTGGCTTGCTCTTGCACACCCCACACTGGGGATGGAGCCAGCAACCCGGGCATGTGCCCTGACTGGGAATCCAACCATGACTTCCTGGTTCATAGGTTGACGCTCAACCACCGAGCCACGCCAGTCGCGCCTACATCAGTAAATTTTTAAAAAGATTGTCCAAGAGCATGGATGGTAGGATACCAATGTAAAGGAAAGCTATAAAGCAGCAAGTAAAAATATTGGAAGGATATACTCTCAAGTCTTAACAGTGATGGGATTTTTTTCAGTTGAATTTTTAGAAATTGGCAACAAATTACATGGTTCAAAATTCAAATGGTATAACGGGTGTACAGTCAAATATGCTCTCCTTCCCATTACCCCAGTCCCCTCCCCAGAGGCAGTCAGGGTTAAAAGGGTGGCTTTCCATTTCTCCAGGTGCGATTCCGGGGTTTTCCCATTTTTTTTTTTTGTTGTGAGCACGTGTGGGTCCGCGGCGCGAACCCGGTGGGTTTCCCGGGGGCGGGGCGGGGCGGGGCGGGGCGGGGCGCGGCGCTGGCCCCACCCACCAGCCGTGCGTGCTGTCCCCGCCCTCCGCAGACGCGCGCACGCCCACGCTGGACCCGGACACGATGCACGCGCGCCTGCGCCTCTCGGCCGACCGCCGGACGGTGCGCCTCGTCCTGCTCTGCCGCCTGGGGCCCGCGCCCGCGCCGCGCTTCGACACGCTGTGGCAGGTGCTGGGCAGCGACTGCTTTGCCGCCGGCCGCCACTACTGGGAGGTGGACGTGCAGGAGGCGGGCTGCGGCTGGTGGGTGGGCGCGGCCTACGCCTCCCTGCGGCGCCGGGGGGACTCCGCCGCCGCGCGCCTGGGCTGCAACCGCCAGTCCTGGTGCCTCAAACGCTACGACCTGGAGTACTGGGCCTTCCACGACAGCCAGCGCTGCCGTCTGTGGCCCCGCGACGACCCCGACCGGCTGGGCGTCTTCCTCGATTACGAGGCCGGCGTCCTCGCCTTCTACAACGTGTCGGACGGCATGAGCCACCTCCACACCTTCCGCGCCGCGTTCCAGGAGCCGCTCTACCCGGCCCTGCGGCTCTGGGAAGGGGCCATCAGCATCCCCCGGCTGCCCTAGGGGCTCAGACTGGAGCTGACCGCCCTTAGACTTTCGGGGACTCTGGTCACACCCGACCCAGACGTGAGTTGTCCACTGCCTGCTCTCGAAGCACACCCGTCGTCTCCCCCACCAGTCGCGCCTTGCACTTTAACAGGTCCCCTCCGAGGCTGGATTCAGACGTGCCTTAAACATAGGTCCCCTGCTGCTGCGCTCTCGGCAGACCTCCCCACCACTTGGCCCTACACTGCTTTTAGCCCGGGTTCCTGAAAGGACACACTCGCAGGTGAGCCCTAGGCATCCTGACCAGTCACAATACACTAGCCTCAGACCTCCTCCCTCAGACAGAAGCCAGAACTGCCTGGCACATAGTAGGTGCACAATAAATGCGCGCGAATGCAGGCGAGTCACCCAGCCCTGACTCGATCTAACCAGTGTCCCTGGGCTCTGCCTCCTCTGCGTTCTCCATCACTCAGCTTGTCCAGGTTTCCTCCCTTCAGAGCAGCATCAAGAGCCTCTTAATGGCGCCTGGCCTGAACCCTCTCCTGTCCTCCACCTATAAACCAGAGTGATCTGCCCAAAACCGTACTTAACCTCTCAGAACTATGAAAAGGTTCCAAGGACTCCAGGGTGGGGGAACGCACTTAACCTCACCTTAGCCTTCAAGGTTTTTGTAGGCTGCCCCTAAGCTACTTCTCAGCTGGCTTCTGCAGCTCTTTTCAGATACCCTCCCGCAGAACTGTCACATCGTGGGCCTCTGCGCCTTGGCAGCTATCTTGCCCCCTGCCCCCATGCACATTTATATAGTAAAGCCCTTCTTCTTAGCCTTTCTCGGTCTTCCCAAGGCTTAACTGCCCCCCAGGAAGTCTCCCCAAGCCACTAGAATCTTAGTTATCAGGGCCACAAACCTGGGAGCTATCTTTCTAACTGGACGGGAAGCTTTCTAAGGGCAGCTGTGTCCTATACTCTCTCCCTGTCCGGAAAAATTCCGTAAGTCCCTGCCCTTCCAGGCAGGGAATCGCCAGCAGCTGGCTATCATTGAGTCACAGAGCAGCTGGGCTGGGAGAGCCTGGCAGATCACTCAGCCCGACCTCATTGTACATTTCGGAGACTTAAGGTCCTTACCTGGAAGAAAGTCGCTTAAAGTCACCCATGGTGATTAAGGGCCGGGCTACACCCCAGCCCCGAGGCAAGTTTCTGATTTGCCCTTTGGCCCAGGCCTTGAGGCCCAGCCTCGAACGTGGGAGATTTAACTGCTTATTCATTCCGGTGGCTGTAGGCAAGAATCAGCAGGTGGCGGTTACTAAGCAACCACTGGCAGTTTTCCCACCATCTTAGAATCTAAAGGAGAGCAGCGTGAGTGGAGTTGGGCAGCCCAGACACCCTATGCTTCGCAGATCCCTCAGATCCAGGTGTTGCCAAGGAAACCCATAGAGCCCCACTCTATGAGAGAAGTGACATAAATAGAGAAGGCCAAACCGGCAGGACCTCAGGGAGGCCAGCTCCTCTAACAGGGAGGGAAAGACCTCCTTCCCGGGCCTGTGCCTCAGTTCCAAAGGTTCAGCATCCTGATTTGTCAAGTTCCCTAGACAGTTTTCAAGTTATATCATATGGAATTTGTCTTGTTAAGTGCTTGACAGGACAGTGGTAGGGTGAGGAAAACACAAAGCTGAATCTCTCTCATGGTTTAAACAGACTAAGTGCATTAATTAGCTTGAACCATAAAAAGCTGAGAATTTCCAATAGTTTTTGACCTAAAAATGGCACTTTCATGTGGGGCAATGTAACACAGTTAGAATAGAAGACAGAAGGAACCTCAAAAGTGCCTTTAGTTCTAACCAAATAATTTAAAACTCTAGCTTGAATAGATGTCTAAGCACTATGCTCCAGGTATCCTGAGAAAAGGGAATTTTACTGGGGATGGCCCCAAACTGAATTCAGACAGAGGGCATTCCCAACAGAGCAAGAGGGGTACACTTGACTCTACATCTCTGTTCATCCCTGCAAATCCAGACTGGTTCCCAGACCCACAGCCAACAGGGGTGAGTAATAAGGGCCCTTGCTCTTTGTTGGGCACTGTTCTAATGCTTTACTGCTATGAACTCATTTGATCCTCACATCATCCCTAGGAGTTAGAAAGTTATCCCAATTGAGACACACGGGTCACACAGCTAATGGTGGAGCTGGGGTCTGTGCTTATGTCCAAAAGGCTACACTGTTAGGGCAAATGTAGCCAGTCTCTGGTCAGCACCTGCTCACTCTAGCCCCTCTCAGTGGGCCTGTAAATCTATACTCTTTTGCCTGTTTACTCTGTGGGACTTGGATCTAGCTTTGGATTATCTCCCTTGGGCTCTTGAGAATGAGGTCTTATACCCAGAGAGGGGGTTTGAGAGTAGCAGAGACTATAAAGGTTGAAAAATGGCTTTTATCAAATGCCTACTTTGTGCCAAGGCCTGCACCAGTTGGGAAACTGCAGTTTTGGTCCACAATCAACTCTGACCTCAGGCTAGTCACTTTTTACTTCTCCGAACATCCTCTGTAAAATGGGTGTAAAGATCCTGTCTACCAGTGCTGTGAGTCTCAAATGAGCCAAGGATAGGAACTAGCCTTAAAAACTTTACAGAGCTGTGCCATGCCAGGATGTGTGAGCATCCCCAAGCAGAATTCCTGTTGTGCTTAGCACTGAGACAACTGCTACTCCAAACTGCCATCTGACAGTAGCAGGAGGTTCCTTGCATATTCACAGGAGAGAACTGAGTTTCCTTAGGGTCCATTTCTGCAAGGATATTGATCACTCAGATTTGAATTTGTAGAAATTTCTTAATTGATACAGCAAATTGCTTGCAGATATGTGTAAATGACAGCAATTTTCTAATATATATATGTTCACATAAAATATAATATTTGTCTCTTTTTAAATTTTTTAAATTGATTTTTCAAGAGAGGAAGGGAGAGGAGAGAAACATCGATCGGTCGGCTAGGGATTAAACCTGAATCTGGGTATGTACCCTCACTGGGAATTGAACCTGCCACCTTTGGTGTACAGGACACTCCAACCAACTGAGCCTGGCAAGGGCTGAATATTCTCTTTTAACCATGGTCTGCATTGGGAGTTCTTGTTGTTTCATGTTCATGGCTTCGAGGCCTTGACAGAGTCTTGCTCATTTTCCACCCCCTCCATAATTTGTTTGCAGTGGTCAGTGGGTCCCTGATTATCTATCTCCAGTGAAGGGGACTTCACCACTTCTGAAGATAATTCACTAAGTTCTTGCTTATGTGAAAACAAACCCTGCCTCGCCCTGCTGTTCCTACCTACCCATGACAGTATTATGTAGCTTTTGGCATTTTTATGATCACCCTTTACCAACACTGACGCCATCTTTGGTTCTTTCTGGTGGGCAGGAATTCATACTATGGGGAGGGGACAGCTTGCCCAAGAAGCCAAGCTAGATGGAGGATAAGTGTGGGAGTGGGAGGCCTGGGTCTGAGTCTACCATGTTCTCCTCAGAAGCGTTCCTTGACTCCCCATTGCCTGTAGAACAAAGTCCAAACTCAGCAGGCTTTTAAGCCCTTGCTTCTTTCTTGACCAATTCCAAGTCCCTTCTTTCCTTTCCATGTGGCCATTCCCTGTCAAATCATCACCTGCTAGTTTCTGGACACTCTGGGAACTTCCCAAACCTACACCCTATTTCCATCAGTCACTTCTCAACCTGCAAGGTTGAACTAAAGAGCCACTTCCTCCAGGTTTTCCCTGACAATACCAGCCCCACTCTCATGACTCTTGGAAAACATCTCAGCAATTCATACATATGGGGGTGCTGTTTGTGGAGGCGACTGACTGGTTCACCCACTACACATTCTCAGGCCAGGTCTTCCCTCTCTTCCAGACCCACATCCTGTCTCCAGGCCCTGGGACACATCCCTCTAATGCTGTGTCCTTTTAGGAAGTTTCAGATATTTGTTTGGTAAATGTCACCTTCTCTCTGTTGTAGGAAAAAAGGCCCTGGAATTGGAAATTTTGATGGTCTCTTCAAGGTCTGTTTATAGGAAAAATATGAAAGGGAGTAAATATCAGCCAGAAATTGGTACTATCACACTTCAGTTCTTAGCATATCAATTTTATGGGTTTTCTTTTACACATGAGTACAACCCAGGATTCCTATCCCACCCCATCCACACAGACTTGAGTACCTTTCCAGAAACTGTTTTGGGGTCTGCAAGAGAGGAAGGTTCTATACTCACAAGTAAATAATCTTCAAAAGGCTAATTATGCATTTGAAAAGAGTTGCATTTTGAAACAAGAGGAGTTACAGTAAACAAGGTCAAATGTGAACAAAGATTAAGAATTTGAAAATAAATTTGAAAAGAATCAATCTCGGTTCAAAAGAACAAGGGGAATATGATATGAAATCTCTGTGAAAGGATCATGCTGCTGTTTAAGGACATAAGACAATCTTTTTTATTAGCTGGGTTTACAATTTCATTATGGACATAGAAGGGCTGATTTCAGCATTACCACCATATTCAAAGTCGTCACAACATGCTAATACACCAAGCCCACATTCCCCATCTCCCTCACTTGGTTCTATTTCCCCTCTACCCCCATTGCACATACCACCTTTTAACATACTGATTTAGCTACTATGTTCATGGTTTATTGTATATGGTATGTCCCCACCTGAATGGAAGTTCCATGAGGAAGGGATTTGGACTTATCCTCAGGACCTAAGAGTCTGCCACATAGTAGACCCTTCAGAGCTGTTGAAAGAAGTTCCCTCTCTTTTCTCTGAGATATGAGCATCTTGGGTATTTCACTGCCTGTAAGACCCTTTGACCAATACTTTCTCTAATACCAAGTGATCACTATACAGCTAACTGAACACAAGAGCCCCAGAGTGGGCAGGGGATAGGGCCATGGAGAAAGAGACAGCTGGAGGTCTGGAAGGGAGATTTCAGGTCATTTGGGTTGCTTTTGTGGGCAATAAGAATGAAGGCTTAAAAGACAGGACCTATCCAGCCAGCAGTTGTCCCTCTTGCACCCACACAACTGGAAGTGATGACTTGCTTTTGAGCCCACTTCCCCTCCTGGCCAGCCAACCTGAAGCAGAGACGTTGTATTTGCTTTTTGTATTCCTTCAACGGCTTGACACAGGGCCTGGCCCAAAAGTGTCTGCTGTCAGGGACAGGGAGTGGATGAGAATCAGGTCTTTGGAGACTACTCCTGTCCCACCTCACCCAACATAAACAACAGTACCAACAAGGCAATTCAGAATTCGGAGAATGGCACTTTATTTTAACCCTTTGCACTCGCTTGCTTTTTTCTCGATTCCTTTATTCTAATGCTAACTGTGTCGAGTCACACTCGACATCCGAGTGCAAAAGGTTAAGACTTGATTTTTTTGCCATGATTTTCTACAGATTCTTCCATGATGGTGTCGTCTTCTTCAATAGTGACCAGGACCTTCTTGCCCACCAGGCTAAAGATGTCTTCAGGAGGGTAGCCTTTGGGCTCACCCACCTTCACAGTCAGCATGTCTAGCGTGAGAATGGTGCCTTCTGGAATTTTCACTTTGGCCACCACAGACTTGCCCAGCTGTTGATAAAAGTAACACTCAATGCTAGTTTCACAAAAGTAACTAGTGCACATTGCTTTATACTCAAGATGCCTGATCAGTCTTCACAAGGTGTCTTGAGAATAGGGACTGTTCTCACCCTCGGTGCCTACAGCAGTATGTCAGACATGACAGGGACTCGGCCAGTGTGGGGTGAACTCAGATTCAGAGGAAGGGCCTTCACAATAAAATGCAAAGGAAAAGGCTTGGATTATGTCACCAAACAGAGCCTTCTCCCACTGCCTCATGGAACCCCTACAGTTTCTCTATTGAATAGGAAATAATGCCTCTATCTTATCGACTACGATAAGGATTAGTGATAATATATGTAATCTACCTGAAACAGAATGCTCCTGATAAAATCATTATCTCATTTTAAACAAGGGAAAACTGAGGCACACAGAGGGTGGGTAACTTGGTTAAAGTTGCAAGGAGCTGGGAAGAGAACCTAGGATTCCTCAGTCCTGGCCCACTGCTCTCCAGGGACATGAACCTTACGGGCCACATTGCTCAGTGAAATAGGAATATGGAGGTCTCGCAAGATGATGAGTTTGCTACTCCTAGGATGGGGCAGACAGAAGGGCAGGCGAGCAGGATGAAGGATGCCTAAAGCTCCACCACCAGCATTTCTAAGTCCTGTCCACAATGCTGCTAAACAAATTATATTCCTCTATATCCTTCATGTAAGAGCCAAGGAATCAGTTCTGGAGTTTAGTACTAGGACAAATGTCTACCAACGAGCAATATCAGATTATGCATCCTGTTATGTTTCACTGTTTGCTCAGGGAGCCAGGAGACTTAGAATCAAATTATGCACTCAGTTCTCATTCCCACCCTTTCAAGAAATCCAGATTGTCAGTGTGCCAGGCAGTGTTCTTTGGCCTCACCATCCCCGCTGTCTAAAGGTCAATGCTACACAGCTCAAACTGTTCCTGAGAGAACATTTGCATCATTTCCCCCACTAACCCCATTCCCCCACTGACCATCGGCCACCCCCATCCTACCAGTGCCTCCTGATTAGGGATGCCTCAACATATGTCACAGGTCCTTCTCCCACTGCCTCATAGAACCCCTCTACCTGAATGTTTTTCAAGGGTTACCTACTCCAAGGGACCTTAGACTTGACCTGTCTGAGTGCCTCATGAGGCCCTGGATACCATCACCACCCCTTACATTTCCTGGAGTCTAGAGCCTGGGGCCACAGACTTCAGAGACGTATAGATGAGAAGTTATAACACGATCGTAGGCAGCCAGAGGAACTGCTGAAGTTCCCTTAAGTAGTATGTTTCTTCCACTGCTCATATGCGGCCAGAGAGACTCAGAGGGTTGGAGTGATACTCCTTTATCATCCCATTGGCCTGGCTCAGGCAGGGTAGGTACTGACTCTCCCTAGCAGGTAAACCCATTTCGGCCCTCTCGAACAGGGGAGCCCAGCAGGTGGGGCAGAACCCACCTTCTCGTTGCAAGCCATTTCACAGGGTAGCAGCTGCTTGGTTGGGGAGCCCATGGCCCTTTCCACAAGGCGCACAGACCGCACCAGCTCGGCCAGCTCTCCAGGCTCCAGCGAGGCCGAGTGGTCACTGCCCTTCCAGGTCTTGTCCAAAGTTATGTGACGCTCCAAAACCTTGGCCCCCAGAGCCACAGCGGCCACAGATATTGCTATTCCTGTTTCATGCCCAGAATATCCTATGGGAATGTCAGGGAAGAGCTTCTGATATTCCTTTAAATAGGAAAAGAAAAAAAAAAAATAGGTTAAATATTGTGGTATTTCATGCATATATTCCAGAGTCAGGCAGATCTGGGTTAGAGTTCCAGTTTAGCAGCTCACCACTTGTGCAATACGGGCAAGACACTCAGGCTCTGTGGGCCTCTCCTCACTGGGGGTAATAATAGCTTCAAGGACTGCCATAAATGCATGAAATACACTCAACACGTAGATGCTCAAAAAAACAATGGCTATTGTTATCGAGAGTGCATTTTAAGAATGTTTCTCACTGCACAAACCACCAGGAATAACAGCTATAACCAGATGCCTAAACTCATTCAAAAGGCATCTGTCACGTTTAATTAGCCTGAACTGCTGAAAGCAAGTGTGCTATATGCACATATATCATCATCAATAATGTATATAGTCCAATCTCAAAACAATCCTTTGGTAGAAATGCTAAATAATTAAGTAATCTGTTATCTATAATTCACCGAATGCAACAAAAGACATTCTAAGTCTAGTGAGTCTTGTCAGGGAGGGTTACCAGAAAGCTTAAGTACAGTAGAAAGACCCAGATGGGGTTTAATAAAAGATTAGGACAGCTGAGCGGCAAAAGCATTGAAAACTAGGCTTTAAGGGTGCGTGATGGACAAGGGAGCGCAGGTTGCTAGGTCAGGTAATTCAGACTGCTGTAATATGGTGGGCTGGGCCCGAGATGGGAGGGCTGGCAACTTATCACTCACTGTGCCTTGGTATCAAGAGAGCAGACTGACATGACTGCACCTCAGATGGGTCTGGAAGGGAAAGGGGAACCATGCTACACAGAGAAGGAAAATATCTGGAGTCACATATAATAAATAGTTGATAATGGTAATCTCGTTTGCATGGGATTAAGAGAACATTCACTTTCTATGTTCTATAACTCAAAGCTGTTTGGGTTTTTAAAAAGCATGTTTAAATTTTTAAAATAAGAGCATTAAGAGATGGCTAGAAATAGAGAAAAGACTATCAACTAGGAGGGTCAGAAAGTTAGGTAAAAAGATAGTGTCAGTTTTCAAATAACGTTAATTTTTTAAAAAATTATTTTTTATTGATTTCAGAGAGGAAGGGCGAGGGAGAGAGAGAAACATCAACTATGAGAGAGAATCATTGATCAGCTGCCTCCTGAATGATCCCCTCCCCCCACTGGGTATCAAGTCTGCACCCTGGGCATGTGCCCCAACCAGGAATGGAACCGTGACCTCCTGGTTCATAGGTCAATGCTCAACCCCTGACCATGCCATCTGGGCAATAAAGGTTAATTTTTTAAAGTGAGATGTGAAGACTGTAGCAACATGTACAAATGTTTATACTGTCATGAAAATAAAACACTGTCAAATACTGTACTGAAAGGAAAATGTAAAAGGAAAACTGGTCAATTGCAATATCATGATTATGTGTGTATATATATAATTTAGAATTACACTAAGTTATTATTTTCATATGATAATTACATATATGTACATTTCTAATTAAGTTCCAGGTACCAAAAGTTGGCCCAAGATAGTAAGAGACAAAGGATTCTAGTCTCAGCTTTGCCACCAAGCTGCTGTGAGATCTCTAACAAGTAAGTGTTTTTCCCTTTGGGACTAGACTTCACCATCTTTAATTGAGTTGGGGTGGACAAAACCCTGGGAGAGAAAAAGCTCCCTCAAGGCTGTCAGTGTAAACAGTTTGAGTCTCAGGGATGCGCCGAATTACAGGTAGAAATGTAACAGAGCTGGCAAAAAACACAGAGCAGGAAAAACCAGAAATTTCAAGAAGGTCGCCTACAACTCAATATGGAAAAAATAAAAAGGTATTTGTACATCGATGTTCCTGACAGCATTATTCACAATATCCAAAATGTGGAAATATCCAAAATACATATTGATGGGTAGATAAATGAAATGTGCTATATACATACAATGGAATATTATTCAGCCTTAAAAAGGAATGAAATGCTGACACATTCTACAACATGGATGAACCTTGAAGTCATTATGCTAAGTGAAAGAAGACAAAAGGACTCTATGTGAGTCCACTTATATGAAGTACTTTAAGAAGTCAAATTCATAGAGGCAGAAAGAAGAATGGTGGCTGCCAGGGGGAGGGAAATGGGCAGTTAGTGTTTAATGGGATTAGTTTCAGATAAAGAAGTTCTGGAGATGGATGGTGGTGATGGTAGCACAACACTGTAAATGTACTTAATACCTTGGAACTGTATACCTAAAAATGGTAAACCTTTTATTTTACCACACACACAAGTAACTCACTAATAAGCCAGCAATTCACAGAAGAGGGACCTCTAATGGCCAGTACACATGGGTAAAATGTATATAGACAATTACGAGAACTTAACATTTAATAATGGGTGAAATTAATATTGGTTTTAAGAAAATTTAATTTATAGTCACCCTCTATAGAATGCACCTGCTTCCTTAGCTGCTTGGTTGGTTCTATTACAGCAAGATTGTCAAAGGAGGCTCAAGTTATGAAGCATACCAATATTGGTTAGCATTTTGTGTATATAGAAGGCTACATCAATGGGGGGAAAGGGGACATATGTAATACTTCCCACAATAAATACTTTTAAAAAAAGGAGAAGAAGAATGTATAAGAGAGAGAGAGAGAAAAGAGGCTACATCTTCCCTGCAGTAAATGGCCTAAGAAAAGCCATTTTCAAGTGGCCCAATGAGACAGTGGCCCTTCCTCCTACTCACCGAGATGATGCGCAAGTTGACATCCTCAGGCAGGAGTGGGTATGCACTGGTGCACTGCAGGAAGCAGAAGTTGGGGTTGAGGGGCTTCACAATCTGATAGACTTGCTTCATGGTGTCCATCGACTGCATCCCACTGGAGATCACCATTGGGCGGCCTAAGTGATCAAATACCAACACCATCGTCACTTTCTTTTTAGGGGTTCTGATTCTCCCTCAAACCCCAATTGCTGGTCATCTGGTCAACCAAACTTCACAAACATCTCTCAAATACTCTGCCAGCCACTGTGGGGGAACAGAGGTGAGCTTGGTGGGTTCCTGCCCCTGACCATGGGAAATGCAGACTCCCCTAATCTCCCAACATTATAGTTTAGAAAAGTGAACTGAATTAAGGAGTCGGAGCAATTTCACACACCTCAAATAAAAATGAGCATTTCATTGGATTAGGAGGTTGTACTGTGTGATAGGATAAGCACAGACTCCAGATTCAAGAGCCCAGGGCTGCCAGTAGCTATGTGATCTCAGATGCCCCGTCTATGACATAAGTATAAAGTCCCAGAGGAGCTGTGGGAATCAAATGAGATCACTCATACTGTAAACCCCGCCTTACAAACTATAATGTGCATATGTATAACTCTAGAATATTTCTCAGAGCTTTCTTTAAGAATTTTATGGTACCAAATCTTCAATTTTGTATAATTTCTTAAAATTAAAAATAATTTTAATTAAATCCTTATAACAACTGTCATCCTTAATTTCTTCTCTTTCAAGTCAGCATATGAAAAAGTAGAAGTATGTGCAGATTGAAAAGAGTTTTCTAAAGTCTGATTTACTCCTTTAGCTGCCACTAAAGGAGTAAAAACGTGTGGACTTCCTCATATTTTATGACAGAGATTAAACACTCACCTTTTTTGGCTGTCTTTTCCAGATAAGGAAAATTGTTAGTGTCCCCAGATCCAACTTTGAAAAACGGAACATTCAATTCATGCAGAAACTCAACTGCCATCTACAAAAATCAAAGAAGGCGCTCTTTTCATGGTTGTTCAAAACCACTGCCCTCAAGACAGGCGAGGAGCCACACAGAACAGAAAGCCCCTCCTTTTACCAGTAAGAGGAACTCTTAACAACTTGAAAACAGGCAAAGATTTGTTATCAATCATTTCATTCAACTTCAAACATTCTTTCATTCATAGACACACATCCCATTTGTCCAACAAACACTGCATGCTGGCCTGGCTGACTACAGAACCTGGAAAAAAATCAGACCCCTGGCCAGATCTTCTTCCCCACGGGCACAGAACCCAGTGAACACATTCATTGGTCATGACCTCATCTTAACCCAGAAAAAGAGGCAGTGAGAAAATGAATGTCCCTCAAAGGTCATACCCTTTATGAAGGACTAAAAAGCAGGGGAAAGAGGCCATTTCAATCCTTGCCAAAAGTGGAAAAAATGGAGCATTTGATGGCCCAGCTCTGACAGTGAGCTGGCAGGGCCTATCAAACCCAAACCCTTTCAGACCTCATACAATGCCACCCAGGGAAAACCTGTTGCTTTTTTTTTTTTTTTTTGACATATCACTGCTTCAAATCCCCTGTCTAGGGCCCTTCCCATCCTTATCTGGGGTTCATCAATAAGACTCAGGAGACTGGCAAGTGTAGCAAATGCTTGATGAAGGAGTCAGAAAACCACAAGTTTTAAGAGTAAAATCTTTTTGCTGTCAAATCTACAAAAAACCCCAAAACTACCTTAAAAAAAAAATCCTTACCATAGGATATGTTTACTGATTTTAGAGAAAGGAAGGGAAGGGGAGGGAGGGAGGAATACATCAATTTGAGGAAAATATGGATTGGTTGCTCCCATATGCTCCCTGACCAGGGATCGAACCTGCAATCTTTTGGTGTAGAGGATGACACTCCAACCAACTGAGTCATGCAGCCAGGGCCAAAACTACCTTTTATTACGACTATTTAAAAACTGAAGTTGAAAATCAGAAATGGGGAGAACCAATGTCTTGGAATGTTCCCAAATATCTAAGTTCTATCTGTCGTCAAATATTACCTGAGTTTCAGAAGTAAGTTTGAAAGACTTGATGAGCTAGGTAAGTGCTTCTCATGCTCTAACTCGGGTACATGAATCTCCCAGGGGTCTTATTAAAATGAAATGCAAAATCTGATTGTCAGTCTAGGGTGAGGTCTGACAGTCTGCATTTCTAATAAGTTCCTGGGTAATGCCAAGGTTGGTGCTCCATGAATCATACTCTGGGTATCAAGGAGCTAGGTCACCATGCCTGAAAAACCAAAGGACACAGGGGTGGTGAGGAACAGTATAAAAAGGACATTCTGCCAGCAGGCTCTTTCATCAACCCACTGATGGCTGAGCTTCCGAACATCTTCCCAGTGGGTCATCGATGAGCTACTCCAATCAGTGGCTGCACTCAGAGAATAACTCTCCTCATATGTAAGTCCTCTAATGATGTACTGGTTATAGCTGTTGGACGGCCATATGAGTGGCTGACCAGCCAATGAACAGTTCAAAGACAGTTTGCAACCCGCTGTGTCCAAGAGACACTGTCCAGTGTGGCCCAAGTGTCACTCACCTCCAAGCGTGCTAAGCCACCTTTGCTGCCTCCTCCCATCTACTTTATTTCTTCCTTGTCTCTTTCCCATATTTTTCTAGCTCACTCTCTCCTCTCTATGTATCTCACTGTTAACTAGCTCTAGAATGGAACTGAAAAAGATTCTTTAATATGTTTAGTGAATGACGTCAAATTTTTCCACGCCTTTCACTCTATCTGGCAGATGAAGAGAGTGTTTTCTGTTTTCAGAGGGAAAGACTATGCTACATTTTCTTCTATCTAATAATGTTCAACCGGTGAGAAAGTGGCTCATGGTAAAAAAGTCCCCAAGGGCATAAATAGATGGATGAGGTCACTTGGGAGAGGTGCAGAGCAAACAGGGGAAAGGAGGGGCCAAATGCAGGGGGAAAAAAAATTGCTAAAGCTTACCTGTGGAGGTTGTAAAATTTACAGTTTTATAGTGAGGAAAAAGATGGGTAAATTCTATCAACAGCATAGGTGTGCCTCATTTTGTAGGCCTCCTGGGGAACCATCCCCACCTAGTGGCCATTTAGAAAACTGCCATTTAGGATTGATCTCTGCAAAGGTGCCCACTTCAATCATTGGGATGATGCTAGCCTTTCATCCTGTGCCCCAGCCTCAGGCTTCATCAGTGCCAGATGTCCCCTTCTCATTGTGGACTCCTTGGCTTCTCCCAGCCCTGCCCATCTGGCTGTCCATCCCCTTTCCATGTAGGGGTGCAATGCAACCAGCAGCCTCACAACTTTTCCTCCCTCCCACTCCACAGCGCATGCATGCCCTTTGGAGTCTGCCTGGAAGGAACCTGGCCAGTGTGACCCACCCTGGGCATCCAAATGGGTTAAATTCATAGAAAAGGGTTCCACCAGCAAATGGGTTTGGGTGAAATGCTGCCCTGGCAGAGCTCCTCTTACGTGGGAGGAGAGATTTACTGATTTTAAATTAGTGAGAATTGACAATGTGTACCCAGAACCCCTTTTTCATATTGCATCCTGTGAGAAACTTTGAGACCTGCTGACCTAAGAGGTAACAGAAGAGAGGAGCTGGGATGTTTCTAAAGTCCCTACCACTCCCCTCAGTTTCGGGATCCTGCAGTAAAGATAAAAGAAGGCCATGCAATGAGTTGAAGAGCTGCCCAGGGTGAGGAATGACGAAGGGGGAAGCACTCGGCCAAGTGGCCTGTCAGAGTGCACCAGATCTTGACAGGAGGCACCCTGCTGGCAGGGGTGGCCAAGGAAAGGAAGGGAGAGGAAAGGGCACTGAGAAGGCAGGCGCTGGGAGGGAGGGGCAGCTCTGCAGGATGGGTCATTTGTGAGTGAGGGGCCACCTCTATAGTCATGGCTGCCACTGGCTATCTGAATCGAACTCTCCATTTAGACCAAAGGACTCTGCTCATTTCAGGAGAGCGGCACATGCCTCTGTGCAGTTCTGACCAGGTGCCCTGATAGTTTACTCGGCCTTAATAAAATCCGGCCACACCTTAACCTTTCCTCAGCACATAAAGAATGCCCTAGGGCAGCACACAGAGTGGAGAAATAGGCACTCAGTGAATGCCCCCCGTCCATAAGGAAGTTAGGGTGGATAAACACGCAGAGCCACGCGCTAGGTAAACACAAAAAAAGGGACCAACCCACTCCAACAGCCGGGTAGACAGGACCTGGCTGGCAACGCAAATTAACTCTTGTTAAGGCTCTTAAGAATGCGTTTCTCCTCACTGCGTGCCCAGGTCAGTCAGGAGACCAGTTGGGAGCAAATGGCATTCCAGGACAGAGGAGCCGCCCTGCGAAGATGGTGTGATGCAGAGAAACTCCAAAGAGTTGTAAGTAACAGAACAACTATCACTCAGTGGATTCAGATCTTGCACCCACAGGTCTATCTCACTGATACTCACCCCAGCCCTGTGGGGTGGGCATTTTCATTATCCCACTAGAGGCCCAGTGCCGTGCACTGGTAGGGTCCCTAGTGGCTACCGGCTGGTCCTCCCTCCCTCCCCCTGGCTGGCCCCGCCCCCTGGCCGAACACCCGGACAACTCCTGGTCAAGGGGACAATTTGCATGCTACACTTTAGGATTTTTACAGATGAGGCACCTTTGGTTCAAAGCAGTTGCATGATGAGCCCGAGCCCACATAGTGTCAGTACCAGGACCTGGACTCAGTGTGGCTGCAGAGCATGTGTTCTACACACCAAACAGCTTTCTGGGAAACCAAAAGGCTGCAGGTTGAGAGGTAGCCCCCAACTAACAACACCCAGGCTTCTCTGCATCTCCCAGCTGCCTCTGCTGCTCACCTTGAAGCCACCTGGGAGCAAACCACGGAAAGACGTGACTTTTCCTAAGCAGCTCACCGATGCAAGAAGGTGCCCTCTCCCCAGCACACATCCAGGTACTCAGGTGCCTGGAAACAGGGACTGAGCAGGAAAGTCCTCCTTCCAGCTGTGTCACCTTAGCGAGGCCTTCCTGGTCCTATAATGACTAGAGGTCAGAGCTGGGAGAGCCCTTGGATAGCAGCTTGTTCACATACAAGAGGAAAGGACTCGCCAAGCTCACACTGATACTACCTTAGAGCAGAGCAGGGCAGGAACCCAGATGTCCTGACCCTCAGCCCAGGTGGTTTTCCTCAACTGTAGCTAATATTTGCTGAGCACCTTACCAGATGGGTTCAGTACTAACTCGCTTTACAGTTGAAGAAACCGAATCCAAAGAGGTGAAATAACCTCCACATGACACACCAGGAATGACAGGCAGAACCATATTCAAACTCAAAATCTGATCCCAGAGCCCATGCACTTACCCACTGAGCCACACAGCCGAGGTGTGCACTGTGTAGCATGGGGCCCCAAATGTTTTTGTGTTTACACTCTTAAATATTACTAAGGACTCTAGAGAGCTTTTATGTAGGCTCTATCCATATTTACTGGATTAAAATTAAAACTGAAGAATTTAGTTTTCTTTACATTTTGAACTTTTTGAGATAATAGCTTCACATGCAGCTGTGAGAAATGATGCAGAGAGATCATATGTACACTTCCCTTAGTGTAACCTCACAACCAGGAGAGTGACACTGACAGAGCCCACTGGTCTTGTTCAGATTTCACCATTTTTCACATGCTCTCATCTGAGTGTGCATATACTTAATTCTGTGCAATTTCATATACACACTCATGTGACCACCACAAGTCACGACAGAGAGTTATTCCATCACTACAAGGTTCCCTGTTGTTACCCCTTTATAGCCACATTCACCTCCCTTTCTTCCCCTCCCTAGCCCCTGACAACCATTAACCTGATCTCTATCTCATAGTTCTGTTATTTCAAGAATATTATATAACAGAACCATATAATATGCAACTTTCTGAGATTGGCCCTTTTACTCAGCATAATATCTTTGAGATCCATCCAAGCTGTCGCATGTATCAATAGTTCGTTCCTTTTTCATTGCTGAATAGTATTCTGTATGAATGTACTAGTTTAATAATTCATCTGCTAAAGAATGTTTGGGTTGTTCTAGTTTGGGGCTACTACAAATAAAGTTGTTGTGGACACTCAATCACAGTTTTTTGTATGAACATACTGTAGCATGTATCAGTACTTCATTTCTTTTGGGATAAATTACCACATGACAACTGGTGGGTCACATGATAAACATACATTTGGTTTTATAAGAAACTACAAATACATTCTTAAGTGGGTGAATTACATGGTATATAAATTACATCTCACTAAAGTTTAAAAAAAAAGAAATTTCCATATTATTTTCTAGAATATTCTACATACCCACCAGCAACGTATGAGTGATCCATTTTCTCTGCATTCTTGCTACAATATGGTGTCATTACGGGGCAGGGGGGAGGGGGGATCCCTCAGCCAGGCCTGTGCTCACAGTCTGGGACCCCTCGGGGAATGTCCACCTGCCGCTGCATGGCGCTCCCCCTGTGGGAACGCACTGACCACCAGGGGGCAGCTCCTGCATTGAGCATCTGCACCCTGATGGTTAGTGCAAGTCATAGCTACCAGTCATTCCGCCATTCGGTCGATTTGCATATTAGGGTTTTATTATATAGGATACCTTTTTATTGATTTCAGAGAGAGGAAGGGAGAGGGAAAGAGAAAAAGAAACATCAGTGATGAAAATCATGGATCAGCTGCCTCCTGCACGCCCATAACTTGGGCATGTGCCCTTACCGGGAATCAAACCGTGACCTGTTTCATGGGTTGACAGTCACACCAGCTGGGTACCATTTTTTATTTGAGCCATACTAATAATTTTGTAGTGATATCACAATGTGCTTTAAAACTGAGTAATGTTTGCCAGGGTGAATTGTATGATATGTCAATAAAGCTGTTATTTAAAAAATAAAGAATTCAGCACACATTTCATTAGCCACTGTCAGAGGAATGATGTCATCCCATATCACATAGCCTCTGGAAAATGCCACTGCACACTGTGAGAGAATGACAGTGAAAAAGGCAAATAACATTTGAGTATCATGAAAATATTTTTGACCTTATGGACTTTCTTAAAGGTTAAATCCTCAAAAAAATATCACACTGCTATTAAAAACTTAGGCATAAGATGTGGGAAGTTAGCTCTGGCTGGTGTGGCTCAGTTGTTTGGGCATTGTCCTGTGCACCAAAAGATTGCTGGTTCAATTCCTGGTCAGGGCACATGCCCGGGTTTCAGGCTTAATTCCCTGGTATGGGGCATGCAGGAGGCAGTCGATCAATATTTCGCTCATTGACATTTCTATCTCTCTCCTCCTTTCCCTTCCTCTCTAAAAATCAATAATAATATTATTTTACACATACACATACACACACACACACATACATCCTATATAATAAAAGCCTAATATGCTAAGTGTCCGGTCCACTGATCGGCAGTTCAGTCAAAGCGTAATATGCTAAGGCTGCTCAACTGCTCGCTATGATGTACACTGACCACCAGGGGGCAGACAGTCAACCGGTCGACCAGTCGCTATGACATGCACTGATCACCAAGGGGGCAGACACTCCGACTGGTAGGTTAGCTTGGTGCTGGGGTCTGGCCAATTGGGACTGAGTGAGACGGGCCAGACACGCCCTGGAGCCCTCCTGCTGTCCCTCCCTGGCTGGCCAACCTCCTGTGTCTCCGATTGTGCACCAGTGGGGTCCCTTGGCATGGCCTGCACCCTCTCGCAATCTGGGAATCCTCGGGGGATGTCGGAGAGCCAGTTTCGGCCCAATCCTGCAGGCCAGGCCAAGGGACCCCACTGGTGCATGAATTCATGCACTGGGCCTTTAGTGTGTGTGTGTGTGTATATATATATATATACACATACATACATATACACACACACACATGTGAAGAGTTACATATGTCAAATATATCTCAATAAAGCTTCAAATAAAAAGAAGATATGGGTAAAAGCTTTTGGTATAATGTTAACTGGGAAAAGATGCAGAATTAAATATTCACAAATATAACTACCAGGCAATAAAATTTGCATATAAAAAGACTTTGGGAGGAACTATATAAAAAGAACTGTCATATAGGGATTACGGGTCAGTTTTCCCCTCTTTTTCCTGTCTTCTAAACTTTCTGTGATGTTATATTAGTTTTTACGATTAAAATGTATTTACATTCAGAAAGATATATGAAGAAATCTTGAGGCAGGTTACAAAGCAGATCAAAACTGAGACCTGGCACCAGCTAGACTCTTCCAGGATGTGAGCATGGCCATCTTGGGTGCCATGCCCTTCTGGATGTGGCCAATGCCACACCACCCAAATCAGCCAAGGCCACTCAGCAAGGGACGGACTGCTGCCAGAACTGAGGTTGCCTGACTCCTAGTTCAGATGACTTTCCATTGGGGAAAACTGGCCCAGTGGGGGCTCTCACAGCTTGGAGAGCACTGGGTACCAGTGTGGCTGCCCCTGCTCCCAGATAACTTGTTTTGAAAACTATGGTACTCTTCCACACTGGACCTCTCCTCCCTCTGGCCTGCCGTTCAGTTGGGCATTATTCTGGTTAATGCTATGGAGAGCTCTAGGTCCAGAAAGCATAAAAGAGCCGGCTCAAAGCCAAAAGCCACCAGGCCGCCTGCTGTCCCCTGGGTCTGCTAAAGTAGCAAATGACAGAGTGGCAGAGGGCTCACCTCATCCATGCCAGAGGCAGTGAAGAAGATGCCGACCTCCTCGGCATATCTCTGCAGCTCCTTGTACTGAGCATGGCTGAATTCCAGGTGGCGCTTGTGCTCCCCGTACGTCTTCCCCCAGGAATGCTTCGAAGTATATGGCCTCTCCAAGGCTTTCCGATTAAACTTGTACTCCAGCTCACTCTTCTGAAACTTGGCACAGTCAGCCCCACACTCCTGCAACATACATCAGGGTTCCTTTCAATGACCTGCCATGGATTCTCAGAGAGAAATGTTGGGGCACCTGCTATGACATGATTATCTTTAAAAACAATGTCAAATGACAGAGGCAGTTAAGAATCCCCAAAGAAGCCTGGCTGGTGTGGCTCAGTGGTTGAGTGTTGACCCATGAACCAGGTCACAGTTCAATTCCCAGTCAGGGCACATGCCCAGGTTGCAGGCTTGATCCCCAGTAGAGGGCATGCAAGAGGTAACCAATAGATGATTTTCTCTCATTGGTGTTTCTATCTCTCTCTCCCTTTCCCCTCCTCTCTCTGAAATCAATAAAAACATATTTAAAAAAAAAAAGAACCCCCAAGAAGAGGAACAGGAGAAGCAAAAAGTCTCAAAGGAAAAGGTTGGGGATAGGGCTTCTCCCTATTTTTCCCCCTTTAAAATGCAAAAATGGGGGGGGGGGCTTTGTTTTGTGTTGTAATATTTAAATTAGTTAATCAAACAGTTAAGGAAGATTTTAAGTTGTGCAACTCAGCAGAAGATAGTAAAATGAGCACTGGACCAGAATTTTGGAGAAGAAAAATCAGAACCTGACCCTAACTCTTGGATAAGTCCCATCTCTGGACTCAGTTTCTCTATCTATATCAGTAACTGCTTTGGGCTAGCTCTAGAGCCTGTACCTTTTCTGAGGAGCCCCTTATGGGGGTGGGAAATAAGGGAACTACTCTGCTTTTAGCCCTTTTGCACTTGTACAGAAAAGCATGACAAGAGATTCTGGGGCAAGAAGCAAACAAAATGTATACATGCCCCAGCCTAACTGAACAGAAGCTATAATATGAAAGCGGGATTGTCTGGCTATAAAATTCCATTGCCAGCCAGCATCCAACCTTCAAAATTGCCTTTAAAAACCACTCAACAGAAATATTAAGGAAACCCTCTAAAGAGTCAGCTTACTGACATTTCTGTAGCAACAGAGGTATTCATTGCTGTTGAAAACCTTGGCTCCAAAAATGTCTGTGCTAAGAGTGCTGCTCCCACTCCTGGAAAAAAATCACAAGACAGCACAGTCAGGACATGACACTGGGAAGAAGTTCAGAGAACATTCGAACTGAAAGCGATGTAGGGCAACACAGTTCCCTTTGTCTAGATGAAGATCCCAAGGCCCAGAGTGACCTGACCAAAGTTGCACAATGAGTCTCCGGCACAGCTGGTCAGATCACTTTCCTAAAGGCTGCAGACCATGTGTGTGCTGGCTCAGGACTGCAGCCTGGATCTCTGCTACACTCAGGCCTCCAGCAAGCTAATGAGGAGGTCTTCACACAGTGTCACTCAGGCTCCCTTTGCTTCTCACATCTATCTCAAGAAGTGGACTTTCAATCAAGAAGTTAAAAGGTAGGGGGGTGAGAGCATGTGCTGGGGGGTGGGAGCGACCAGGGAGAGGTCAATGAGAAAAAGGAGAGTTATGTAATACTTTAAACAATAAAGAATTTAAATTTGAAAAAAAAAAAAAAAGTTAAAACGCTTGTTTCCATCTGAGCAAACCTTCCCTTTATAGGAAGATGATAAAAGCAAAGTAGCACAGTCCTGGCCAGTGTTGCCCACTGGTTAGTGTCGGCCTGTGAACCGAAGGGTCTTGGGTTTTGATTCCTGGTCAAGGGCACATACCTCGGTTGCAGGTTCAATCCCCAGCCCAGATGGCGTATGTGCGAGAGGCAACCAAGTAATGTCTCTCTCACATCAGTGTTTCTCCCTCTCTCTCTCTCTCAATCTCTTCCTTCTCATCCCTCCCTCCCTTCCTCTCTCTCTGAAAAGCAATGGAAAAAATATCCTGGGGTGAGGATTAACAAAAACAGCAATAACAAAAAAGTGAAGTAGCAGAAACTACATTCCACATGACAGCATTGGTACCAGAACAGGTTCCTCTTTTCTCAGCTTCTTTCCTAAAAATGAGTGATTTCCTTATGTTTGATGCTTTGATAAACTCCATGTTCAGAAAACACAATCGCTGTCAGTTTTACCGTAAGACTGATGGTTTCTCTGTCCAGCGTTTTACTGCTTCTCTACTGGCAGGAAACAAGCAGCAGGGCACCAGGAGGAACCAAGGGGTGATGCTCCATTTGCATCAAAATTTTAAAGTGAAAACAAACTCACCCTTTAATACTGCAAACACACTCCTTGTGTGAGCAAGCTGCTCAATTATTAACATCATGATGATGACTGAGGCATAAGGAACATGATTCTCTTATCTTAACTTCCCTGGTAGCTTAAAATGTTTAACTCTCCAGTTCTGCACCATTATCTACAGATACATCAGTTGATTGTGTGTCAATGCCTGAACATACATCAGACATGACTATTCCCTAAAGGACTTAGGACATGACCAGGCTACCTGGCATCCATCATCCAGACCACCTGACATCCAATTGCTAATGGGCCAACCAAAAATGCAGAACTGATTATTCTCAAGGATATGACTTTATTATAAAAACTTGTAACTTTCCTTTCTTCTTCAGAACACTTCTGGGTTTTTGCCTAATTGTGTTCCCAAACTCTTAAGACCCTTGAATAAATCTTCGTCATTTTTTCTAGCCAAAGCCTCCTGACTCTTTTTTAATAAGTTGGATAAAGCGTCCCATCTACCCAAGGTCAGTGGGGAGCCACTGAAGGTGTCAGCAGGGGTGCGACCTGATCAAATCTGTGCTTTAGAAAGACCACTCCGCCCCCAGGAGGGGGAGAGGGAAGTCACGTTAGGAGGATCAGGGTGGAGCAAGGACGAAGAGGATTAGAAAGATTAAAAAATGGCCTGTGAACCACGAGGTTAGGGTTCGATTCCCAGTCAGGGCACATGTCCGGGTTGCGGGTTCGATCCCCAGTCTGGGACGTAGGAAGCAGCCAATCAATGATTCTCTCTCATCACTGATGTCTCTCTATCTCTCCCTCTCTCCCTCCCCTTCCTCTCTGAAATCAATAAAGACATATATTTTTTAAAAGAATTCAAAAATGGATCTCGCAACCAGGACCTCAGGGGCGATGCAGGGCAAGAGGCAGAGAAAGGTAGACCCGGCTCCCCGCGACCCCTCCCCTTTCCAGAGCCCCTCCTAGGCCGGATCCCCCCCCCCCCCTCCCGGATCGCCCGCCCCTTCTGGCACCCGCTCGTTGGGAGCGCTCCCCTCACCTTGGCCACGCGGATCATGCGCTTGGCCACATCCAGGTCGCCCTGGTGGTTCTGGCCGATCTCGGCAATGATGAAGCACGGGTGCTGCCCGCCCACCCAGCGCCCGGGACACAGCTCCAGCTCCAGCGGCATCGCTGCTGCTCCCGCTTCGCCGCTGCTCCGCCGCTGGGTTTCGGGCCGCGCCGGCTTCAAGTCCCTTCAGCCTGCAGCACCGGGACCCACCCGTAGACCCCGCCACGTCAGCCCGCGTCCGCTGCGCAGCCAATCCCCGGGCTCCGCCAGCCAATCGGAGCAGGGGGCGGAGCTACCCGCCAGGGGGCGGTGCCGCGGGGAACCGGAAGCCCGGCTCCCTGCTTGTGGGCTGGGCGTTTGGAGCCCGGCTGGGTGGCGCGGTCCCTGGCGGTCGCGGGGTCCCTACGAGGACAGGTGAGCAAACAGCGTCGGAAGGAGGCTGCCGGCCGCTCGCAGGGCGTGGTCTAGGCCCAGCTCCCGAGGGCGTGGGGAGAGAGCGTGCCCTACGGTGTAATGGAGAAAACGGATTCTGGATTTAGAGTTCCAGTGCTGGTTGGAGCCCAGCCCCTGCTGCTAACCAGCTCTTGATTAGACCTGTGATAATCCTTCGTGAGATGATGTCTGGAAAACCCTGGTCACAGTTCTTACTTGGGCTTTCCGAATATGTGAGAGGCAACAGGTTCAAAAAGTTCCGCTGCCTTGTCCAAAGTCATTCAGAAAGCCAGAACGGAGCTGGGACTAGGACCCTGGGCTGCTTCTCAGCCTAGGTACCCAACTCTAAAAAATAACATTCTCAGCTCGACTTACCAGAACTGATGATCAAAGTAACAATGATAACAGAAAGGAGAAGAGGGTGGAAGATGAGAAGGGCAGGTTTCGGACACATGGATATAAAGATGCAGGTGACTCTTGTCCACCAGGCAGGAGGAAAGGCAGGTCTGAAGTTCGGAGGAGAGGTCCTGGAGGGAGAGAGATCTGGGGCCATCCTGAGTGAGGAAAAGACCGCGGTTCGATTAGACTGCTGAAGGAGCGTGTGCCCAGGGATGAGCAGTGTGGAGGAATGAGCCCTGTGCGGCTGCTCTGGAAGGAATGGAGAAAGGGACCAGAAGCAGGTGACACTGTGTCCTGTAGAGGGGGGGCGGGGGGGAGGGGAATCACAGGGTCAAAGGCCCAGAAGAATGAGGAGCAAGAACTTGGGGACTTGGGAGGAAGGGGGCGACTGTTCACAGCATATCTGGTGGCTAGGGGGAGGGGAGGAAATAAAAGGGTGAAAATAAACGTTTTCTTGGGAGAGTCAGTTATTAAAAACAGATGAAAAATGGCTCCTGGAGTAGAGGGGTCCCAGAGTTGAGGGGTTCTGAAGGGCGTGTTTGGAGGCCAGGAGGAAGCCACCGAAGGAAAGGAGATTGCAGCAGAGTCCATTCATGTGTGATGTGTGGGTGTGCTTGACTGTGACATGTGCTGTATGTCTTTCAAGTCTAAATGGCCTTTCACACCTGGCTGAGGCTGACCAACAGACGCTGGTTACAGAGAAAATGAAATCCAAAAATAAAATAACTCAGTCACTTTGGGCTAAAGAAGTCATTATGGTTTTGCTTAGTTTATGAATAAGTGGAAATTAATTTAAAGGGGGAAAGGGAGAGATTATGTTTTAAAGTAGTGATCGCACAAGAGCGAGTTAGGCTGATGTTCTTTGTGATTAAATAAGAGCTTTCAGTATATTCAAGTAGTACTACAGTACCTTACTATAATGAGGAAAGGATGCAATTTTCATTCCTCTCTTGTTCTTTTTTAAATTTCTGGTACTTTCTGTTGCTTTTGCTGCTTGGATAATGAATCACTGGCTTGCTGTCATCCTAAGGATAAAGCTTAAAATCCTTAGGATGGCTTACCAAGCCCAACTTAACCTCTCTAGGTTTACCCCTTTCACCTCCGAGCTTGGGCACAAGCTGTTTCCAGAGCCTGCACGCTCCCCACTCCTCTACTCCACCATACGGAGCCAGGCTTGGCCATCTTCTGCAGGTCCTTCAGCCTCGAAGTCACTTCTTCTGATCTCTCCAACAACCTTCTCTAGGCTGCCATAGGACCTTCTTCACCCAGTTATTACCCTTTATGGTAACTGCCATAGTGCCCTCTAGACTGCGAGCTCCTTTAAGTCAGGAACCATCTGGAGCACCTGCTCAGCACTAAACCCAGAGCAAAGCCCTAGCAGCACAATGATGAACAGGACAGACCAGGCCTCTGCCTCTTATGTTGCTGAGAGCCTTGTGTTATGACTGTCCTTCCGGCCAGGAGCTCCTTGAGAGCAGGGTCTGGACTGTTTCCTATTGTATCCTGCATACCAACCACAGGATTTCTTAACTTAGTAGGTACCAATGAACATTTCCTGAATGAGCGAGTGCAGAAAAGAAAAGATGACAATGGAGACTGAGGCATAACTGACTTCATGTTTACCCCCAGGCACATTTAGCCTCTTAGGGGAACATAACTGTTCCCTACAGTCAGCTTTCTGGAAAATTTCTGAGGAAGTGAAGTATTGATCCACCCAAGCTCCCCAACCTGAGTGGTAGTTGTATTTATAGAGTGCTCACTGTTTGCTCAATCCCTAAGCATTTCATGGTTCCAACTCTGAAAACTAACTCTGTTCTCTCTGTCCTGAACCTCTGGAAACAGGGTCTTGTTAGTCTAGACTGAGGAGGAAGAAACAGGTTCACTAGCTTCCTCATCAGTCTGCAGCCAGGAGCCAGAGGGCATAAGGAGGCACAGTGGGCAAAGAAGAGAAACTTGGGACTCAGGCAGAGATGGGTGGGAATCCAGGCCAGGCCCACCATTTACAGGACTTTGAGTAAGGCACTTCACCTCTAAATCCCTCAGTTCCCACATCTCTAAAATGGGGATTATAGTGTATTATTTCACAAGGGTGGGGGACAGATAGTTTGAGGATTAAAAAAGAATCCTCTTAAATGGCCATCTGCTCCTTCCTGACTTGAAATAGAAGTGCCCCCTAGTGGCTGATACACATCCTGCTCATGCTAAAACGAGACTAATGCTACCTACCAGAAGACTGACTAGTGTGATTGGTAAAACCAGTATTTTAGTATTCCTACTGCAGTTTTTGGAAAACACCTCATTCCCTGTCAGTTCTGGGGGTGCAGCCCTCGTCCAGCCTTTTCCCGATAACTGTCGCCGCCTCCTCTCTGGTTTCCTGCTACAGGTCAACCGTTCTACTATATTGAGCCCAAAGCACAGCTGACATTTTCCACCAGCCCAAACCCTTACCTGTTCCTTGGGAAGGTGCTGGGGTAACTGGGAGTAACAGCACGAGTAACTACCAGCATCCCTGATGCTGGTTAGAACTTGGAGTGTACCCCATTCAGATTTATACAACTGGAACAGAGCTGCAAGCTCACTTAGCTTGGGCCCTGTATTTTCAGTTGAGGGAATGAAGGCTCACAGAAGGAAAAGTGACTCGGAAAGGTCACATCCAGCTAGTAGCCAGGCTGGGGCTCGAACAGGTCTTTGGATTCTGTTAGAAGTCTCCTTCACAACTCCACTCTTGCTTTCTCAGAGTGGGGTGGGAAGGTGAACACACACACACACACACACACACACACACACACACCAAACCCCAAACCCCTCCTGGCCTGGGGCCAAGCCCCTGGATCAGAGTCACTCTTAGGGTCATTTTCTTTTCCCTGTGCCCTCCCCAACACTGCTGGGACAAGTTATAAAGTACATGCTCAGAGATTATGAAGCTGACCTAATTGGCTCTGGGGAGAACTTCTACACTTGCTGTAATCTTGGTGGTTTTCCTACAGAGCAACTGTTTGGCTGGCTGGAGCCTAAGTGGGCTGGTAACTTGACTCCCTTTTCAAACTGTCATCACAGTGGCATCAACACCCTTATTAAAATTGATGTCAGCACAACCTGACAGGGCTGGAGAAGAGGGAAGGTCATAGCCTAAGGGTAGGAGCTTTGTGGTTCTGCCTCACCTTTCTCTGGTAGTAGGGTCGTGTACCCCAAACAGAAATGCCAGAAATACAAAGGAGTGACTCTGCTGTACTATGCTCACGTGTAAGGTAGGGATCCTGGTGATGGGGGTGGGGGACTAGCCTCTTACACAAATGTCCGCATTTCCATGAGAAATGTCAGTCACTCCTCTGAGTCCCGGATTCCTGTAGGAGTGAATTCAAGGTAAGAGCACCAAGTTGAAAACAGGGCCACGTAGTTTCCAACCTAGGTCCTTTCACTACCTCACCAGGTGAGCCAGCTGTTGTCCCTCTCCAGTGCCTCAGTTTCTCCATCTCTACAATGAGCAATGGTTCCAAGGCTTTTATTATTAAAGAACAGGTAAGGGCTGGTGGAAAATGTCACAGGGGCAGAGCAGTTGCTCTAGCTGGGGGCAAGGTTATGTGTGAAAGAGATGCCTCTACTTACCACAAAGGACCAAGTCAGGACTAGCCCATCACAGCTCCCAACCTGCTCAGATATTTTATGACTCAAATATTTGCTGCAAAAGCTGGAGTCAAACCGGCTCAATGAAGGTCTCCTTCAGATGGGAGACAACTCCAGAAATACAGTCTGCTCTGTGAACTCATTACCAAAAAGCTTGCTTCTTAAGAATTTAAAAATTGTCTTTAATCAAGAACAGCTGAGCCTCAAGGACCTCCCAGAGGCCAGAATGTCACAGGCTTCTGGGAAACCTAAATTTAAAAACATGGTAGAAATGAAAATTTGGCTTGATAATTCCCTAGACACACTTACTGGCCATATGTAGTAGGCCAAGTTGACATTTTACAAAGTGAATGCGTAAGAGTCCAGCTGGTGTGGCTCAGTGGTTGAGACGTGACCTATGAACCAAGAAGTCAAAGTTCAATTCCTGGTTGGGGCACATGCCCTGGTTGTGGGCTCTATTCCCATTAGGGGGCATGCAGGAGGCAGCCAATTGATTCTCTCTCATCATTGATGTTTCCCTCTCCCTCTCTGAAATAAAATCCTATTTATGAGGCTGGGTCCCGGGTCCGGGTGAGGCCATGTGCCCCTGGGTCTGTGAGAGGCCACGCGCCCCCGGGTCTGGGTGAGGCCATGTGTCCCTGGATCCGGGTGAGGCCTCGCGCACCTAGGCCCGGGTGAGGCCACGTGCCCCTGGGTCTGGGAGAGGCCACGCGCCCTTGGATCCGGGTGAGGCCATGTGTCCCTGGATCCAGGTGAGGCTGGGTCCCGGGTCCGGGTGAGGCCACGCGCCCCTGGGTCTGGGAGAGGCCACGCGCCCCTGGGTCCAGGTGAGGCCTTGCGCCCCTGGTCCCGGGTGAAGTTGGGTCCCTGGGCTCGGGTGAGGCCACGCGCCCCTGGGTCCGGGTGAGACCACGCGCCACTGGACCCGGATGAGGCTGGGTCCCTGGGCCCGGGTGAGGCCATGTGCCCCTGGGTCCGAGTGAGGCCTTGCGCCCGAGTGAGGCCTTGCGCCCCTGGGTCCGGGTGAAGCCGGATCCTGGGTCCGGGTGAGGCCGTGTGCCCCTGGATCCATCCGGGTGAGGCTGGGTCCCGGGCCTGGGTGAGGCCACGCGCCCCTTGGGTCTGGGTGAGGCCACGTTCCCCTTAGTCCTGGTGAAGCCGTGCCCCTGGGTCCGGCCGAGACCAAACCAGAGGGAGTTGGACCTCCGTTACCACCATTTGTCCACCATCCAGAGCTGAGGGGTCAGTGCTGACATGTACACACAAGGAACTGGTGGACATTGAAATTGGGTCTAAAAGGAACTGTTGGTCCAGAAAGAAACTCACTACAGACTGATTCATTTGCCTGTCAGCATAACTATTAATGCTCGTCTCACATTCAGTTCTTATAAGTATATATCTAGTGACATATGATCTCGCTCATCTAGGGGAAATGATGAACAACATAGACTGAGGAAGAAGAACAGAACCAGAAACAAGGAGGCATCGATCGGACTATCGGGCCTCAGAGGGAGGATAGGGGAGGTTGGGAGGAGGGGGGAGAGATCAACCAAAGGACTTGTGTGCATGCATATGAGCCTATCCAACGGTTAAGTTCAACAGGGGGATGGGGCATCCGTGGGGAGGGGTGTGGGATGGGAATGGGGGGATGAGGACAAATATGTGACACCTTAATCAATAAAGAAATTTAAAAAAATAAAAATAAAAAAATAAAAATTAAAAAAAATAAAACAAAACAAAGTGAATGCATAAAAAGGTTTGACCTTCTCTAGGATAAGGTCCCAAATTACAACTCCAGCCTCACCTGCCATTCCTCTTTTCATTCTCATTCTCCTGTCCAATTTGCATATACTCAGTAATCCCCACCTCTGCTCATCATGCTCCTCCATCTTTTCTCTATTCCTATTTCTAAATTCTACGCGTATTTACATGTACAGCTCAAGTATTTTCCTTCCTAGGAAACTTCTGCAATCCTAGTTGGAAGCCACCTTTCCAGCCTCTGAATTATCCTAACACTTAGTGGACTCTTGTTCTGTCCTAGCAAATATCATCCTCATGTTCCTCTTCTCTGCTCTGAGCACCTAACCCAACACCCCTCCTTCTTGCCCAACCCTGGCATATCCTAGGTTCTTGGTAGATACTGAAAAGTTTTATAAACTTGAAAAAGCAGGGAAAATAATCATCCAAAGTTACGTTTTCTATGTGACATCTGCAAAACCTAAGGACACTTAGGCTACAGAAGAAAATGCTTTATAATGAATTGAAGGTTTGCCAAATGGCAGATAAGGCCTGTGGTTGAGTAAAATAAAGTATCTGCTAAGCCAGAAATCAACCCAATTTTCTTCAATTTCCTTTGCAAAATGCAAACTCTAAAGACTAGTGACTTCAATTTTAAAATAGGTATTTTGGGGGTTCCAATGATACTATGTAACTTTTTCTCGATATAAATTCTAATCTTTACTACTACTTTTACACATAAAATCCCTACTCATTCTAATAGCTTATAGCTAAAACAATCCTCAAATATTCAACTTGCTATTAAATACAGACTGCAGAATACCTTACCCCTCCCCCAAATCCCTGTAAGATCTGTAAGAATAGAGAACACTTCCATCTTCTGGAAAAGCTGAGCTGACCTCAGGCAGTGCCTACCTCCTGCTCTTCCACAGGCTTTTCACATGTCATTCCTCCTTAGCACGCCTGCCTTGATAGCACACCCTCTATTCACCTGTCAGTCAAACCCTCCATTTCAGCCTTGGTGTAAAGCCCGTTGTTTCCTTCAGACCTTCCTGCCAGTGACAGCCACTGACCATCAGTGCGGCAGGACTTCAGAAGCCACTTGGTCACACCCCTCAGATTTATAGACTGGGAGGTGATCCAGGCATCAACACAGTCACCCAGGAAATCAGCAGCAGAGTCAGAACTAGAATTCAGATCTCCTGGGACTCAGGGGAAGGTCTTTTCCTTTATACTATCCTCTTTTCCTTAATTCAACTATTATGTGAGCCTAACAATA
The DNA here is from genome assembly GCF_027574615.1 of Eptesicus fuscus. NCBI lineage: Eukaryota > Metazoa > Chordata > Mammalia > Chiroptera > Vespertilionidae > Eptesicus > Eptesicus fuscus. The sequence goes on along the minus strand of NC_072487.1, from coordinate 52,804,531 downwards.
TTTTGACTTGCTTTCAAGGGCTCCTGAGCACTGCATTTCAAACATTATTTTTGAAGTCTCCTTCATTTACTTCCAGTCAGCAGAAATGAGGATTAGACTTAAATGCAAAAAGATCCTACACACTTGTGCATTTCCCTCCAATAAACACTAATATAAAAATGCCAAAGAAACCAGTTCTTTAGTGTGTTTTAAACATGAACTTACAGTTAGAGTCTAATTTAAAAATGTAAGCATACAACTAGGCTTTACCAAAGAGGAACGTGTTTATTTCACTGAAATTCTTAAAAATATTTTTTGGCAGTTGTCACATAAAATGTCCTAATGTAAAAAAAAAAAAAAGTCATTAAAAAGAACAGAAAGGCATGAAAAAAACAGACCCAAAATGTTAAGATTTTATTTACAAAGCTTCTTTGTTGTACAGAAAGTAAAAATGCTGTTACAGTCTTGGTGTAACCGGTAGCCACAGCTGGTTGACTCACCAATCACAGCTATCCACGCTACAGCAAGAGTCTTACATGAAAACCTAACAACGCTTACAATTTTGTTGGGGTGCAGTCCCCAAGCTTGGTGGTGAATTTCCAAAAGGGACTAAATGGAGGAAGGCGGAATGTCACAGGAACTATTCTTTGGCTCTTTGGGTGGGTGGGTGTCCTGGGGTTTGTATCACAGCTACCTTTTTTTTTTAAACAGCTACCAAATCCATATGATGAGCAGTCCAACCAATACTGAACAGTTCTTTTTTTTTTTGCAGGTTATTTGGGTTCTTAATCATCTTCTCCTTCATCATCTGTTTCTCTCTTCCTCTTTTCACCTTTCCCGCTTTCTTCCTCCTCTGTACAATAACAAAAATTCACTTTGAGACAACTGGAAAGGAATTTTGCCTAAGTTATTGCTAACAAAGGTAAAAACAATGAATTTTTTGATGGTTGAGAGATGACAAAAAAAGATGCCAGCTTAATCTGATAGGTAGGTTGTTAATTAAGAGGTATTAATTTTTAGAAGCATAAATAGTGACCACAGAACCAAGAAGGCAAAATGCACAGCAGCATCTCAAATCACAACCAAGTTAAGCCAGTTTTCTCAATTTTAAGTTGCAGTCTCCCAAACGTTTCTTACACTTGTTGGTCCAATGAGAGATTTGCTTATCAGGGACTTTGGAGTTAGTTAGCACGTTTCCTTGTTTACAAAATGGGGACAATGGTACTAACTTGGAGGGTTACTCTGATGATTAACGGAGATAACAGAGTATTTAGCCTTAAACATGGCAAGATTCAAATTGTAGCAAGTTGATATTAACTAAAAAGAGATTTCTAGATGCCTCAGGTTTTTGAGACAGAGACCTAAATATCATCGTTTTCTCAACTAGTAAAAATTCATGGCTATTTCAATGAAATTAGCTAAATCTGTGTCAAAGCTCCTGGAAGGCAGAAACCAGGTCCTAAGGATTGCTCTTCTATCATTGTAAATTTCATCCAGTCCCTGGCACAGAGAACAGATGCTGAAAAATAATTTTAAACCAATGGAGAGCCCAGCAAACCACCTGGTATTCTGAAACCTATATATGCATGAGAATCTGTGCTTTCAATGAGTAGTTAACAAATGGATATTTCACTGGTTTTGGTTAAGGTGGAGAGGAGTAACACTAATAAAATTGGAAACGTGATACATATATATTCTGCAAAAATTATGGCCCAATTACTAAAACTTTTTTAAATGAAAGAATTCAAAACACAGAAATCTTATGCCTGGCAATCATCTGAATGATGGTTCTAAAAACATGTTCAAGTGTGGGGCCTGAAAACTGGGCCTCCTTCCTCGGAGACATTCTTAACTGCCTGCTCCATAGAGCAGGTGAGCTGCACCAGTGTCCACACTCTGACGGGCTACACAAGTGCCTGTGAAGACCATCAGGGCAAAGGGCATTGTTTTTCTTCTCAGAAGTTGTGGCAAATTCTAAGTTAATGGAACAGCCATCCCCTAACCTGGATTTTTAGCTGAGGAGGACCAAAATGCATGCATTACACCCACCTTCATCCTCATCCTCATCCTCGTCATCTTCATCTTCATCAACTTCTCCATCATGTCCAAATTCTTCTTCCTAAAGAATAGTAATGGCAATTATCATTATTAGATTAATTCTGCCAAGTTGAAAAGTACAAAAACTATAAATTTCCCAATAAATATAACAATCCATTAAGGAGAAAATTTTAGGTTATTTTTATCTACTTTGATGTACTGAGATATGTTGATTTCTCTTAATAAGCTTAATTTAAATTTTTCTTTAAAAATTGCCCAACTGTTGTGGCTCAACCCATGAACCAAGAGGTCACTGGTTTGATTTCTGGTCAGGGCATATGCCCAGGTTTCGGGCTTGATCCCCGTAGGCAGAAGGCAGCTGATCAGTGATATTTATCTCTCTATCCTTCTCCCTTCCTCTCTCTCTAAAAATCAGTAAAAACATACTTAAAAAAAAGTTGCTTTTCAGAAGTAAGCATTTCATTTGCCAGACATGCTTAATTAGTATACAACTTTAAATGAATTAATTCAAGAAATTATTTAAAAATCTTGAATTTAAAGCAGTTTTGGACAAAGATTTCTACATTACCATCTACCTAATAAAAACATGCTAATTGACTGTACCTTCGCAACACCCACCAGCCAATCAGGAGTGAGTATGCAAATTAACCCAACAAAGACAGCAGGTTTATTTGCATATGCAGGTGCCTAGCAGCCAGGGGCAGGGCGGGACGCCATGGTGACAATGAAGGCGTTCCACACCACCCCAGCCGCTCTGGGCCTCTGGGCAGCGTGGGAAGGCAGAAAGGCGGCTCAGCCAGAGCTAAGGCGGTGCCGGCAGCCAGGGAAACGAAGGCCCATTCTTGCACGAATCATCGTGCATCAGGCTTCTAGTTGTTATATAAAATGTTTCCTTCAGGGCCCTAACCGGTTTGGCTCAGTGGACAGAGCATTAGCCTGTAGACTGAAGGGTCCCAGGTTCGATTCTGGTCAAGGGCATGTACGGTAGTTGCGGGCACATCCCCAGTAGTTGTGCAGGAGGCGGCTGATCGATGTTTCTCATCAATGTTTCTAACTCTCTATCCCTCTCCCTTCCTCTCTGTAAAAAATCAATAAAATATATTTTAAAAAATGTTTCCTTCAGGAACTTAACTTCATTAAACACCTATGAGATTATACAAATGCTCAGCCTTATTTCTGTACAAAAAAAGAACATGTTTTTGGTGATGTCTAACTTTCCTGGCCTGTTGTTTTCACAAACCTCCTTGAGGGTCAAAGTTAAGTCACTCCTTTCTCCTGTCCTTCTATGGCATTCAATATTGTATTACGTAGGTGTTCCATTAAATTCGACTACCTGCTCTTGCAGGGTAGGACCACATTTTTTAAAAAAATGTTTTTATTACTTTGGAGAGAGGGAAATATTGATGTGGGAGAGAAACATCGATCAGCTGCCTCCTTCACCCCCCCCAGTACTGGAGACCGAACCCGCAACCCGGGCAGGTGCCCTGACTAGGAATCGGACTGGTGTCTTTTTGGTACATGGGACGATGCTCAACCAGGTGAGCCACACATGCCAGGGCAGGACCACATCCCTATTTAACTTTGCATCCCTAGCTCTTTTAACACAGGAGGCATATATTTGCTGAATTAGGCTGAACATACAAAAACAAGTCAAGACTCGGTGAACATACCCTTCCTTTCAATACAACAAAGGAACAGACATACCTTCAGTTCTCAATGTTTCCAGTTTTTTCACCCTACTGAATGAATACTCAACTCACTGCTTCCTCCCAAAGTTAAAGGGTTAAAACTTACCTTGCAGAGCCAAGAACTGTGTCCAGTTAGCATTCAATTTAGTATTTATTAAAAGAGGGTGGCTTTATGAGAGCTAAATTAATCAGACTGATATTAGTTTATTCACACGTATATTATTTTCTTCAGAAGGCCTTTTTCTTTCTCTTCCTTTCCTTTCTTCTTAAAAAGGAATCTATACTTCTAATAATTTTAAATAGGAAGCAGGGAAGCAGAGTTGCACTGACCTCCCCACTGACTTCATCTTCATCCTCTTCTCCTTCTACATCTTCGTCTTCATCTTCATCCTCTTCATCATCAAATTCTTCTTCCTCACCATCCTCCTCCTCCTCGTCCTCCTCATCTTCTCCTTCTGCAAACAGTCCAAAAGGAATTCATCAAATACCCTTGATGTCCCATGGGGGTACATCTGCTAGGTGTTGAGAAATTATGGGTTAGTCCACAGGACAAATGCTGGACTTTAGCAACATCAGGGAAAACCACGAACCAGTCACCCTGCTTGCTCCCAAACTCTGGTAGCTCAGTCCTTTTGTCCAACAGAATCCCATCACATCTGGAGGCCAGGACTCCTGGGAGGCTAGGTGTACACTATAACACTTATGATACAGTGTCTGGCATTTGATTCCAAGTAAGGAAGGGGGAAGAGAGTAGGGATGTGTATGTATAAAAGATGATCCATATGAACCAGTAACTATTAAAGCTCAGTCATGGGAACATGAATGTTTTACTATTATTTCTACCTTTGTCTATGTCTAAAATTTTCCACAGTAAAAAGTTACAAAAGCCCTAACCGGTTTGGCTCAGTGGATAGAGCGTCGGCCTGCAGACTGAAGGGTACCAGGTTCGATTCCGGTCAAGGGCATGTACCTTGGTTGCGGGTACATCCCCAGTAGGGGGTGTGCAGGAGGCAGCTGATTGATGTTTCTCTCTTATCGATGTTTCTATCTCTCTATCCCTTTCCCTTTCGCTCTATAAAAATTAATTAAATATATTAAAAAAACGTAGCTTAATTTTAAAAAAAGTTACAAAAAATTGAAACAAAACAAAAATATTCTTCTGAGGTAAGTTACCAGCACAAAGCTGCCCAAATGGGGAGCTTGGGAGATGCCCATTAACAACCCTGTGACAAACTGGGGAGGCAAGTTGCGAGGCATCTCCAGACTTTCTCCATTTGGTGGAGGTAAGCAGCTATCTCCGTGGGTCCTAGAGCTTGATGTGCTCTATTCTGCCTCCTAGCCTCTGAACACTCTTCCCTCTCTTCTGTTTGGCTAACATGGACTCAACCTTTGAATCTAAGTTAACTATCACTCCTTGGGCAGATAAGCCGGACCTCCGAATCCCAGCTCACTCTCACACAAGCACCTGGTTCTTCTTCTACACTTTGCTCACTTGTAATTATTTAACATTTTCTTCTTAGTAGTAAGCTCCAAGAGGACAGAAACCATGATGTGTGTTTTTTCCTTTCAAAACTATTCTCCAGTGTCCAGCACATAGGAAATGCTCAAATACTTTTGCCTTGACTGAGCTTTTCTCAGGAACCCTCCATCCTCCAAAAGAATTTTCTTTACAGGCTCTTGCACAGCCTGTTTAAAATGAACCTCAATAGCCCTAACTGGTTTGGCTCAGTGGATAGAGTGTCAGCCTGCGGACTGAAGGGTCCCAGTAGAGGGTGTGCAGAAGGCGGCTGATTGATGTTTCTCTCTCATCGATGTTTCTAACTATCCCTCTCCCTTCCTCTCTGTAAAAAATCAATAAAATATATTTAAAAATAAATAAAATGAACCTCAATAGACAACAGGAGCACAAAGGGTTGTTAGGGATAACTGAAAACCTGTGGTGAGGGGAACAAGTGACATAAATATTTGGAACAAGGTCAGATGTCCTATTTTGTGACATCTTACGAGCATCGCCGCCATGAGTTTGACACGCTTGTCTTACATCCCATCCTACCTCTTTTTGTCTTATCTCAAACCTCCTGCAAAATCAAACTGTAAAGATGTTTCCAGAGCGCAGCACCAATAATGGCACCAAGTTGTTTTTCCTCCTTTGCTTTTCTTGACCATTTCTGTCTTTTGGGTATTTTTATTTTAAAGAAAAGAGATATTTAAAAATAACCATGAGTCTAAAAAACCGTGATCAAATGTCAATGATAAAAACTATCTTCTATGTCCATGTTATAGCCAGATATTATTTCCCTTATTAATGAAAAATGGAACCTAACACATAGTACTTTTAAATCATCATCTTCTTCGACCCTAATAATATATTATAGGCAGGAAACCTATTTTATTTATATTTGGGTATAACGAACATGTACCAAGTACCTATTAAGTATTGGGTCCTTTGAATAAAGAAAAAAGCCCGACCCAAGAAAATAATCATAGCATAGTTGGAAGGGACAATAGCAGAGGCAGGTGCTATGGAAGAGGTAGCAAGGGGATGTTCTAGCATGTTCACAAATCTAATCTCTCAAGAGTATCAGGAAAGTCTTCCTGGAAGTGTTGACAAAGACGAGTTTTGTAAGGATAAGTAAGCAGTAACCAAGACAGGGGAACAGCTAGGAGGAAGACAGGAGACATGAAATGATGGTCTCTTTAGTAAGCTGTAAATCACAAGTACTTCAATGGGATGGAGCAGTCTATGATCTCTAGGCTTGAAATTCAAGACATTAGCTAACAAACCATTTTATTTGGAATCATTTAAAGGCTTCAATGTCCTAAGCACTTATTAAAATTAAACAGAAGTTGTAACTCCAAATTTAATGGAATGCCTACATGCATGCATATAATAAATTATTTTTCTCAACAGCAAGAACATTCAGCAGCTTTATCAGGACCCTTGAAGGCAGAAATTAGATTCACGGATATAATGTCCAATCACCTTCATCATCCTCTTCTTCATCCACACCGTCCACCTCGGCATCTGAGTCAGAAGCTTCTCGATCCTCTCGGTCATAGCCATCCAGGTAGGTCAGCTGGGGCAAGAGCTTGAAGACACTCTCTCGGTAGTCATTCAGGTTAGTAACCTCACAGTTGAACAGATCCAGGCTTTTCAGACATTCCAACTTTTTCTGAAGGATTAAAAAACACACTTCCTAAACCAAAGGAACCTAAGCAACAAAACCCATCTCCTAAGAGGTAAAAATTCTAGGCTCATATTTAATTAGCTACTACCCACTCAACCTTGTACATAGGAAAACATTTCAACTCCTTTTGCATCTTTATATTAGAGGCCACTAGATTTGTACCGAGTCCTTTCCTTCTACATCTACCCTTCTCAAAGAACTATCTTATTCTGGCAGCATTAGTCTTAAGATATATGAATTTGAAAGTTATTAAAACTGGATCTTCTTACAGTACAAGACAAATCAGAGCATTTGATAAATTTGGTTCAAAACTAAGTTCAAATATTTGAGTAATCAAATGCCCACTAAGAACTTGCTGGGTATCAAGCAGTCTTCAAAGCTCTGGGGCAGTAGTACAGAAGAAAACTCATCCAACCCATCCACTCAATCTCAAGGTGCTTGAGATTTCTACTTGGGAACACAGATGTGAAATACTAGAGAACAGAATATAAAAAGCACAAAGTTTAGTGATGCAGACATTTTCTGGAAAGACAGGAATCAATACAGGCTAGGGAAAATTAGTTTAAACTTCAGAAACAAGAAACATTACACTCTTTTCTTCTTTTTGAGTTTTTGGGGAAATGATTGACACTGTTACCAGACTTTTCCACGTAAATTCTTTTGGTGTTATCATACCTTGAAACTTTGTTGAATACCTCATTTACCTGGAACTTTTAATTTCACTGATCTAAAACAGTTAAGGTGTAAAAACTTGGCCCAAGAAAAGTTTTCTAAGCAATCAAAGTGGACAGGAAAACTTCCAGGTATTTTACTCAGATCTTCATCTGTTATGACATCAATGTATTAGTACTTCAACCCCACATCTATTAAGTTTTGATTAGGGGTTAAGAGGTTGGGAGGACAGAGATATTACAGGCAAGTTAGGAGACAGCACCAGGAGTGACAGCAAACCCTCTTAGGGAAAAGAGAGGGTGCAAGCTTATAAAAAGCAAACACAAAACATGAAGCCTCGTGCCTTTTAGAATAGGGGCAATAAGCCCAGAGGGCATTCGCTATATAGCTTCATAAATGACTTTTAATGGTTCTGAATCAAGAGAAAAGGTTTGAAAGAATAAGAAAAAAATATATGTATATATTTGGTTAATCATCTCCTGAGGATATTTTTCCATTTATTTTTAAGAGAGTGGAAGGGAGGGTGAGAGACAGAAGTTGCAAAAAAATAAATGTTGATGTTTAAAGTCTTTGATGCTTTATTTGGGAAAGCTATTTCAACATTCACAAGGACCTAGAAAGAAATGCAGATTAAACAAAACCTTGTCTTCAGGACTTGAGGTATCTGTGTAATTCTAGGGAGTTACAAAATGATTAGAAAAATCTTTGCTCTAAAGCAGGGCTTGGCAAGATTGTCTGCTGGCCCATTCCAACCCACGGCCTGTTTTTGTAAAACAAGTTTTATTCAAACAGAGCCACACTCATTTGTTTATACATAATGTATGGTTTCTTTTGTGCTACAATGGGGACGCTGAGTAATTGTGACAGAGACTGTATGCCTGACAAAGCCTAAATGATCTATTATTGGGCCCTTTAGCAAAAAGTGTTGCTGACTGCTGCCCTTATAGAATCTTCATCTTCCTGGTCAAAGATGAGGTTCCCACACTTACTTTACTTTCACTGAGCAGCCCTGGGGAACATAGAGCCAGACAGGGAACACAGAGTAGGGTTTCAGCAACAGGAAACTGTACTCCTCAAAACACCAATGTATGATGATCCAAGGGTTTGTGAGTCAAATAATGTGCTTATGTAAGTCAGTCCCCTGAGGTCTTAAGAAAACTGTCCCCAGCCCTTCTTAGAGCTGCTTTTATGTCATGCAGCTTTCAGATTAGGTTCCCCACTGGGCAGGCCCTGACCTCCAGAAGCCCAGGTATGAATTCTTGCCAAGGAAAAAAAAATGCTGAAATGCCACACCAGACAACTAGATAGCATACTGGGAACTCTTTTTTCCTTCACAAAACAGTTGACTCTATACCAGCTAGGATACAACAAGTAAATTTAGGCAGCTTTCCCAAAGAGGCTCAGTCTAAAAATTCATCAAAGGAATGAGCCACGTACTCCTCAAATGTGTTCCCTAGGAAAAGATACACAAAAATGCATACAACCCCTGATCTTTAATGCTCTACAGTGCCCAAGGCTTTTCTCTAGTTTTATCAACTATCCCGGCTCTCTGTTTCTGAAACTATGAATCTGTGATATTTTTGGCTACTTCTTGAGAAAGGACCCATTATAATTCGGACATGCCAAACAGTATGCTAGAAACTAAATGAAGAAAATAAACAACAAAATCACAAATAACCATAGTATCCTAGAAATGTTTCAAGTAGTAAAATTACACTTTAAGATCCCAAATACACTAAGACAGATTATTCAGGATCCCAATGTAATGTTTAAGTACTGCTAAAAAAAAAAAAAAAAAAAAAAAATCACAAATTTTTATCATAGCATAAATTTGGCCTAAAACTAAAAGGCTAGCCATAATAAACATTAAACATTTTATTAACAATAATTTTGCTTGCCTTCTTAGAATTTAGAAGGGCTTTTGGGGATGGTTTGGATGGCCCAGGTCTCTTAAAAAAGGTGTCCAAGGAAGTTTGAAATGATGCCTTCTTTGTCTCTCGATTAATGTCCCTGTAGCAAGCAGAGGCATTCACAATCATTGCATTGACTGTAAGAACTGGGCTCAATGTAGACAGTGTTCAAAATGTTATGTGGTTAATGAGGATGAGGATGGTGTTTTTCCCCACTGAAGAATACTATCAGAAGTAAAAACTGATCAACATTTCCCCCTTTCACCTTCTGCTACAGTTATATTTTATTCTAAGTTCTAACTTCAGGAGACCCACCTAGCACCCCTAGGAATCTGAGAAGCAAGTTCAGAGAAGGGCAGGAGCCCAGGCTTTTCCAGAAAGTCCTGGGTGTGCAGCACTCCAGCTCTCACTGGCCAGCCAAGTGTGTGACTCTGGACAAGGGGTTCAGCCTCTCCCAAGCCTCAGCTTCCTCTTGTGTAAAATGAGGGCCATGCTATTTCTATCCACTCTGTAGAAATGTTCTTTGAGGATTACTAATGAGATAACATACATAAAGCATCCACTATAGTGTATGGTACGTAGCAGATCCTCTAAAAATGATAAAACAATGATTATTTCTTATTCTTTACTGTCCCAGGGAACTGAGGCTTTCAGAGCCACCAAAGGGCCCTCATATGTATCTGACCAGGTCAGGAACATCCAAGCAAACAGCTCCCACACACAATGTTTGCTTCTGCTCTGCCTCTGTATGCTAGGGCACTGACAAAGGCTTCTGATGAAACATTTAAGAGGACCCAGGTTGTTATGAGAATTAGGCAATAGCCAATGATCTAGCATGGAAAGATACTACCTGGCATTCTGTTCCAGAAAAAAAAAGGGGTTCCTATGTTCACAGTGACCCTGGATTGATAGGCCTGTCATTAACACAAACAATAAAGATTTAATGTAGGTGTCTGCCTGGGAGACCATTAGCACTTAATTTCGTGCTCCTGTTAAATAGCTCAAGTCAATTTGGATATGAAACAAAACTGTAGGTAAAAAGAGAAGAACAGTGCAAAGACGGTGGATTTGGATTTGAATCCCTAATCTGCAAATTATCATGTGACTATTAACTAAGTTTTCTAAACTTGGTTTTCTCTACAGTCATTCTCTTTTGTGGCTTATGAGGCTACGGTGGGCCAAAGTTAATGTCCTTGAATTCAGCAAAACTCAATAAATGTTTGTTTAAACATTGGAAATGTGGATTGGTTTGGAGAAAAAGCTTAGAACCAGTAAAAATGAGGGAACCTAAGTGTCCAGGTGTACCTATCTACAGCAGAAAAGCGGGGCAAAATATATGGAGCAAAGGTAGGAAATAGGCTCCCAACATTTATGAAAAATATGAGTTACACATAGTTCACTTAATGAAACATACACATAAAGTGACTCAGTAGAAGATGCTTAAATCTACATTGGAGCAGCACCTCTATTAATTAGTAGGGAAAGACCCTATAATTCTGACAGGAAACCCTCTTTATTGAGAGAAGTCATAATTTAACCTTATCTTCCCTTGAAATATTAATAGAACATCCTGTACAACTAATGTGAAATCCAAATATTATAAATATGCTGTGACATCAGAAAAGATGGATAGCAGAGGATGGCTTATCCTCTGGGGTTCTGTTCTTCTGCATCCTGAAAGACAACACCTACCTACTATGTTACCCTCTCCCAATTAATGTTGGAAGTTAATGGAAACACTGACTTTATGTACACCAAGTTAGCCTCTTTAAAATGCAATTCTCTCTGTATGCCAAATTTATAGAATGTCACGTTTAGGTAAAATAGTCCTTTATCAATCTTGAATTCATAGAAATTTCTAGGTGCCAGCCAAAAGAGGAGCCTGGGGGGTTCCCCCACACCCTGCACTAAGCCCTGCTCTAAAAGTTCTTTTATGGCCACAACTTCCACATGCGCTGGACCCCATTGGCACAGCTTTCCAACTAACACAGCCAAGTAAGTGCATTGTCTTATTTTATTTCCAGAACTCCTAAGTGAGGAAACTGAGGTCCAGAGAAAAGAAGCGATTTGCCCAAGGTCACACATTAAGTCTGTAACTCATGACACTTAAACTTAACTTTCCATAGCTTATCTGAAGAGGATTTGGGGGTTCCCATGAAAAACTTTGGGCAACAGTGATCCAGCTAGCGCCCAAGATCATGAATTAGGAGATCTAAAACTTATTGGAACTGTCCTTGGACTTCTGTTCCATCTGAAATTCAGATATGCCACCCAATATAAACAGCTTTTTCTAGCCAGTCTGGGGGAAAAAATAAATGTTTAATTTCATAAACACATGAAATTTTATAAGAATTCCCCTTTGAAGAAAGCCACCATAGTATCAGGTAATCAATTATTTCCAATCATTTCCCTTACTATAAAGAAATATGAAAATGAAAATGACCAGTAAGTCTCAGTTTCCAAATTCTTAATTACTTACCAAAGGTTCCAAGGTACTGATATCTTTCAGTTTATTTCCACTTAAATTTAGATGTGTGAGATTTGGAAGTTTTTCTGCCAACATGTCCAGACATCCAGAGATTCTATTGTCACTGAGCTCAAGCTGTGAGAGAAAATGCACACAGGACAAACACAAATATACAGAGAAACACTTATCATTAAGGTATTCTAAAGAGCAAATACAGTTCTTAAATACTTACCAAGACCAAACAATCTCTGTTTTTATCAGTGCATGTATGTTCATTTTGTTTGATTAAACCCAAATAAGTAGTTTATGGATCCCAGCAACATTTGGGGGAGGAGAGACAGGATATGATAAGAAGTGTTGTGTTTTGTTAACCAGATGCTAATTATAACAGTTTGTTCAAGAACTGGTCCCTAACAGCAGTGAATACATTTTCTAACCTAAAAAGTGGGTCAAAGCAAATTAGAATTCTTTAAGAAGTTGTAATATGCTATACTTGCCAGGAAGGGTAACTGGTCCGTGCATTTTAAGCAGTTTACTTGTGTGTGCCAAGCAAAGCTTGCTGTGCCCACTTGGAACCTAATCTGATCCTGTACAGCGCTGACACATTGTGGAGTTCTACATCTGGAAGCCACCAGGGAATTTGCTCTGAAGGCTATAGAAGTAGTACAAGCCCCAAAACACACCCTTAAAGAAGTTCCATGACCTCTGGAAAGGGAGTGGGGCAACAGCTTCAGGGCTGATACAACCAACTCCCTGGAGGCCACTTCTTGCATAAACCTGGCCTTTACAAGAACCTACTCTAATTTCTTAGCTGCAGGTCAAGTAACACAGCAAACGGTGTGCCAATAAAGGAAATGAGCCTTCAGCAAGAAATAATAGAGTGAAAGATATTGGAGCATGGAAAAATTAGATGGTCAAGAGCATCTAATTCAAATTCTTCATTTTGCAGATGAGAAAACTTAGACCATATAGCTGGTATCAATCCGCTTTTTAAATGCCAACAACGGTAATTATGTCAACCCTTACTTAGTACTTAAGTGTCAGGTACTATTGAAAGTACTAGAAATGCTACATGATCACTTGATCTCACAATAAACTGATGGGGTAGGTAGAATTATTACCCCCACTGACAGACGAAGAAAATGAACTACAAAGAGACAGTGAAATATGACAAAGAGCTCACAGTTGTTACAGTGGTAAACCTATGATTTGAAGCTGGGCAGGCTAGTTTCAGAAGAACCCATGCCCTCTGCAATATGCTGCGTACCTTGAAAAGCATGAAAACATCATGTAATTTCGTCTACAGCATGCAATGAAATAATAATGAGCAGAATAGAGGAACTTTTTAATTTAAATAGTTGTTGAAAGAATGAGTTTAAAAAACAATTCAAGCCCAACTAGTGTGGCTCAGTGGTTGAGCATCAACCTATGAACCAGGAGGTCCCAGTTCGATTCTCGGACAGGGCATGTGCCGAGGTTTTGGGCTCAGTCCCCAGTGAGGGGCATGCAGGAGGCAGCCAATCGATGATTCTCTCTCATCATGTTTCTATGTCTCTCTCCCTCTCCCTTCTTCTCCAAAACCAATGAAAGTGTGTAAGTGTGTGTGTGTGTGTGTGTGGTCTGGTGCTTAGGTGTATATTTCAGGAAAATGCAACATTTCAGAAAAAAATTTTCCTTCCAATGGGATATTCCAGTCTAATATCTAATCATCTAGATTTAAAAATATAAGTCTATAATCAACAAAGCCCCAAGTGTTACCTTTATTGAGATATTAGTAAATAAAAATAAAAAGAGAACACTTATTTTTGTTGGTCAGAATATCAACACATATGTAATACATCCTTTCAACATGAATATCTTAGGGAGCAGAAATAACAAGGCAATCCCACCAGAGGACTTAATGGCTTATTTTGAAATAAAAGCAATGTGTAAATTTAGGAAACCTGGGACATTTATACACCAAATTTCTTTCAGATCCTGTTTCGTGTTATAAAACAAGCCATTCTAGGGTAGGAAGAAAACAAAGTCCACATCAACTGTAAGAACATCTATCTGCCTGTAATAGATGTCTCCATTCCTCCCTCACTAATTAACAAATTAAAATAAGACTTCAAAAAAAGGATTTGATAATGCCTATATATAGATGGTCACTGATACATTTACTTTCTAAGTCTGACAGTATACTGACCATAATAATTCAAGAAAATGTATCAGGATGCTAGGAAAACAGAACACAAAACACATACTACTAGGATCTGCTAGAATCAAGTTTTTGTAGACAGATAAAAGCAGGGCACTCTGAAACCCATGAGGAGTACCTGAGCATTTATTACCTAAATAAAGCAAATAAGTAAAAAGCATTTCTTGTTTTAATTCATGTACTTAAGCAAAAAACAATTCCCTCTCAGGACTCAAAAGCAAACTACAGGAACAGCCTACCTGCCCCTTTGTTTAAATTTGATTACAAATTTCTTTCTATGTGTATCTTTGTTTAGACAAAGTTTCAACATAAATTCCCTAATAAAATGAATGCCTAAACATAATCACATACCTTTCTGTATGAAAGAAAAAGGAAAGAAAAAAAAAGAAAAGAAAAGAAAAGAAAAGAAAAGAAAAGAAAAGAAAAGAAAAGAAAAGGTACCGTGTTAGGAAATAGGAGATATGGATTCTAGTTTTGGCTCTAGCATGAACCACTTTTGTGGGAGGCTTTAGGCAAATTACTATATCTTTCTAAATTTACTGATGTGTCTGTAAAATAAGGGGCTAGGCTGGAAGATCGAAGTTTCTTCCAGTTTTGACATTCTGGAGCTCTGTGATAGATAAATATGCAAGGACACAAGAAAACATTTCTCATGTTTTTTTAAAGTAGGGGGTGGAGTTGGAGGGCAATATTGATTTGCAATTAGACTAATGAAAAGCTAACAACAGACCATTAGCTAGGATCCAGAAATACAGAAGCTTTGTTACAATGGATTCTTGCAGTAAGTCACAGCACATTTTAAAATTCTAGTCATTAAAATTATGTAATGGGTTTGAATTATCAAAGACTATAAATCTGAAAAGTCTTTACTACTTAAACTCATCCTTAATCAACAAACATAAAACATGAGTGATAGGCACCTGTGTTTCCTAAACCAGAGCATACTAAGAACAAAATGTATCTAAGATTAGAACAACAAATTTATAACTAATAAATTAATCACAAAATAATTATTCTTCATATCTAATATTTATTTAGCATCCAACATGTATTATTTCCAAACACCACAATAATTCTGTAAGGTCAGGTGGTATCACCAGTTTACAGGTGAGGAAATTGAGCCTTACAAGGATTAAGTAACCTGCAGATCACCCATCAAGGAAAAGATAGAACTGGAATTCAATCCCAGATATGCCTAGTTCCAAAAGCTATGTGCTTTCTGCTACATTAAATGCTTCCTTCCAGGTAAAACCATGTATTTTTCCCTTCCCAATATGGTTCCTTTTTACTGTTAAAGAAAAAGCACTCACCTTTTTCAATTTTGGTAGTTTGGGGAGATTTGAAACTGAAATCAAGCTTACATTTATTAAACTGAGGAACTCTAAGTTCACAAATTCAGCTGTTAAGCCCTCAATTTTTCCATCATCTGATTTGCAATTGTCCAGGACAAGTTCTCGAACCTGTAGATGACAAAGGAAAAAAGGAAAAGACAAGCTTTCAGAAACATATAGAAAAAAAACTTCTACCATAAATACCCAGCAAAAACACCCACTTATAGGGGCAGCCTTTAGATCAGTTATAAATAAATGAAAAATGATTAAGCCTTTAGTAACAATATACTAATAGATACCAAGGGTGGAGTGTTATAAAGATGCATAAAGATGTGAACTCTTTATTTTCCAGAGACAGAAACTAGTTCATAAGATATAAGTGAAGAAACTGTATCTCCCCTATTTCTTTCCCCAAGTCTGTTCCTTAGGGTTAGCTTTAACTACAAATGCAGAGTGAAGATACCCTTCACCCTCTTTTAGGCTGAGTCTATCTCAAGGCCCAAGAGACTGGCACACGGAAAATAGGGAAGTCTTACTTTTCCTATAAAGATCACTAAGAAATGTTGGCAGCACTCTACACATTTCTACTTGTGGTATTATTAATCTTTACTGAGATTATCTTGACACTTGGAATGGGTCAAGATGCAAAAGGCCTTAATTCAAAATAAAGATCAATTTGGGTTATATGTGAGAATGACAGGCAAGAGACTGATAGACATTAAATTAGGTTCCTTTTTCAGACATAAAATCTCCTTCTTTGGAGATCCTGAAATTCAGAACTCAAATTCATCTAAGGGTATCACATCTGAAGATTTTGAATACTGATTTAATAACACTCTACAGTGTGAATACTATAATAATCCTTATTGCCATTCTTGCTCTGTGGTTGACTCTGAAACTTGCCATTTTTAACACGTTCTGATCAATTTACAGTGATGCAAATTAGTTTTAACTGCCAAAGGCATTCTTGCAATGAATCTACCAAGTTTAATAACATTAATCAAGCATGAATATGGAAGGGAGATGCTGATAGCTCTAAAATGAGGATAGGAGCTAGTGACATCTTTATCCTCCCATACAGAATCCAAGGATCCTACTCTATTAATTGCTATCATTTATCGAGACTGTACTTGTTATTCCTGGCACCACCACATCTCCCCCCATTTACAGAGAAGGAAACAGATTTATAGAGTCTGTGATACCCACACCACCACCACTTCTCACTTGCTTCTTCATTATTTCTCACTGCCCTATTTCCTCCTCAGAAGCCCTGGTTTCAGTCAGGATGCATGCAGTGCTATTATACCGTTTTCCTTCCTTCTACTTTTCTCTAGACATCTCTGCCATTCTTCCTTCTTCTGATGAAAATCAGCACATGTGAAAACCTAAGAGGTCAACTGAGGAGAGCTGGGCTATGGATACAGATGCCTGGCTCTGCCACTTATAACCTGTGTGACCTTGGGCAAGCCACTTAACCTCTCTTGTGCCTCAGTTTCCTCATCTATGAAGTGGAAAAAGATATTACCCACCTCATGGAGCTGTTGTAGAGCAGTGCTTGGGACATAGGAAATGCTGAGAAAGTAACCTCTCAGGAAAGGAACTAGGGGAATGCTGTCTACTTTATTCATTATCTAGATGAAGTTTTCTTTTTTTTACTAGCAGGTATTCCTTTTGTATTAAATACACACACACCTCCCTAGCCAGTTGCTCAGGTGTTAGAGCGCAGACCGAAGGATCACGGGTTTGATTCTTGGTCAAGGGCAGGTACCTGGTTGCAGGCTTAATGGGCCCTGATTGGGGCATGTGCGGGAGGCAACCTGTTGATGTTTCTCTCTCACATCAATGTTTCTCTCTCTGTTATCTCCCTCTCCCTCCCTTCCATTCTCACTAGAAAAAAAAAATCAATGGAAAAAATATTCTTGGGTGAGGATTAACAAAAATCAACAACAAAAAACCCCCAAAATATAAAAAAAAAGGTTGTTATTGCCACCCACCTAAGTAGTATACTACAACGCTACTAAAATGGGCCCATTTGGTTTAGGGGATTTTCTATGACTGTATCTGACAGAGAATCCAAATGATCACTTCATTATACAGAATGAAATGACCCCAATATGCCAAAAGCCAATTGAGGAGGATTTAGCCATATTCAATCTTAAGCCATTTTGCCTCCCAGTTTACTGGGTGAAGTCACCTTTTTTTAAAAATATATTTTATTGATTTTTTACAGAGAGGAAGGGAGAGGGATAGAGAATCAGCTTCCTCCTGCACACCCACTACTTGGTGCCCACAACCAAGGTACATGCCCTTGACCGGAATCGAACCTAGGACCCTTCATCCCGCAGGCCAATGCTCTATCCACTGAGCCAAACTGGTTAGGGCGAAATCACCTTTTAGACAATTTCTCTCAACCAATGAAATTCCACTTTAACTAGACTTATAAAAAACTACCATAAAGCGCCCTAGCCGCTTTGGCTTGGTGGATAGGGCGTTGGCCTGCGGACAGAAGGGTCCCGGGTTCAATTCTGGTCAAGGGCACATGCCTGGGTTGCGGGCTCAATCCTGTGTGTGTGTGTGTGTGTGTGCAGGAGGCAGCCGATTGATGATTCTCTCTCATCATTGATGTTTCTAACTCTCTTTTTCTCTCCCCTCCTCTCTGAAATCAATAAAAATACATTTTTAAAAAAACTACCATAAAGCATTTAAATGTGAGTATACAGGTTTGCTGAACCAAATTGCAGAACAGAAATCAAAAAGAGGAACCTGGGAGGGAAAAAATGTTAAAGTGGTTCTTTTTATTAAAAATTGTTTTTTCTTGATTTTTAAATTAAAAATTGTTTTTTCTTAATTTTTTTAGAGAGGAAGGGGGAGAGAGAAACATACATTTGTTGATCATTTATTTATGCATTCATTGGTTATGCATTCTTGTTATGTGCCCTGATGAGGATCAAACCCACAAACTCTGGTGGGTCTGGATGATGTTCTATCCAACAAAGCTCCCCATCCTAGTCTGTTAAAGTGAGTTCTAATTTGCAGGCTTAGCTATTGAGTATAGAAGATGATGGAGCAGAGGTTCTGGTTTAGAGAAATGGGAACCATGTAGCTTGATGGAAATAAGAAAGTTTGTTGAGGGAGGTGTGTAAGGAATAACAAAAGGGATACTGTTTGTTTCCTATGGGATGCCCAGATGAAAGGATCCCTAGAGAATTGGACATGTGGTATAGAGTTCAGGGGAAGTCTGGGTTGTAAATTCCATATTTGTGAGTCACCAGAACAGACAGTAGTGGGAGGCTGGAACTCCTAGGAAGAGGACTAAGGATGGAACCCTGAGGAGACGGAATCTTGCAAAGGAGACTTGAGAAAAATCAGGGAATACCCAAAAATGAAACATTAGGTTGAAACACCCAGAAAGGCTTATGAAAGAAAGCACAAGAAGTGATTGAAAAAATTAGAAAACTTAAATGCCCTTAACAAGGAAATAATTTCCAGGATACACTGTGGTATGAAAAATGTACAGAATGTCTTATTTATGTAATATATCACACATTCACTTTTTTAAAAAATATATATATATTTTATTGATTTTTACAGAGAGGAAGGGAGAGGGATAGAGAATTAGAAACATCAATGAGAGAGAATCATTGATCAGCTGCCTCTTGCACACTCCCTATTGGGAATGTGCCCGCAACCAAAGTACATGCCCTTGACTGGAATCGAACCTGGGACCCTTCAGTCCGCAGGCCGACGCTCCATCCACTGAGCCAACCCGGTTAGGACCACTTTCTTATCTATAAAAGCCCAACAACCAGAACGACCTTTCGCTATGATGTGCACTGACCACCAGGGGGCATACGGTCAATGCAGAAGCTGTGCCCTGGTGGTCAGTGTGCTCTCACAGTGGGAGAGCCGCTCAGCTGACTGGGATGAGTGGCACTCCCACAGCAGGCTGATCCCTGCAGGCCGTGCCCCCCACCAGTGCATGAATCCATGCACCAGGCCTCTAGTCCTATATAATAAAAGCATAATATGCAAATTGACTGGATGGTGGGACAACCAGTTGGAGGGGGGCGGGGCTGGCGAGCAGGCAGCGCCAGGCCAGTGCCAGTGGGCAGAGGGAGGGGATGGCAATGGGGGGGGAGGGGGGGAGAGGCGGCAGCAACCAATGGAAATGGAGGGGCAATGGGGGTGGGGGGCCACCTGGTTGCCTCCCACAGAGGGAGGCCAGACTGCAGCTTAGGCCTGCTCCCTGGGCAGAGCAGGCCTAAGCCATTAGTAGGACATCCCCTGAGGGCTCTCCCCTCCCCCAAGTGCACAAATTTTCATGCACCAGGCCTCTAGTATATACTTAAAACCTCACAGAAATAATCTCTCAGAGAAAGTGGCTGGGAGACTTTTCTCTAAAACCTTATTTTGTACTTCATTGATGAGAATGTTAACCTATTTTAAAAAAAATAAAGGTAAAAAAGTCACTGCTAGTCTTTTAAAGTACCATACAGGGGTTTGTGTAAAGATTGTAGGGGACTGAGCAGATGATGAAATGAGAGAAAACATGTATCTAAGCATAATCAAATTTCTGACCATAAACATACATTAATGGAAAGCATATTAATGTTCATTACTATTGATATTTTGGTATTTTTTTTTGGTCTTTGTGTATTTTAAATATAGGCAAGATAAAACCATGACTTAGCATACTTTAAAATAACAACTCTGCTCTGGCTAGGTAGTTCAATTGGTTAGAGTGTCATCTCAAAATGCCAAGGTTGTAGGTTCAATCCCTGGTCAGGACACATACAAGGATCAACCAATGAGTGCATAAATAAATGGAACAACAAATCAATGTTTCTCTCTAAAATCAATTAAAAAAACAGCTACAACTCTGAATATCTGTTAATAGCTAAATAAATTAAAGTGTATGGATGTACCATAAACTACAATCCTTTTTGTAGAACACAGTTCCAATCTTCCCTATTATAAAAAATGCCATAATATCTTATGTAAAATCTCTTCTGTAATTAGGATTGTTTCCTTAAAAGCTATTGCGATACAAAAGAATATAAACATTTGACTCTATCATTGAGTTATGAACTCTTCTTTTTAATGTTTTGTGACCTTACTTGATACATGAAAATTCTAGGTATATACATTTATACTTTTCTTGAGGATATTGTTTTTACCCTGTGGGGGGTGTTTCTCTCTTTTCCGAGTCCAGCATGGAAAAGGAAACAGGTCAGGTTCCTGAGTGGAGGAGTTGGGGGTTAAGAAATAATAGAAAGAGACAAGAGGCAGAAACAGAAATAAGCTGGGAGCTGGGTGGGATGCTGTCACTCTGATGGAGGGACAGTCATGCCACAGCTGACACAGCGCATTTATTTATATTCCAAAATACAAAGGGGTTTCCCCGAAAAAACTTAGGATCAAAGGAGCTTGGGAGGGCCCAGGTCCTATTCATTCCCTCTTTCCCGGTGCTAGACTGGATTTACATCTCAAAGCCTGCTCCCAACACCTGGACAAAGGTAAATCAGAACTGATAACACCACCCCTTGCCTTCTGGGGGGGGAGGGGGGGTGTAACCGGGATGCAACTCTGCCAGTGCCTCGGGCTCAGCTGACAATTTAAAGAAAGTCTGTGTGCCTTCCCAGGGGGCCCTCTACATTACCCTAGTAAGGAAAAAATAAACACCCTAAAAGAGACATTTACAAAAAAAAAAAAAAAAAGACAAGCCATAAAATACAAATCATCAATATGGTAGACACTAAAAAATAAAATGTTCAATTACAAGAAATAACATAAATACATTTTAAAAATGAGATATATCATTCTACTCTTGTTGGAGGCAGGGCAGCTCTTCTTGTGCAGTAGACAGCTAGGATAGGCACCAATATAGGTGAATTTATAAGTGGGAGAGCAAGAAGTTCAGGGAATGTACACTGAGACCTTTAATTTTCTCCATGAGTAGAAGGCAACAGAATTTACTGGGGTGAGTAGGGCAGAGGGTTGTATGGCTCAGTAGAAAAAGCATGTCTCTTCACTTTTCTAGGAAGGATAAGGATGTAAAGAAATGTGCTACCCTCCCAGAACAGGGCTCCAGAGGCACAGTAAGAAGACAGAGCAGAGTGAGAATTACTGCAGAAAGCAGAGACCATAGGAGGAGTCCCACTCAGTGCTGAGCCAAAATATGACAGGTCTGGAAAGCCTTCCATCAAGCAGTCTTTTAGCCTGTTTAAAGTTCTAAATAAAGCTTTGGTGAAGCCCTACCCAGTTTGACTCAGTGGATGGAGCATCGGCCTGTGGAACGAAGGGTTCCGGGTTCTATCCGGTCAAGGGCACATGCCTGGGTTGCAGGCTGTCCAACATGTAGGAGGCAGCCAATCAATGATTCCCTCTCATCATTGATGTTTCTATCTCTCTCTTCCTCTCTGAAATAAATAAAAATATATATTTTTTAAAAACACCTTTGGTGAAAAGGTATCTTTTCTCTGGCACTGTGTCAGGAGCATTTGAAATAACTAAGCCTCATCTCAAAATACCAAGGTTGTAGGTTCAATCCCTGGTCAGGACACATACAAGGATCAACCAATGAGTTGTGAAGTGTGAAGGGATCCAGATTACCTTGCAAGGGAGAGCACAACTGTCCAAGAATTTGCATGGGGCCCAGGTGGTATGACTCAGGGGTTGAGCATTGACCTATGAACGAGCAGGTCACAGTTCAATTCCCCGTTAGGGCACATGCCTAGGCTGTGGGCTCAATATCCAGTGGGGGGCATGCAGGCAGCCAATCAATGATTCTTCTCATCATTGATGTTTCTCTCTCTCCCTCTCTGAAATCAATAAAAATATATATTTTTTAAAGAGTGTACATGGGGCAATGTGTGTGTTTGTGGGGGGAGGGGGGAGTGATTGATAGGCATTGCCTCCCAATCTAGATCTAGAATACATGGGAGGTTCTAATCAAGGAGAAACGACCCTAGTTTTCCCTTCTTATGCCCCAAATCTTCCATGGCTACTACCTAAGAAGGGAAGGTTGGGCAGACACTTGTACATTTGTGTATACAACTTAGAGGAGCTCTTTGGTCCAAAATAGTTAGTAGGCCTTCGGCTCAAAAATAGATGTTTTAACTTTTGGGGTCAAATTCACGCTTCTTCATACCTCATTTTCCAATTAAATATGAATTTAAGGTATAAACACTTGAGAACTAAAACAAAAAATTCATTATTTTCTGTTTAAACTTTTGGGTTTTTGTTTGTTTTTCTGTAGCTATCAGCAAAACACTGCTGTTTTCATTGAAAAATTTGAGCTATACTATAGCCTAGTTATGGGGACTGGAGCTGGGAGCCACAAAAAATGTTAAGCAATTTCCCTTCCACCCTCTCCAATTTGCTCTCATTTTCCACTCCTCTTGCTACACTAAAAAAAAAAAAAAAGAGAGATAAGTTTTACCTAACTGGTTGGGGTACCTTCCCCAATTACAAGTTATCCTTGTCACGGGGGGGGGGGGGGGGGGGGGGGGGGAACTATGGAGAAATTAAAGATCATTTTAAGTTACCAATTACTTTAATTAGAAAATACAGTCCTAGCCGGTTTGGCTCAGTGGATAGAGTGTTGGCCCATGGACTAAAGGATCGCGGGTTAGATTCCCACAGTTCCCAGTCCTGGTCGGGATGCATGTGGGAGGCAACTAATTTATTTCTCTCTCATACTGATGTTTCTCTCTTTCTCACCCCCCCCCCCCCACTTCCACTCTCTCTAAAAATAAATGGAAAAAATATTCTCAGGTGAGGATTAGAAAAAAATATTACATAATTATTGTACTAAGTGAAATAATCCAAAAGGTAGAAAAAGTAACTCCTGCTACTCTTGCTAATTTCCATTCTTCTGAGTTAACCACTGTTCAAACCTTCTACCCTACAGTTATTTTAAAAGGATGTTTTCAAATTAACAATAGAACAGATTTATATTAGTGGTTCTCAAATGTGTTTGGGTGGCAGAAGTAATGGCATGAAGTAAACATCCATAGCCTACTGGTGGGTAAAGGGAACCATTCTAAAAAGCAATCTGGGCCCTAGCCGGTTTGGCTCAGTGGATAGAGCGGTGGCTTACAGACCAAAGGGTCCTGGGTTTGATTGCGGTCAAAGGCATGTACCTTGGTTGCAAGCTCCTTCCTGGCCTGTGCCCTGGTTGGGGTTCATGCAGGAGGCAACCAACTGATGTGTTTCTCTCACATAGATGTTTCTCTCTGTCTTTCCCTCTCCCACTCTCCTTAGAAATCAATGGGAAAATATCCTCGGGTGAGGATTAAATAAAAAAAAAATTAAAAAGCAATTTGGTAGAAGATACTCACTTTATGAGATGCTCATTTCAATACCATTTAAATGGCAAAAAAAAAACAACTTCTGACCATCCCATGGGGATGATTAAATTACAACCAATGCAGACATTAACAGTAAGGCTATAATAAAATAATTACATAGAAAGATAAAGATGTTTGCTGCATTTTATTTATATAACTAAATAAATGCTACACATCAGAATGTCTAAATTGTAGAATGGGTATGTATGAGATTTCTATTTTTAAATTTTTGCTTCTCAGTATCTACTTTTTTAGCTTATTTATATCAATTTTTTCTTCAATGAATATGTATTACTTACACAAGGAAAAAACCCAGTTAGCTGCTATGCACCCAATCAGAATATCCCATTGAGCTCAAAATTACATCAAGAGAGACAAAACAATAGATGCCAAAAGTTGGGGAAAATGTGAGGAAAACCTAAATTTTTTCCCAGTAAATTGGGACTAATGAAAGACTATTCTTATTTATGGCCTATGAAATATCTCAGTCTAGCAAACAGCCCAGCATGTTCCACAGGGGCATGGACTGTAACCACAGGAACTGGTTGGCTTTCTAATTTTGAAGGAAAAACTCAAGCAGAGCTATTATCAGGCTACCTGTCCCTAGATGCAGAGTTAATAAGGTGTTTGTACCAGCAATTTATGTGTTGTATATGGTATGTTTTAAGGCTGTACAATTTGTTCTCAGTGAAGTACAATACAAATATTTTACATAAAACATTTCCTATCCTTGCTTATACTTTTAAATGATTATCACCATTCTTTCTTAACCATTTTTTCCACTATGAGAACACACCTCTGATATAAAGAGCTGTTCTGGACTTAGAAAACACTGAGTTACACATATATTTTTAGTCCTCTTCCCCTCAGAGAAATTAATGTATCTGTGTTTATAAAGAACAAGGCTATACTAATAGATGAACTGAACGTATTACCTTGACCTAAGCCTTTGGCCAAAGAACACAAGGTAAAGTGTTACCAGGGTCTTCTGCAAACCCCCAAATAAAATAAGAAGGCGGCATATACCCTAACATTTATGATCAAACTTCCACTTACCCTCCTCAAACACTTAGCTCTCACTAGATGATATTAAGGTCAACCACGGAATACAGTCTTAGAGGCATTTAAGAGCTTTCTGTTCATACATTAAATGGAGAAAGAATTCTTCCTCCTTCCCCAAATGACAAAAGTCTTCAGAATCCTGAAGGCCAAACCTACTTTCTAAGAGCAGGTCCCACACAAACCTAAGGAACCATGTGACTAGTCAAGTTTGGTTTTAAAGGAGTCATCTTGGAACTTCTCATTTGCCTTAATAATGCTTTTGTGCAAAAACATTTTTTTAACTCCTCTTAAAAAATATTTCCCTTCAAACTGCAGCATTTTTTTCCCCTGGTAAAGCCTTCTGTTTAAGGTCAAAGCTTTCCTCTCCTAAGAACCTAACTCCTACTGGTCTCAGTCTCCCAATCAGAGTCCCTTGGGGGAACCTTCTTTTTCCCCACAATCTTAACCGGCTCCTGTAACACTCAAAACCCCTAACTTGCACCAGTGCAACAGGCACCACAGGCGTCTGAGGCCTCAGGGGGAAAGGGGCTGCAGCACGGTGCTTTGTTCACACTGCTTTTCCAGGGCCTGCATGCTGTTGGCACTCAAATATTTATTTAATAAACCACTGGATTACTGTAGGCTAGTGCTGTCCAACAGAGTAGCTACTAGTCAATTGTGGCTTATGAACACTTGAAATGGGGATCGTGCAACTGTCAAATCTAATTTTAATTAAATAGCCACACGACTCTAGCCTTTGGCAAGAGGGTAAGGCCTGTTGATTACTTAAAAAATTAATACTTGCACATATATGTACACTTTAAAAAAGCAATATATTAGTTACCTCATTTACAAAAAAAAATTCAATATAGTGGGAACACCAGCCCAGTTGTATTTCCCCGAGAGAGCAACACTGCTTTTACTGAGCACTTTATTATTTACCTATTTATCTATCTATCTATCTATTTATTTATTTATTTATTTATCAAGTGCTGTAAGTTCCCCCCACTCTCTTTTTTAACTTTTTGTCGAATTTTCTTGGGTGACATTGGCTATTAAAATTATCTAGGCTTCAGGCGTAGAATTCTATAATACATCATTTGTGTAATGTATTCTGTGTTCACCCCAAGTCAAGTCTTACTGAATACTGTATTAATAGTACTTTATTTAGCTTAGGCACAAAGAATTCAAATTCTAGATTTGAAAACCTTTAGATCCACGTGGGTACTTTTCTTTTGGAAATTTTGGCTAAATTTAATTAGCCCACATTCTATTGATTTACAACTACTCAGTAATAACGTAAACTCCTGGAATTACAACTCAAAATAACACAACTCTTCGAGTTTTACAGTGTGAAGAAGCTTAACCCTTCAACATACTAGCACGTGGCCAACACAAAATGTCTGACTGATGAGCCGACGGGACAGACGTGGTCCAACCTCAACCTGAAAAGCGCGGGGGGGGGGCTGGTGGTCACGATGCCCGTGTCCGCAGATCCAACCGGGACGCTCGGGGTGGCCACGCGGCGGGCGCCCCTAACGTCACCTTCGGTGACTTCGTGCACGCCAGCACTCACCACCTCGTGCGCACCCGGTAAACCCCGGCCGAATTCCCACAAGTGGGCAACTTGTTACACCCACAGCTCTCCGGCTGCACGAAACGCGCCCATCGCCAGCCCGGGGCAGGGCTGCCCGCGGCCGGAGCTCGCCGCTCACCCGGGAGGGGGTCTGGCAGAGGCGCGGCTTCCCCGCGTGGCGCCCGGCCGCGGGCAGCCGCTCCAGCTCGCGGGGCGGGCAGGGGAGGAGGGGTGGGGAAGGAAGGGGCGCCGCTCAAAGGCCCGCCCGCCGCTCACCCGGCCGCAGCCCGCGACTGCAGGCCTCAGGCGGCCGCGCTCGGGCACTTGCGCGGGCAGAGGCCGCCTAGGCCCGCCCGCACCCCGGCGCCTGGCCCGGGCGGAGCCGGCTCCTGGCATCGCCCTTTTAAGAATAGGGGGGAGGGGGGGGAAGGCAGGACGGAGCGCTCCCGAGAGGAGAGGAGCCGACGGCGGAGCGCGCGGCTCCCGCCAGTGCCAGCCGAGCCCAGCGAGGCGGCAGAAAAGCCGCGAACTCCGCCGGGGAAGCGGCGGCCGGCAGCCACCGGGGGGGGGGCGGGCGGGCAGGGCCGAGCCCGCAGCCGGCTCTGGCGGCGGAGGGAGACGGGTGCCCGCCAACATGGCGCTGTGTCGGCCTGTGGCGCGCCCCGGCTGGCGCTGGGAGCCGCCGCCCGCCCACACCGAGGGGCCAGCCTCCCGGACCGCGGCCCCGGAACCCGCCGCCGCGGCGAGGGAGAGCGAAGCCGCCGTTATAACGGCTGGCCCGGGCCGAGCGGGGCCCGCCCTGAGAGAGCGGGAGTGGGGAAGGCCCCGAAGGCGAACGGGAAGCGGGAGAAATGGTGGAGAAAGTTTTATTTTTAGGCTTGAAAAATGGCGGGAACTGCGTCCTTTTTTCAAACTTGGCCTCGGGAGGGGCGGCGGTTGCGCCACCTCCGCTGCCCGGGCTCGCCCCTCCCCCGCTCCGCGCGCGCCAGGCCGCGCCCGCCTGAGCCCGGGCACCCGAGGGGGCTTCCCGCCGCCCCCCCCCCCCCGCCCCTCCGCGGCAAAGGCGCCCTCCTCGCCTCCCGGCCCCGGCCCTGGCCCCTGCCCCCCGGGCCGGCGTCAACCGCAAGGCCTGGCTGGGAGAGCCACGTCCACCCCCGCGCTCCAGCCCCTTCCGCAGCCGGCCCGGGGCGCGCGAAGCCCGGCCTGGCCCGCCGCGGGCCCCGCCTGGGATGGCCGCGCGGCTGCTGGGCTGGCCGGGTCCCGCCGGGCCGCGCACCCCGGGAGGCTGCAAACATGGCTCCCAGCGTTACACAACCCCTCCTCCCTCCCGCGCCACCGGCCACACGCACACGCGCTCCTTCGGGAAGGACCCCGGCGGACGAGGAGCTCAAAGTTTGCTTTCCCCCCACCCCACCACCCTCCCCTGACGGCCGCGGGGGCCCGCGGGCGCCAAAGAGTTAATCCCCGCGCGCTTGCTCCCCCCTCCGCGCCCGCCCGCCCGCCTTTCCCGTCCGAGCCCGCGAGCTGCGCCCTTCCCCGCGCCGAGGCCGGAGAACCCGCGGCCGGGGCCCCGCAGGTGGCCACCATTACATGCAAGTCATTGGAGGAGAGGGCGCCCGAAGGGGGGCTCTGCTTACAGCTGCCGGGGTCCGGTTCCTCAGCTCCAGGTGGATCCTCTTCTTCATGTCCATGTTCCCCTCGTCCCCCCTCTTCAAACTTAACTTTCCGCGGCGGAGGCGGAGGGGGGAGAGGCGTCCCGGCCTGCGCGGCTAGGGCCGTCGGAAGGGGTCTGCTGTCGGCAGAGGCCGGCGGGGCGGTGCGGTGCTGGGCGGCTGGCGGCGTGCGGGCAGGCGAGTGGAGCCCCCGGAGCCAAGTTACTCACGGGAGCGGAGAGAAACCATGGAGGGAAAAGGGGGCTGGAGCGCAGCGCTGGTCTCACTACCGCCGCCCCCGGCCGCGGACCGCACTGCGCTTAAACCGGCGACGCGGCGCAGGCGGCTGCTCCGCTCACTCGGCCCCGCGCGGCGCCGCTGGACTAGGTAGCCGCGGTTGCACCAAGGACGGGGCGGGGAGACGGAGCGGGGCGGGGGCGAGGGGGGCCGGGGGCGGGGGAAAGGCGCCACCCGGGGGACCCGAGCGACTTCCTCCCTCCGGCTGCACGTGGGGTGGCTGATGTAAGACCTTCCTCTGGGGGCTTCCCCGCCCACCGCCCAACTGAGACACCCCCCCCTCTCCCCGGGCCCACCTCGCTGCGCCCAGACGCGGGTCTCCGACCCGCACTTGGACATTTGCCCGGAGGGCTCGTGGGGAGAGGAGGCTTTAGAGTCCGGCTTCGGGGGTCCGTAAGGCCAGGTCCGGCCGCCGAGGCTCGGCCATGCCAGCCCGACGCCCGCGAAAGTGGGGCACGTGAAGGGAGCGCGGGACGTGGGGCTTTCGGGTTCACCTTCTGCTCCCCACAGCGTGAGTCCGCAGCCCGAACCCCGCTGTCTCCTTGGCCGGGTGGTCATGGAAGGGCTAAAAGGACCCCCGTCGGGAGCGGAATCGCGGTCACCCCGTGTTGTATCGCGTGGCACCGGGTGGAGTCGCGGGGACGGGTGCAACTGCGGACACTTGCCCCAGCCACAGAGGAGCCGAGCGTCCCCCCAGTTCAGTAGAATGTCCCTGGGTTTCTAACAGTTAAATGTAGGCTAGCAAGGCAGCAATTAGCATTTCTAATGGGGCCTTGGAGTTTTACAGTGTGTCCGTAGACTTTTATCCCATTATTCCTTAGGGAACCCCTGTGAGGTGTGTGAATTCTTCATGGTCTTGGTTTTGGGTGAAGCTTGGCAGGTAGCCTTTGTAATGGTCCGGTTCAGAGAACTCCCTGAAAGCCAGGGTTAGAGCATTAAGTTTGCTTTGCAGACCTCCTAAAGTAACATACCTATATTCAGCTTCAAATAAGTAAATGCATCATATGTCTAATCAGATACCATCTTATTTCTAATATAGACAAAAGGCTCCAAAGATTGGGAACAACTTATGAGTAGAGAAAAACAATTCTATGCATCAACCTAAGGTTTTCTTAAAGACTTCCCCCTCCCATTCTACCTGTGGCAAACAAAACTACTTATAACAATTTTTAAAAATATGTAATTAATTAAATTTTCAAAGCAAAAGAATGTTTTTAAAAGGCTCTGGGGAAGGCAAAAACTTTCTGGTATGCCGTTTCCCGAGTCTTAAAAATGTTAGTCTTAGCAGACATCTCTGTGATGGGAAAATGGTGAGGATAAGTGCTCTTCACGATGTCATACGAGGACTAAACTATAAGGTTGTGAGAACTACAAGGCCGTGAGATGAAGGCTTTTATGAAAATAACTAGCAAATCAGTTCCATGAGCTCGCAAGCAATGATGGATCATCCACTTTTAGGGCTTGATGTGTTCTTTCTCATTTAATCCAAAGACACCTCTGTGAAGTAGATTTTATTTTAATCATTTTACAGATGAGGAACTGAACCTTAAGCTGCATGGCCAACAAGAGGAGGAGCTGGGGTTTAAACCCAGAGGGGTCTAACTCTAAAGCCTGCCATCTTTTCTGCGATACAATCATTCTGATTGGAATGAAGTCTGGGCATGGGGGCCTGATTTGGAACATGAGGTCTGGAACATCTGTAGAGCACCTTTAATACCAAAAAGAACATGCAGGTGCCATCTTGCAGGTAAGGGGGAGGTGCTGAAGGAGACTGGGACATGGTAGCTCTGTGCTAGAGAGACTGGTAACCTGGTGGCTCATGGGAGAGGTGGTACTGATCCTTAGGGAAAAAAACAGGCAAATCTTGGGACCCTATCCTCTATGACCAACTCATAGGGGTATGAAGGACTCCCGTCACAAGATAAATGTGTGTTTTATAAGGTTAAGCTACAAAGTAATTAATAAACATAACCACAATGTGCAGCAAATAGAAAGAAAGCAAAACAGCCAAAGGAGGAGAGACTACAGACCCCGTACTGTCCCTTCTGACACAGCCGGTGCTGGCATGCACCTCTATGAACAAAGAGCATGTGTTCCAGTGACATGCTTCTTTGTCAGGGGCTTCACTGCCAGAGGCATAAATAACACAGGCAGAGCAGGGTGTGTCTCACTACCCTGCCAACATCTTCCACTGGACTGTCAGTCCACGGGCCTGAAGGGGCTGTTACAGTGCCCTGGTTTTGAATATTGCTGTACTTAACGTCATTCTGAGTATGCATCTGGGTGTGAGGAAGAAGTAGAATATAGACTGTCATTGTATCTAATCCATGGTTATTATCATGTTCATGGATTTATGGATTTGAATAAGGACTGGAAGGAATAAGGAAAATGAAAACAGCTTATTTATTAGGGAGTCTGAACTATAGATGAAATATTTTTTTACTTCCATTGACATGTTTGTCTAATAAGTAATGCAAATGTCAAATAATGCCTGGTTTTGGTCCCTTTTGAGTCTTAAAACTGCCTGTTAATCAGAATGTGTGTGTATTCCAATAATAATTGTCTGAGGGGAACACTCTAATTTGTGACTCCTTGGACCTCTCTCCTCTCCAATGCCTCAGCACCATCAGGTCATTGGTCAAACCATCAGATGACCGAACTTTCCACAAATTTGTTGCTGGGAACAAATTTTAATAAATCTGAAGATGAGAGGAAATAGCCCAGTTCAGGCATTGATCTAACTGGCTGTGAAGTCAGTTTGGCAAAATGGCATCCTTTCTCTTTTGTAAAGACGGTATATGAAGCTAGTGTACAACATAGGAAGAAATCATTACTTTTGAAAAACTAACCGTCCTCTGCTATACACATGTGCATCCATTGCTTAATCTGCCCTCTGACATTCCATAGCATGGTGTGTGTACCTGTTATAGCAGTTAGGCAACACATGGGGGTTGTTGAAGGTTCTAAAATTTCAACTGGACTGTGAGCTCATATGGATATTTCTGGATGATATAAATAGGGAGTAGGAGGCCTGGGCCATCTTTAGAACATAGGTGCTCTGCAAATATGTATTATGTTGAAAATAATGTCGCATGTACTCAAGAATACTACCTAGGCAGCTGAGATTGTTGAGACAAAGGGAGAGGGAGAGGCAAATAGATGAAAATTGGGTAAGAGTGAGAACTTATAAGTCTCCAGATGGTAAACAGAGGAGGGCAGAGTGTCAGGTGTGTAGGCCGCTGCAGGTCCAGTAAAGGGTCTTTGACAAGGGAACCAAATTCCTTTCTGTTCTCTGAGATAGCTGTAGGTGCTAGGCCTTCCTGGGGCAGCGAGGAAGAGCTGTGACTATCAAGAGACGGGTTTAGTATTTATTAAGCACCATCTTTATGCCAAGTACTGTGCTTGGGACTTTCATGTATATTGCATTTCAGTTAATCCTGGCAACAGCTCACTGGGACAAGACTATAATCCCCTTTTATTGTTTAGGAAACAGACTTGGAGAAGCCAAGTGGAACTCACATAGCTAGTAAGAAACTGGATTTTTCTGTCATTAAGGTCTCACTGTAATTCATTCTCATTTCTTTGATCCACTAGTCCTCACGACTGCTTCTGAAAAACCTTTTTTGTTTTCTTTGCTTCAAGAAGATTTACATACGCATTGCCGGGATTCAGGGGAGAAAAACACACACACAGGATATAAAATTTAAAAATTAAATTCCTACCATTGAGATACACCCACTATTAAGGTATATATCCTTGCAGCTTTTTTTTCTATATTATACATAATTTTGAAAACACGACATTAGGGTCAGATTAAAGATTTTTTTTGAGACTTGTTTTTCCCACCTCTTTACGAAAAACAATGAGTTAATACGATAAATATGAGTATTCACTTTGCTGAATGTTTTTTTCTTTTATTTTTTTATAAATATATTTTTATTGACTTCACAGAGGAAGGGAGAGGGGGAGAGAGATAGAAGCATCAGTGATGAGAGAGAATCATTGATCGGCCTCCTGCACGCCCCACACTGGGAACTGAGCCTGCAACCCCAGGCACGTGCCCTGACCGGGAATCCAGCAGTGAACTCCGGGTTCATAGGTCCACGCTCAACCACTGAGCTACCGTGGCCAGGCTATTTTTCCCTTTCAGAGAAGGATCCTAATGAGGCTTGTGAGGATTACACATGATCATGTGGGTGAAGCTTCTGCCTGGCACAGTGCCTGGCACCCTCCTCTGTGCCCCTGCCTTAGTCACTCCCTTACCCTAAGTAGAGGCCAGAGCTTGCTGGTCTTCTCGGGCTGTAGAAGTTCTGCTGTGGCCATCAGTCCTCCACCTCTGCTCTATGTCCAGGTTTCCTGTAGTTACCCTGCTCCTTTGAGGAAAGGCATCACCCCAAACCGAGATAAGTTTTGATTCTCAAAAGGGGTGAACTGATTTTCTGTTTCATGCAATCCTTGGTTGCTCATCATGAACTGGGAATGTGCTCCTGAGCTCGACTGGAAAATATCTGAGTGGCCCCACAGTGTTGGATATGCATCTCCTCCATAATTAGCCACTATCCCCACCATCTGGACTATCTCCTCCCTCACAGGGATTTCCTTGTCCACACAGAACTATCCAAGAGTCCTGCTCCTGCTGACTGAACTTTCCCATCTGTTCTCAAGCTTGCTTTGCCAGGTCTGGCCAGGCCACAGGCCCCTTGGTGGCCATGCGAGGTAGTCCTCCCTCACTCTGGGCTCTGACACTCCCGAGGTAGTTTGTGTGCTCCCTAATTTGCTAGTCTCATTTTGGTAAAGGCCAAACGTCCCAAATACCCTCACAATCTACTTATTTCCCCCCACACTCTTCTTCTTGAAAAGCAGGGCAGGAGCACCTTTGTAGTTGCTAGAAGAAGTGCTGTCCAATTCATGAATCATCTATTAAAGCCAATTAGATCTTTAAAGAAAAGAAACAATAATAATAAAGGAAGGAAGGAAAGCAGGGCAGCCAGGTTTCTTTTTATGTCTATCTATATATATACTATAGAAAACTTCAAAACTATGCTTAACAAAGAGAAGAAAATAAAAATCTCAATTCAGGGCTAAGCACACACTGATCACGTTTTGGTGTCTATTCCTCCAGTCTTTTCTCTATACACATATGGCACTTTCTCAAGTCTCAGATTGCCAGAAGCATCATCTCATTAATAACAGCTTTTCAGGGAGGCAGCAAGGGGGAAACCCACTACATTAAATATTCATAGTGATTATAAGAGACATCCTTACTTCAGAAATAGTAGATAGTAAAAAAATAAACTATCATAGTACCTAGGAAATACTGTATATATTACATTAAATTTTTAAAAAGCAGGATGTTACTGTAACTTGCTTTTTTCATTTAATAATATATTACGAACATATTTCCATGCCATTTGAATTGTCCTGTACAATATATATTCTTTGACATGCTCC
Source organism: Eptesicus fuscus (assembly GCF_027574615.1). NCBI lineage: Eukaryota > Metazoa > Chordata > Mammalia > Chiroptera > Vespertilionidae > Eptesicus > Eptesicus fuscus. The sequence continues at coordinate 52,770,670 of NC_072487.1, read as the reverse complement.
TACAAAATGAAAATAGCTTTTCTTTTTCTGAATATAAAGACAATACATATTCATGTAGCAAATTCATGCAATGCAAAAAAAGTATAAAGAAGAAAATAAAAGTCAGCCTAAATCTCATTACCTACTGGCAACCACTGTTAATATTTTTGTGAATATTTTCTCCATGATTGTATATGCATATGTAAATATATATATATATATGTATATGTGTGTGTGTGTGTGTGTATATATATATATATATATATATATACACATATATATATATATATATCCCTAATATGCAAATAGACTGAACAGCGGGACAACCGAACAACCGGTCACTATGACATGTGCTGACCATCAGGGGGCACGTGCAGAACATGGCACGTGTCGGCTATGGCAGGATGGTAGAGCAGGTGAGCGGGGATGCAAGACCAAGGCGAGGCACTGGTCACTGTCATCCTGGTGAGCCTCTGGTTACCGAAAATTCTTTGCTCTTGTGCACTGTAGTCCCACCCGGTGCTTGCTCCTGCTGCTGGCACCAGCCCCACTTGCACCTGCTTACAGCACGGAGTGATTGGGGTCAGCTCCAGCAGTGGGTGCGAGTGGGGCCAGCGCCGTTAGCGGGTTTGAGCACCCACTGCTGGCCCCAATCACCCCTGAGGGCTTCTTCACCTCCCCCTGCTTCTGAGGGTTAAGCGGGGCCGGTGCGGCCGCACAGGAACAGGGCTGTCGGCAGAGAGGGGACCGTGGTGGGAGGGGTCAGGCAGGGGTGCAGAGGATGGGCCAAGACCCACTCCAGTGCCTGCCGCAGCCTCGCAGCCCACAGTTCTTTCCAAGGTTCATGAATTTGTGCACTGAGCCCCTAGTATATTATATAAATGCATAAATGGTGCTTTGTAACGTGCTGTTTTTTTTTTTAGGGAGGACCTTACGTATAAAACCAGAAGACATACTAGACAAATTCAAAAAGAGCTGTAAGTTGTAACATGCTTTTATTTTTTACTTATCAGTAAATCATAGGGTTTCCTCCATGTCAGTGGTCGGCAAACTCATTAGTTGATAGAGCCAAATATCAACAGTACAACGATTGAAATTTCTTTTGAGAGCCAAATTTTTTAAACTTAAACTATATCGGTAGGTACATTGTTATTAACTTTGATTAGGGTACTCCTAAGCTGGCCTTTGCTAAAAACTCAAGGGGCCAAAGAGCCACATGTGGCTCGCAAGCCGCAGTTTGCCGACCACTGCTCCAAGTCAATAGATATAAGTCTATTTCATCATTTTTTAAAACATCTTTTTTTATTTCATCATTTTTAAAGTCTGTGTCATATTTCACTGTATGGATATAGCATACTTTATTTACCTGGTTTACTACTGATTGACATTTAGGTTTCTTCCAGTTGTTCACCATTATACATAACATCTTTGTGCAATTAGCTCCTTGAAATAAATTCCTAGAAGTATAATTTCTCAATCGAAGCATATATATGTATTTCAGATTTTGATATGCATAGCAAATTTCACTTGAGCTGCTGTACTACTTTTGCACTCCTATGAACAATGATTAAGACTTCCCTCACCATTGCCTAAACTAGGTATTACCTTTTTTTAAAAAATATATTTTATTGATTTTTTACAGAGAGGAAGGGAGAGGGATAGTTAGAAACATCGATGAGAGAGAAACATCAATCAGCTACCTCCTGCACACCCCCCACTGGGGATGTGCCCGCAACCAAGGTACATGCCCTTGACCGGAATCGAACCTGGGACCCCTCAGTCCGCAAGCCAACGCTCCATCCACTGAGTCAAACCGGTCAGGGCCTAGGTATTACCTTTAACATTTTTTTTGTCAATCAGTTTTCAACTAATGACAGATTTGAAAACCTGTGTGACAAGATAATTCAATGTGAAAAGAACAGTCTTTTTTAAACATATAGACTGGGCCTATTATATATTCACATGCAAAAGAAAGAAGTTGAACCCCTACCTCATACCATATACAAAAATTAATTCAAAATGGGTCATAGATACCCTTGCCTGTGGCTTGGTTGGAGCGTTGTCCTATACACCAAAAGATGGAGGATTCAATGCCCCATCAGGGCACATACCCAGGTGTGGGTTCAGTCTTCAGTTGGGGTGCATATAGTAGGAAACCTGGCGATGTTTCTCTCTCTTCCTCTCTCTAAAATCAATAAAAAATGGATCAAAGACTTAAATATAAGACCAAAAACTGACTTGGAAGAAAACAGGATAAATTTTCATGACCTTGGATTAGATATAACACTAAAAGCATAACATATCAGAGAAAAAAAAGAGATAAATTGGACTTAAGCAAAATTGAAAACGTTTGTGCTTCCAATGACACCATCAAGAAAGTAAAAGACAGCCCTGGCCAGGTAGTTCAGTTGTCTTGTGTGTCATCCCATACACCAAAAGATTGCAGGTTTGATTCCTGGTCAGGGCACATACTTAGGTTGCAAGTTAAATCCCTGGTCCAGGCAGGTACTAGAGGCAACCAATCAATATTTCTCTCTCACATTGATGTTTCTCCCCCTCCCTCACTCTCTAAAATCAATAAAAACATCCTCGGGTGAGGATTAAATATATATATATACACACACACACACACACACACACACACACACACACACACTAGGATTCCCGTTGCAGGAAAAATCCTGCAATAGGGTTTCCTGCTGCACTCTACCCCGCCCCGCCTCCGCTCCTCCCTTGTCCCCCGGCCCACCTTCTCCGCCAGCCCGCCCCGCCTCCGCTCCTCCCTTGTCCCCCGGCCCACCTTCTCCGCCAGCCAGCCCCGCTCTCCTTCCTTCTCCCCCGGCCCCGCCTCCGCTCCTCCCTTGTCCCCCGGCCCGCCTTCTCCGCCAGCCCGCCCTGCTCTCCTTCCTTCGCCCCCGGCCCCGCCTATGCTCCTCTCTTCTCCTCCCCCCGGCTTGCTTGCTTCTCCGAAGCTTTGCTCCCTTCAGCATCTCTTGGCTTCTTTCTACACTGTCTTGATATGCAAATTAGCCGCCATCTTTGTTGGGATAATTTGCATACTCGTCCTGATTGGTTGGTGGGCATGGCTTGGGCGTAGCGAAGGTGCGGTCAATTTGCATATTTGTCTATTATAAGGTAGGATGTGTGTGTGTGTGTGTGTGTTTTTAAAGTAAAAGACCATGCATGGAATGGGAGAAAATATTTGCAAATCATGTGTTTACTACAGGACTTGTATCCTACCTAATAAAAGAGTAATATGCAAATTGACCCTAACTCTGCTACACCCACAAGCCACACCCACCAGCCAATCAGGAGCAGATATGCAAATAAATACAACCAAGATGGCTACAGCCACAGAGAGCAAGGTTTCCCAGGCAACAGAGGAAGCCAAGCTTTCTACCTGCACTTGCAGGCCTAAGCCTCCACTCAAGCTACAAAGTTTCAATTATAGAAGGTAAACAAATCCAAACAGAAATGGCGGCAGCCACGGAGCTGGAGAGAGCAGGCCAGGGTTGCCCCCGGCAACGGAGGAAGCAAAGCTTTCCGCACACCCTGGCTGGCCCAGGCCTCTGCTTAAGGCTACAAAGTTTCAATTATAAAAGGTGAATTAACCCCAACAGAAATGGCTGCCAGCCACGGAGCGAGCAGCAGGCTTGCCTCCGCTCCAGGCTACAAAGTTTCAATTGTAGAAGCTAAATAAATTCCAGATACCAGGGCCTCCGTTTGGGTCACCAGGGGGCGTGCCTGGCCTGCACACCACCACAGGCCCCTCGCTCAGGCCGCCCCATGCCCCAAGGGAACTCCCATCCTGATCTGGGACACCCTTCAGGGCAAACCAGCTGGCCCCCACCCCTGCACCATGCCTCTATCCTACCTAATAAAAGAGTAATATGCAGATTGACCATCACTCCAACACACAATATGGCTGCCCCCATGTGGTCAAAGATCCTGCCCCCATGTGGACACAAGATGGCCACCACAAGATGACCAGCAGGGGAGGGCAGTTGGGAGGCACCCAGCCTGCAAGGGAGGGCAGTTGAGAGGGACCAGGCCTGCAAGGGAGGGCAGTTGGAGGCGATCAACCCTGCAGGAGAGGGCAGTTAGGGGTGACCAGGCCGGCAGAGGAGGGAAGTTGGGGGCAAACAGGCTGGTAGGGGAGCAGTTAGGCATCAGTCAGGCTGGCAGCGGAGTGCTTAGGGGGTGATCAGGCTGGCAGGCAGAAGCGGTTAGGGGCAATCAGGAAGGCAGGCAGGCGAGCAGTTGGGAGCCAGCAGTTCTGGATTGTGAGAGGGATGTCTGACTGCCCGGTGGGATCGGGCCTAAATGGGCAGTCGGTCATCCCTCGAGGGGTCCCAGGTTGGAGAGGGTACAGGCTGAGCTGAGGGACACCCCCCCCGCTCTGTGCACGAATTTCGTGCACCGGGCCTCTAGTTCAGAATATAAAAGAACTATTGGAACTCAACAGACAACCCAATTAAAAATGGGCAAAGAATTTGAGTAGACATTTCTCCAAAGAGGATATACAAATGATCAATAAGCCCATGACAAGAAGCTAAACATTATCAGGCATTAGGGAAATACAAATCAAACCTCCATGAGATACTACTTCACACCCACTAGGATGGCTATCTTAAAAATGGACAAGTGTTGGTGAGGACGTGGAACCCTTGTGCATTGCTGGTGGGAATGTAAAATGGTGAAGCTGCTGCAGAAAACAGTTTGGCAATTCCTCAAAAAGTTAAACATAGATCCGGCAATTTCACTCCAAAGTATAAACTCAAGAGAGTGAAAATATTTGTTCATGCAAAATTTGTTTATAGCAGCATTATTTATAATAGCCATAAGTTGGAAACAACTAAAATGTCTATAAACTGGTGAATGGATAAACAAAATGTGGTATATCCATACAATGGAATTTTTTCAACCATAAGAAGGAATGAGGTACTGATACATGCTATAGCATGGATGCACCTTAAAAATATTATGCTAGCCTTAGCCAGTTTGGCTTAGTGGATAGAGTGTCAGCCTGAGGACCAAAGGGTCCTGGGTTCGATTCCGGTCAAGGGCATGTACCTTGTTGCCCTGGCCCGAGCCCTGGTCAGGGTGTGTGCAGGAGGCAACAATCGATGTGTTTCTCTCACATTTATATTTCTGTCTTTCCCTCTCTCTTCCACTCTCTCTCTAAAAATCAATGGAAAAATATCCTCGGGTGGGGATTAAAAAACATATATCTATATATATAAAACCTTAATATGCAAATAGACTGAATGGTGGAACAACCGAACAACCAGTCGCTATGACATGCGCTGATCACTAGGGAGTGTGCGCGGAACATGGTGGGCATCAGCCATGGCGGGATGGTGGAGCAGGTGAGCAGGGGCGACAGACCCAGCAGGACACGAGTTGCTGCCATCGGGGCGAGCCTCTGATGGTTACTGAAAATTCTTTGCTCCCACGTGCTGCGGTCCCACTGGATGCTCACACCTGCTTCCTGCACTGGCCTTGCTTGCACCTACCACTCTCACCCACTGCAGGCACCCAGCACCGGCCCTGATCGCTCAGCGCTGTTAGCGGGTGCAAGCAGTGGCTATGGGCCCCGATAGCCCCTCAGGGATTCTTCATCTCCCCCTGCTCCTGAGGGGCAATTGGGGCCAGCAGTTGCTGCTCACACCCAATGCCAGCAATGGCCCTGCTCACACCACAGCTGGCGCCAGAGCCGCCGCTTGCACCCGCTGCTGGTGCCCGGCACTGGTCCCTATCGCCCAGTGTTGTCAGTGGGTGCAAGCAGCTGCTGCCAGCCTGCCGCCCTGATCGCCCCTGAGGGCTTCTCCACCTCCCCCAGCTCCTAGGGGCGATCAGGGCAGCAGCTAGCAGCTGCCGCTCCTACCCACTGACGGTGCCGGTTCCGCTCACACCTGCTGCTGGTACTGGCCCCAATTGCTCCGTGCAGTCAGAAGGTGCGAGCGGGCCAGTGCTGTCAGTGCATGGGAGCGGGGCTGCCGGCAGATGGGATGGGGGTGAGGGGGGACCTCGGCGGGATGTGCCAGGTAGTGGTACAGTGTATGGGCTGAGACCCGCCCCTGTGCCCACCTCAGCCTCGTGGCCCACAGTCCCTTTTAAGGTGCACGAATTTGTGCTCTCGGCCCCTAGTATATACATATAATGCTAGCGCAGTCGGTGTGACTCAGTTGTTTAAGCATCGTCCCATGCACCAAGAGATTGCCAATTTGATTCCTTGTCAGGGCATATGCCCCGGTTATGGGCTTAATCCCCAGTAGGGGGCATGCAGGAGGCAGCCAATAGATTGATCTAAGTTTTTATGGCTCCCTCTCCCTTCCTCTCTCTGAAATCAATAAAAGCATATTAATAAATATTATGCTAGTCTAGACGGTTTGGCTCAGTAGATAGAGCATCAGCCCAGAGACTGAAGGGTCCAGATTTGATTCTGGTCAAGGGCACATACCTTGGTTGCAGGTTCCAACCCGCAGGCTGACACTATCCACTGAGCAAAACTGGCTATGGCACCAAATTTGTTTCATTCCAGTTATAATATTTTAATTTCCAAGGTCTCTTTCTTGTTCTTTTTTATTTTTATTGATCTTAGAGAGGAAAGGAGGGAGGGAGGAGAGAGAGAGAGAGAAACATCAATCTGTTGCCTCTCACAGAGCCCCAACCCAGGAAGGAACCCAAAACCTGGGTCTCAAAGATCATATAGTTCAAAGTCTAACAGACTCAAACATGGACTTTGTGCCAAGGAACTCACCTTTTCCTGAAGGGCTTTGTTCCATTTCCATATTGCTCTAATCCAGTGGTCGGCAAACTCATTAGTCAACAGAGCCAAATATCAACAGTACAACGATTGAAACTTCTTTTGAGAACCAAATTTTTTAAACTTAAACTATATAGGTAGGTACATTGTTATTAACTTTGATTAGGGTACTCCTAAGCTGGCCTTTGCTAAAAACTCAAGGGGCCAAAGAGCCGCATGTGGCTCGAGAGCCGAAGTTTGCTGACCACTGCTCTAATCATTAGGAAACTGTTCCTTAGGTTGAGCTGAAATGTTGACTTCATATAACCAGAGTCCTAGCTTTGCTTTCTGGTCCACAAAACACACCTGTATTACCTCTGGCCAAGTTTGAAAACTGCTGAAATGTGGGTATTGGACCATGTCTTGTTGGCTCTTTATAGCATTTAAAAATATCTCAGTTATTTTCCAACATTAAAACACCATGAGACTTTTTACATAAACAGTTTCTGCCTTCTCTTGAAATATCAAAAGATCCGAGTAGTTGCCTCCCCAATGTGATTCTTAATCCTTATAAAAAGTTTTGTACCACCCCCATCCTCCCTGACTCAGCCTATGTGCATCGGGAAAGGCTGATTACCCCCCCCCCCCCCCGCCACACACACACACACACACACACACACACACTTGGTTCTAGGAAACAGAATCTGTGATGGAGAGTTGCATGCAGAAGTTTATTGAGGAATGCTCTCAGGTCATCCACCTATGGCAACGTGAAGAAGACAGGGTGAGCATGGAAGAAGCTGACCACCACAATAGTTGCAATTTAATAGTTATAACCAAGGCCTCAGCTGATCCTACAAGAACCTTAAGAATGGGCATGCCCTTCAGAGTTGTCCCAAATTGATATAAGGGGGCCAGGAATTTGTATTCTCACGTTAGCCAGTCACTGAATTCCTGCTTCACTCTGGGAGGGGGTGTAAACCTTGGGGGAAGTGGTTTCCTGAGGCTGAGAGCAAGAATATTCCCAGCAGCTGAGTTCTACTGAATCAAACCAACCTTGAAGCTTAAGTTGCCCTGGACTTTTCGTGTGAGCTTCACTGTTAGGTCAGTTTTTCAGTTGTTGTAGTTACTTGCAAATGAACATACCTTGACACATTCTGCCAACAAGGAGCTGTATTTTCTGGCAATAACCTGCTGAGTAGCAGCTGCCTTCCTTTTATTTATTTATTTATTTTTGAATTCTTTTTAAAAAATTTTATTGTTTAAGGTATTACAAATAGTAGTACATATGTCTCTTTCCCCACCCCACCCCCACTGACCTTCCCGGCCTCCCCTACCAGCACTTGCCCTCGTCCCCCTGCCCCCAGTGTCTTGCATCTGTTGGTTTTGCTTATATGCATGCATACAAGTCCTTCGGTTGATTTCTTACCCCCCGCCAACCCTCCCCTACCTTCCCACTGTAGTTTGACAGTCTGTTCAATGCTTCTTTGCCTCTATTTTTGTTCAACAGTTTGTAATGTTCTTTATTATACGTAAATGAGTGAGATCATGTGATATTTATCTCTCACTGACTGGCTTATTTCACTTAGCATAATGCTCTCCAGATCCATCCATGCTGTTGCAAATGGTAAGAATTCCTTCTTTTTTACAGCAGCATAGTATTCTATTGTGTAGATGTACCACAGTTTTCTAATCCATTCATCTGCTGATGGGCATTTAAGCTGTTTCCAAATCTTAGCTATTCTAAATTGTGCTGCTATGAACTGCCTTCCTTTTAGATGGATCACTTGGTTTCCCTTTATTAGTGCTCACTAGGCTTTTAGGAGTGGTAGCAGAGAACTAAATCCTAATCCTATATAATAAAGAGGCAATATGCAAATTGACCACCACACCCTCACAAGATGGCTGTCTACAACCAGGCCGGCAGGGGGATTAATGAGGGACAACCAAATGACTGAACAAGCAAGCTGCATGGGGCGACGAGGCCGGCAGGGGAGTTAGTGAGGGATGACCAAATGACTGAACAGCAGGCTGTGTTGGGGGGCCGTGAGGGGCGGCCAGGCCAGCAGGGGGGCAGTTGGGGGTGACCAGGCCAGCAGGGGGGGCAGTTGGGGCGACCAGGCTGGCAGGAGGGGGGCAGTTAGAGGTGACCAGGCCAGCAGAGGGGGGCAGTTGGGGGCGATCAGGCCAGCGGGGGGTGGGCAGTTAGGAGCAACCAGACTGGCAGCGGGGGACAGTTAGGGGCAACCAGGTCAGCAGGAGGGGCAGTTAGGGGCGATCAGGCCTGTGTGGGGGGGCAATGAGGGGTTTCCTGGCAGGCAGGAAGGTGAGCGATTAGGAGCCAGCGGTCCAGGATTGTGAGAGGGATGTCCGACTGCCGGTTTAGGCCCGATCCCTGGGATTGGACCTAAACAGGCAGTTGGACATCCCCCGAGGGGTCCTGGATTGGAGAGGGTGCAGGCTGAGCTGAAGGGACTCCCCACCCCCATGCACGAATTTCGGGCACTGGGCCTCTAGTCTTCTAACAGTAGGAGGTCAGTAGATAATGTCTAAAGTGGAAAAATCAAGAAATAGCATCAGAAGCAGGTTTTTATAAATATGCAGGTAAACATCAGAAGAAATTGCCAAAAGAGTTGGTGGTAGTTGCCTTTGGGGATATTCCTCTAGGTGGGATAGGACAAGAGACCATAGCTGGTTTTTGTGGGAAGCCTCAAAGTGCACTTTGACTTGAAGCTTGGTCATACTGCTGTTGAAAATGCATGTTCCAGGGCATCTGTACTGTGCTCTGACTCTCCTAGCACCCAGGTCTCCTGCCTTCTTCTGGCCTTTCTTCTGGGTAGGGGATTCCTAAGGGCTGGTTGAATAGTCATCTTAAGCTACCCTTTCTTTCTTGATTAGCATCTTTGCTCTTATGCATCTGGGAGACTTCTTTCCCTACTCCTGATCTCTCCCCTTAAGCTCCACTTTCATATCTCTTTCACAGGAGCACGTTGGAGTTCCCCTGCCCTGTCTCTAGCTCACATGAGAGATAACCAGCTCTGACACTCTATGAGGTCTAAAAAAGAGATGGAAACATTTAACAAATCATAGGAATGTTAAGGTTATTGTTTTTCCTTTTGTCAGAAGAAACAGGCATTTATTGACCACCAACCATGTGCCATATTTGATACCAGATGCTATCATATGGTTTTGCTGTCTTAACATCTTTTCCTGGCCTAAAGTTTTTGTTTCCTCAGTTTAAGCATCTATAAAATGTATATAAAGTTGTAAAGCCTTTTTAAAAGTACTTAACACAAAGTTATTAATTAGCACCATATTTGGATTCGTGTATGTGTGTGTGTGTGTGTGTGTGTGTGTGTGTGTGTGTGTGTGTTGTATACTGGGCTTTAGGGATAATAAGAAAATACTCCTATCCTTTAGAGTCACCTCTTAGGAGAGACAGACACATGAACAAAAAGTGATATTTAACTGTAGTTACCATGTGCCAAGATCTTATATCAGGAATATGATATAAGCAATGCGACCAAAGTACTGTAAGAGATTGGGTTCCCTGGAAACAGAATCTGTGATGAAGAGTTGCATGTCACCCCCACCCCCACCCCCCATTAACCTAGAATGTTAGCAGAATAAGAAAAATGTTTCATTACTCATTTAAGAATGTAGCTACTGAAAGACCTGGCAAAGAGAACTTCCAGGAAAACTCCCAAGCAGCTTCAAGTCGGGATGGGAAGAGCCTCTCATACACAATGTGCAACCTTTACTTTTTAATTTTTTTTGGTCTTTTTTTATTGTGGTAAAATTAATATAACATAAAATTCACCATTTAAACCATTTTAAAGTATACAATTCAGTGGCATTTAGTACATTCACAGTGTTGTGCAACCACCACCACTACCTAGTTCTAGAACATGATAACTCCCCCTTCTGGCCTCCCCTTGTCCCTGACAACTGTGAATCTTCTTTCTGTCTCTATAGATTTGCCTGATCTGGACATTTCATGTAAATTAAATCATATAAGATATTTCAGTACTGTTAAAAAGTCAAATGAGCCCTAGCTGGTTTGGTTCAGTGGATAGAGCATTGACTTGTGGACCGAAGGGTCCCAGGTTCGATTCGGGGTCAAGGGCATGTACCTCGGTTGCAGGCTCCTCCCAGGCCCAGGCGCTGGTCGCTGCACTTGCAGGAGGCAACCAATCGATGTGTTCCTCTCACATTGATATTTCTCTCTGTCTTTCCTTTCTCTCCTACTCTCTCTAAATATCAATAGAAAAATATCCTTGGGTGAGGATAAAAAAAACACACACACACAAAACAAAACAAAACAAAAGCATACCCTCAAAAAAAAAAAGTCAAATGACATGAAAAGAATTTTGATTTTTCTGGACCTCTGGAAAGAGTATCGGTATCCCTGAGAGGTCTCCAAACCAGACTCCAAGAACTGCTGGTCTAGGTCACCCAAGGCGTGGGGCGCCAGCCTCCCTTACAACGACGACTTCAGCACAAGGGGATTATCATGTCCCTATGTCCAACATGAGGCCTCCCCATCTCAGTGTCTCATCTCCCAGGAAAACTCTGTCAGCCGTTTTCTGCAAAGTTGAGATCAGAATATAGTAATGGCTTCACATTTAGACTGCTCAAAGGAACCAAACAGCCAAATGGCCTCAAATTTTAATTTATTAATGATAAATCTGAATGTGGTTTTTAAAAAAACAACTGTACCACAAACTTATCCTAATATATAAAAACCCAGGGTCATTACATCCAAAACGACTGAAGGCTTGACCAACCGGAAGTCAGCGACCCGGCACTGACTGCCCTGTCACTACAGGTGCCGCGACCCAGCGCTTGACTGCCTGCCACTGCGGGTGCTGTGACCCAGCACTGACTACTGAGGGGGCTGCAGATCAGGCCTGAAGGAAGGCCTGGGGAGAGAGAAGCAGGGTCTGATCCATAGCCTCCATGGCAGCTATTGATTAGCCCTTGCCTCTCTCTTTCTCTCTGGGCCTGGCCAGCAGCCGTGCTGATCTTTCTCTTGGGCCTCTGCTGGGGCTGCTGATCAGCCCCACCTCTCTGATCAGGCCCATTGATAGGCCCGGAGACGCTGACTGGCATAGGAACTGACCAATCAGAACCAAATCTGGGTAGAGTGCAAGGAGCCAATGGCTGTCTAGGAGGCAGAGCTTTTGATGCTGACTGGCATAGAAACCAACCAATCAGAACCAAATCTGGGTGAACTGTGAAGGCAGGACCTAAGGTGGGAGCTGAGGAGGGGTTTTAAGGGCAACAGCTGTTTGGTGTAAGGTGTAAGAAAGCAGTTCAATTTTTTAATGACCAGTTTGGCAGTATAGTGCGTATGGCTGGCTATCAGTCCAGATATAGGGATTATGTATTTTTGTCTACAAGAGCATCTCCTCCTGATGAAAAAGCCCCCCCCCCCTATTTAAGCAATCCTATCCTATATAATCTATCTATACTACTAAAAGAGTAATATGCTAATTAGACCAAGTCAACCGGCCATCTTCTGGACGTCCAACTTCCTTCCAGACAAAGCCATGGTGGTGGGGGCCAAGGCAGAGGCCGTTAAGGGCGATCAGGCCGGCAGGGGAGGGCCGTTGGGGCGAGATCAAGCCTGCAGGGGAGGGCAGTTGGGGGCAACCAGGCCAGCAGGGGAGGGCCGTTGGGGGCAAGTTCAGGCCAACAGGGGAGGGTAGTTAGGGGTGAGATCAGGCCAGCAAGGGAGAGCAGTTAATGGTGATCAGGCAGGCAGAGGCAGTTGGGGGTGAGATCAGGCCATCAGGGGAGGGCAGTTAGGGGCGATCAGGCAGGCAGGCAGAGGCAGTTAGGGGCGATCAGGTAAGCAGGCAGAGAGGTTAGGGACGATCAGGCAGGCAGAGGCAGTTAGGGGCGATCAGGCAGGTGAGTGGTTAGGAGCCAGCGGCCCCAGATTGTGAGAGGGATGACCAACAGCCAGTTTAGGTCCAATCCTGGGGATTATTAGAGAGGGTGTAGGCTGGGTTGAGGAACAACCCCCACCCCCCATGCATGAATTTTGTGCACCGGGCCACTAGTTTCCAATAAAATTCTGGTCACTTCCTGCCACTATCATTACATTTTATAATCATAGTAATTATCTTTTACCTGTGATGAGAGACATCATGTACTTTTGAGCATCAAGCAGCAGCAGTGCCATAAATTGCTAGCCCCTTTCTCCTCTAATGATCCCAGCTTATTTTATTCTTCAAGTATTCTTCTCAGAGAAATTAGCACACTTATTATCCAGCATATTCAAATGTTAATGTGCATGCTGTACTGGTGCTGTTATGAAACCCATTTTGCTCAGGAGCTAAAATTATGTTGCCATTCTGCTTGGTGCTAGAGGTTCTGTGCTTGAAACCTGTTTCCCACATGCTAAGAGCCAAGGTTGCTTAATTAGAATGCTGAGCTAGAATGAGAAGAGTCTGACACTTAATATAGAACCTGTAAACTAGCTGGGGTGAGCAAGTATAAAGCCTACACATTTTGAATGAACTATCCATCACTGTGGGGACAATCAATATTTGAGCAGACTGGCTTTGGGCATGTTTAACATTGTTCCTCCAGGGTCTCTACTAAATTCTCACTCTGTAGCTTAAACCGCCCCAAATCAGAGTTCTGGCAGTTGGAAACATTTTCTTCATACTGAGCTGAAATTTGCTCAAATTTTCACTCGTTTGTTTTTGCTCTGCCCTCTGGAGATGTCTGCTCTCTGCTCTGTGACTGCCCTTCAGAGACAGGAAAGGGACTCTGTCCCCACAGTCTGCTCTCCCAAAGCTCAGTTGTCTCAGGTCTTTATAAGACCGGTTACCAGTCCCTTAACTCCTGTGGTCAGTCAGTTTGTCAATGTCTCTCCCCTTTTTAAAGTGAGTTGCTCAGCACCTGAAACCATGATCCAGGTACAGTCTGATCAATGTGAAAATTAGCAGGTCTCTTTTGGATATGAACGCTCTTGTTGGATACAATTCTATTAGTGCTTTCCAAGAGTATATAACCTTGTTATCCAGCACTGATTCATAATCAGCTACACACCCAAGTCTTCTAAAGCATACATTGGTACTCAGGTAATTGGCCATTTTCACCTAAATATACGTCTTGAGATTTGTCATCATTACATTTCATCATGTTAAATTTGTCCCAATGCTTTGGCCTATCAAGAGCCTCTTTGTATCCTGAACCAATCCTTTCCATATACAAATGTATCAATTTATCAATATTGCTATCTTTATATAAATCAAAGTTTAAAACATCTGGCAGAAAAGGCTCAGGATGGAGCCCTTCACTGACTACCAGAGACCTCAAATCAAAGTATTCATTCAACAAGTTAAAACCCTCCCTCCCCATCCCCAATACACACACCTCCACCTCAACTGTTCCTCTAACTCAAGTTGTCAGGGAGGGGAAAGGTTAATAAATATTCCAGATTACTAACTGGCTGGTTAAAATGGCCTGGAAAAAAAAAAAAAAACAACGAGGAAAGAAAGGAAGTGAATAAGACTTAGTCAAGGACCAAATGTGGCAGGACAGAATTCTGTGAAGCTACCTTATCCAGGCCCACACACCAGCAGAAGTTGGGAGGTATTAAAATATGAGTCATTTGGAAGATAGGCCAGAGTTCTGCTGTGATGAGAGAGGAAATCAATAACTAGGAAACAGAAGCAATGTTTGGGAGCTAGCCAATTAGTACATCAAACTCAAGGCAGTAGACAGGACAGACAGGCAAGGGTCACAAGGAGACTGAAGCAAAGAATGAGCATGTGGAACAGAATCTGGGCATGCTCAGTGGGCTCCAGAGCTGTGCTGTCCAATATGGTAGCCACTAGCTACAGGTAGCTAATTAAATTTAGTAAAAATTAAGTAAAAACATCAGTGCCTCAGTCATATAGCCACATTTCAAGTATTTAATAGCCACATGTGACTAGGGCTACCATATTGAATAGAACAGAACATTTCTATCACTGAAGAAAGCTCTATTGGACAGTTCTGCTCTAGAGCATTCTAGATGTACTTCTAAAAAGGGACAAACCAGGCAGGATATCATTTTAGTGTACTTATTTTTCCTTTGCTTTTCTTCAAGGCCCAGCTCAAACACCCAATTCTGGGAATTATCTCCATGGTGGGTCTGTAATTATACACTATTGGCAACAGAGCATTCCGAGCTCTGCAGTTCTTAGTGATAATGCTTGGATCTAGAGAGCACTTAGTATGGAGATTCTAGCACAGCTATTTATTAATCATTAACCACAATGTGGTCCTTTTTCTGTCTGGGGAAGGCATCCTCCTTGATACAGCAATTAACTTTGGGGCTAAGATGTAGGGCAGGAGGGAAGGATAGGGGAACACTGGCCCAGCCAGCCACATTGGCTGAATTCATCTTTGTAACTGTAGAAATAAAAGCTTTTGACCTCCTGTCCACATACATTGCATAGGCCATCTTGGCCAGGCAGTCAAGAAGTTGAAGTCAAGGTCTGATTTGCTTGATTTAAGATATCTTGTCATCTTACCTGTGGGCCCTCACTAAATTTTCAGTCTGCCTCTTTCTCTTTTAATTTCCTGTGCCAGAAGCTCTTAGAATTTCTCATAATAAGACCTATCAGTTCTAGCTTCTAAATCTCTCTAGAATCTGTCCCTTTAGTTAATACTTCAGCTAATTTATCTTCCCTACTTTCCCACACAGGCCACACACTGCCACCTAAGTGCTCTAAGAACCTTATCTAACCATGACCTTCTCCTCCCTATAAACCCTTCAGTGGCTGCCATGACATCATAAAGGCCTGCTCCTTGGGCCCCCAACTACCTTTCTGGTTTCAGATCTTTCCACTCTGCTATGTAGCACATGCTCCAGCCTCCCCATTACTCAGAACTGAGGTACCCATTCACATCTCTGTGCCTTTGCACTTACAGCTCCCCCTGTCTGAAATGCCACCCCCATCACATGCACTTTATTTCCCCTGGGGAATTTCTATGCCCATTAAGGTTCCATTTAAAGCTCATCTCCTCTGAGAAGCCTATCCTGAACCCTCAAACAGACTTCAGTGATCCATCAGCTGTGCCCAAACACTGCAGACTTTGGTCATAACACATCCTGTGTATGACACACATGAGTCTGTTTCTCCCACTGAACTGTGAGGTCTCAAGGGCAGGCAGCACATCTGACTCATCTCTTACCCCAGTTGCAAGCACAGTGCCTGACTCATAACAAACACTTGCTAAAGGCCCGTTAGCATGAACAACAATCTTTGCCATTATGAGGTTCTACTGTGACCAAAAATGAAGACTATGAGGATCCTCTGTGTGGTTTGCTGCTGCCATGGTCTTTGGGTCCACCCACGCTGACAGAGGCCTATGGACAAGTGGCCCTGCCTGGTATTTGAGAATGTGGGGAAAAGCAAGAGGCCTGCAGCTGTTCCCACTGAAAGCTTCACTGTACACTGGCTGCTCCCCCAGCAGACGCTGTGACCAGCACAAACCTATTCCGTGTGTGTGTGTGTGTGTGTGTGTGTGTGTGTGTGTGTGTGTGTGTGAAAAAACACAGAACTGACCGCCTTGGAGAATGCTCTTGTAGGGACCCATCTGTGGGTAGCTCTATAGAGAGAATTACAAGCAAGAAGGAGAAACCTCTTAGTAGACTGAAGTGGGATGAAACATTGCTATGCTTGTACGGCTGGCGAGGGAATGTAGAAGCTAATAGCAACATTATTTTGTGTTTTAAAAGTATGCCATGCCTATGGTAACCAAGACACTTCTATCTCTATCTTCTTTAGCCTGTTCTCCACCCTGTGGATTAGACATGGCAGAGCTGGGGTTGTTATTTATAGATAAGGAAATAAATATCTGGAGAGGTGAAGTGACTTACCCAAGGTCCTATTTTGAGCACAGGCCCATAGAAATGAAGCAACTTTCCCAGGGTCATGTAGTAGTAAGACCTATAACATATGGGGGTTACTTTTTAAATCTCTGTTGGCTTTTCTTCAACAAAGTGTTTAAAATCAGAAACATTTTCCAGCAAATTGAGTCCGTAAGGGGCTTTCAGGTATCTCTTGGGAAATTTGACTAGATGACATTAAGCTATGAAATTCTGTGAAACTTAGTGTTTACTGTGTAACTCCATAAAGTATAATTATCAGCTTGCAAGTAATTTCCAAAACAAATAGCTCTTTTGCCCAGCTCAGCATCTGTCTGACACCAAAAAGCCTCCATCCCATTCCTTACTTATCCCATCTCCTAGTCATCAATCTATTCTTTCCACTCCTACTCCCTATAACATGGCAGCTCTATTACTTCGTCAATTGTTCATTTCCTGTCAGAGATAACTAGGATTTAGAGCTAGAGGCATAATTTCTCTATAAGTCTAGAAAGCAGAACTGTCATGTATTATTGAGATCTTAATTTAATTCCCACTAAAGGGGAATTAAATTGACTAGATTAGTGAAGGTTCACTCTATTTGTCCCTCCTCAGAGAAATGACTAAATCCAGTTGGGTGCCATATTTGTTAATGGGAAATGGGAATGGAATTTTCCATAGGTCAGGGTAGGCGTGTAATTTTCTAGAAAGGAAAATGTCTGCCTTGGTTGGAATGACCAAGTTATTTAAGTTTACTCTGACGAGAGTCTCCCTAGCCTCCTTGCCCATCTGAATTGGGGAAAAACAGGAGCTAATAGGTGCTCTGTGAAAACAGATACCCTACCTATCTTCTGATCCAAGAATCCAGGCTCTGTCCACTAACCACACACTCTTCAGGGTGGTAGTTGTGCTTATTAGTTAATGTTTCCTGAGAAGTGAAGTGCAGTGTCCAATTTTAATGATAAAGTCTGCATAATAATAACATATAGAATCCTATTTGGATATCCTATCAAGAAGTCCAAGGCCCTTCAGATTGAAGAATTATGGGTAGTTCTGGGTGTTGTTGGCAATCGTTGAGGATGGCGAGTCTGTCTGGGTTTGTTTTGGTTTCTCTCTTGATTACCAAGAACATGCTGACTCTTAAGTGTTAGAATAAAATGTGCTTTTGCTGGTGAGGAGGGGTCTTTTACAAAGGGCTAGACCAGGCCTGCCCCCTTCTTTTTTTCCAGTAGAGCATTAGTCTTTGCTACGTGACTCCCACAGAGGTGTCTATCATGGCTGAGCCAGGCAGGCTTCCTTGAAATGAGATGAGAGTACTAACAATAAATGGTGACAATGCAGAACATAAAAAAGCACAAAGGAAGTCTTCATCCTCACATAGAACTTGCCCAGGTTATATGCTGATAAAATCAGATCTGAGCATATCCTGAGCTCCATCTGTTAAAAGTGCTCACAGCCACTTAAGAGAATGCCAGGCAAAAAAGACCTGGCAATACATTTTCTGCCTGCTAAAGTGACTAAATTTCCTTCCCTCCCCAACCTGGCTAAAAATATAACCAGAGTGTCACACACACACACACACACACACACACACACACACACACACACACACACACACACCAAAAAGCCTACCATTTGTTGAACAGATTGTGACAGAATGTCAATTAGCTAAGTGTTTGGTATGCAAACATCCCCAGTGCTAACTTACCCAGAGGAGGACTTGGAGGGGGAACACAGTGTCAGAGAAGCTGCCTCCAGGGGTGGGGGGAAGAGAGGGATGGGGGAAGTGCTAGAGCCAAAATTCACGACCTCGTTGACAGGTGAGAATGGTGCAGTTGCCATTGACATCCACCTAGTGGCAGCAGTTCTAGCCAGAGGCACCTCTAACTTGATTGGTTCATGCAATGACTGTATACCTTGTGCCAGGGGCTCAGGCAGGCACTGGGGTGCTGAGGTGCTGAACCGTGTGGAAGGTTGCAATTCCTCAACAGTGGTCTCTTTCAGGCAGGAAATGATCTAGGTTATTCTAACTTTAAATTCCAAGTCAAGGGGATAAAATCTGCTGGAAACAGGGAGTTTAAGTTTCCAAATGGTATTAAAGCATCATTAGGTTTTAGTACATATTCCATGACAGAGTAGCTAGAACTCCAATGGGTGAAGAAATAGCGAAAATAGGATGGGCCAGTCTTCAACTAGAGACGACACTGAGAGTAGCTGATATGAATAACAGTGGGTCCATGACAGCCAGGTCTTTTGCTTTGTCCCTTCTGAATTATAAACCACCCACATCAAAGGGCAGTTTTGTTTTAGGATAGATTTGGACATGATCTGGAATCCACTGATTCATTACATAGGTCTGCATTTCCCAAAATGTGGTATGCATTCTACTTGGGGAAGTGTAGATAATTGTACATAAAAGATCTTATATTTTAACTAGAGGCCCAGTGCACAATTCATGCACTGGTGGGGTCCCTCAGCCTGACCTATAGGGATCGGGCCAAAACCGACTCTTTGACATCCCCCGAGGGGTCCCAGATTGCAAGAGGACGGTTCTCAGGTGATGCACCCCAGAATCGGAATCGGGCTCCCTCCTCTCTAGTTCCGGGTGTGTCACCTGAGAACCGCAGCTGCCAAGGCACTGTAGCTCAGCAGCTCATGCATCAAGCATCTACCCCCTGGTGGTCAGTGTGCATCATAGCTACCAGTCGGAGCATCTGCCCCCTGGTGGTCATTGCGCATCATAATTACTGGTCAGACAGCCGGACAGTTGATTAGGCTTTTATATATATAGATAGTTCAGTATTTATTTTAATGTGCCTTAAAAGAAATTGTCTTACCACAAACCTGTCATTTCACAGGTGATATTGTTGGCTTTCCATTTGTGATGGTGATATAAAATTTCCATTTAAAATACTTTTGGTAGCCTAACTGGTTTGGCTTAGTGCAGTGGTCAGCAAACTCATTAGTCAACAGAGCCAAATATCAACAGTACAACGATTGAAATTTCTTTTGAGAGCCAAATTTTTTAAACTTAAACTATATAGGCAGGTGCATTGTTATTAACTTAATTAGGGTACTCCTAAGCTGGTCTTTGCTAAAAACTCAAGGGCCAAAGAGCCGCATGTGGCTTGCGAGCCACAGTTTGCCGACCACTAGCTTAGTGGATAGAGCATCGGCCTGCAAACTGAAAGGTCCCAGGTTCCATTCTGGGTTGTGGGCTCGATCCCCAGTGGGGGACTTGTAGAAGGCAGCCAATCCATGATTCTCTCTCATCATGGATGTTTCTATCTCTCTCTCCCTCTTCCTTCCTCTCTGAAATCAATAAAAATATATTTTAAAAAATTAAAAATATTCTTTTGGTAAAAATAAATTTATTTGAAAAAATGTTAAGTAAATAATAATACAGAAGGTATTATTACAAGAATATGGCAAAAATCACAAACATGGGATGCAAATAATTGGAAAGTCTTGGAAATACTTCCTTAAGCTAGGAATGAGGCAGACTGACTTGTAGACAGAAGAGTTTAGAACACCAGTTAGGTGAAGGAGAAATGGTAGAACTCCGAGAAGATCTAGATTCCAGCTCCAGCTGGCACTACACTCATGTAAGAGCAGCCTCTCTTTGGATCTCCATTGTTCCATATTTATGAAATAACTCTGATGCCTTGTCTAGTTTTATTATTTAGTGGTCCTATTTCACTTACTATTGTTAAGATATGAACAATCATAATAACAAGTCAGTGTATTAAGCTCTGCTGTGTGCTGGATGCTTTCTATAGCCATCATTCTTTTGTTGTTGTTGAAAGTATTACATACATCCCCCTTTTACCTCCATTGGTCCCCTCCAGCCTGCCCCCGACCCCCTCTCCAGGCCCTGACCGCCCCATTGTCTGTGTCCATAGGCCATGCATATATGCATACAAGGTCCTTGGTTGATTACCTCCCACCCAGCCACCCTCCCCCGCCTTCCCTCCAAGATTCCGCACTCTTCCATGCTTCCATGTCTCTTGATCCACTTTGTTCATCAGTTTATTTTGTTACTTAGATTCCACATATGAGTGAGATCATGTGATACTTACCTTTCTCTGACTGACTTATTTCACTTACCATGATGCTGTCTCAAAGGGTAAGAGATTCTATTTTTTACTGCTGCATAGTATTCCATGGTATAAATGTACCACAGCTCATCTACTGATGGGCACTTGGGCTGTTTCCAGAGCTTAGCTACTGTAAATTGTGCTGCTATGAGCATAAGGGTGCATACATTCTTTCTGATTGGTGTTTAGGGTTTCTTAGGATATATTCCTAGAAGTGGGGTCACTGGGTCTAATGGCAGTCCCATATTTATTTTTTTGAGGAAATTCCATAATGGCTGCACCAGTCTGCATTCCCACCAGCAATGTACTAGGGTTCCCTTTTCTCCATATCCTCACCAGCACTTGTCATTTGTTGATCTGTTGATGGTTGCCATTCTGACAGGTGTTAGGTGATAACTCATTGTCATTTTAATTTGCATCTCTCTGATCAGTGATTTTGAGCATTTTTTCATACATAGTCATTATTCTTAATTCACATAATAGTCATGAAAGGTAGGTGTTATGCTGTCCATTCTATGTGAGGGAAATGAGGCTGGAATTTTAAGTAACTTGCTCAAGGTCACACAGAACCTGATTTGAATGAACTTAGACTTGACTCCAGAACTTAGATGTGTTTCTTTCTTCTTAGCCTTGCTGTGGCTCAGTAGTTAATTCCTATTCACCCTTCAAAACTGCTCAAGATCATCTATTCCAGAAAGACTTCTTTGACCCCCATCTCTCCATCTTGGTTAGATGTTCCTCCTCTGTGTTCCCTTAATTTTCTCTGTATGCTGTTTGTTTGTTTGTTTTTTTAATATATTTTATTGATTTTTTATAGAGAGGTAGGGAGAGGGATAGAGTTAGAAACATCGATGAGAGAGAAACATCGATCAGCTGCCTCCTGCACACCCCCTACTGGGGATGTGCCCGCAACCAAGGTACATGCCCTTGACTGAAATTGAACCTGGGACCCTTAAGCCACACGTCGACGCTCTATCCACTGAGCCAAACCGGTTAGGGCTATGCTGTTTTTTTTTTATATTTGTCTTTGTATCTATAGGACCCTGCATAGTTTGGAACACAGAGTAGGTAGTCAACAAATTGCAGAAAAAGGAAGAGCGTGAAGGAGAGGGAAAAAAGGAAGAAAGGAGAGAGAAGGGATTGGAAAGGATAATATATTACTACCTTATTTCGTTAAATATGAAAGAAGTAGAACTAGAGGTAGGAGAGAAAGGTAGTTTAAGCATATGGCCTTCTAGATTGAAACTAACCAGCTTTGCCACTTACTAGTATGTGACTTAGTGTGTAGTTCAATGCCTGTGCTTCAGTTTCTTCATCTGTCAGGAGCCAAGAGTTGGTCAAAGGATTAACTCTGACCTTACTTCAGTAAGTTACTGAAAGTAGGCCCACTTCCTCTTGCCTGAGGACAAAGCATTCCTTCTGTAGCCGCCCTTCAACCGCCACACCCTTTATCTATAGTCAGCACCCTTTACGACTTTAGCCGATTATCTAAGGGTCAGCCCCCACCCCTCTAGAAACCACATATAAGGAACGCTGTAAAAAATAAAATTTCGAGGCTTGATCAGAAACCCCTTTGTCTTGCCTCCATTCTTTGCGTCCCTTGTCTGTCTCTCATTCTCTTAGGTGCGCCGCCTCGGTACCCCCGTTAGAAGACCCCGCTGGCCGGGGCATTCATCTATAAAGCAGAGATATCGATAGTACCCATTGTAAAGAATGTTGTAAAGACTATATGAATTATCTATATATATAAAAAGCCAGCGACCATAACGGCCATAACAACCAAAACGACCAGTAGCTATGACGCCCACTGTGGCCAGTGAACCGCCTGATCAGGGGGTGGGGCCGGCCAACCTTGAGGCCCCTCCCCCCCCTGCCGGCCTGCCCCTGATCAGAGACTCCCACCCCAATCAAGAGCGGGCTGCCGGCCAAACGCCCCTCCTTTCCCCCTGGCCAGCCACGCCCCCAATCAGCCCACCCCAACACGGCAGGCTCACAGACCCTCCCCCCTGGCCATCCCACCCCTGATCACACGCCCCACTCCAATAGGGGGTGAGGCTGGCCAGCCAACCTTCTGCAGCCCCTCCCCCCACCCAGCCCCACCCCAAATTGGCCCCCCACCCCATCAGGGGAAGGGCTGGTGGCTAACCACCCATGGCCCCTACTCCAGGCCGCTGGCCCCCAATCAGCACCCCTCACCCCAGTCGGGGGCGGGGCCCACTGGCCAATTGCCTGCCATCTTCTCCTCCCTACAGACCCAGCCCCGATCCACCCCAATTGGGGCCAGGCCAGCCGGACCCCACCCTGCACAAATTTGTGCACTAAGCCTCTAGTTATATGTAAATTGCTTAGAATAGTGCCTGGCATATGGTAAGCAGGTGCTCAATAAATATTGGCTGTTATTATTGTTACTATTACTATTGTTTCTGTGAAATTAATAAAAGAGAAAAAAACTAAACACTGTTATAAAGTGAAAAAATACACAATACTATATATATGTGTGTGTGTGTGTGTGTGTGTGTGTGTGTGTGTGTGTGTGTGTGTTTTCTAGGGGCCCAGTGCATGAATTTGCGCACCTTGAAAGGAATTGTGGGCTGAAAGGCTGTGGTGGGCACAGGGGCGGGTCTTGGCCCATCCTCCACGCCCCTACCCGGCCCCTCCTGCCATGGCCCCCAGTCCCCTGTCTGCCAGCAGCCCTGCTCCCGGCCCCGGCCCCACTCACACCTGCTGACAGCGTGGAGCGATTGGGGCCAGTGCCAGCAGCGGGTTTGAGTGGCAGCTGCTGCCCTGATCGCCCCTCAGGAGCATGGGGAGGTGGAGAAGCCCTCAGGGGCAATCAGGCCAGCAGCTGCTGCTCGCACCCGCTAATGGCACCAAGTGATCAGGACCAACGCTGGGTGCCAGCAGCGGGTGCAAGCGGTGCACAGGAGCAAAGAGTTTTCAGTAACCACCAGAGGCTTGCCCCAATGACAGCAACCAGCACCCCACCTTGGTCTGGTGTCCTGCTTACCTGCTCCACCATCCTGCCATGGCTGAAGCCCACCATGTTCCACGTGCATCCCCTATTGGTCAGCGCACGTCATAGCGACTGGTTGTTTGGTTGTTCGGGTGTTCCGCCATTCGGTCTATTTGCATAATAGCCTTTTATTATATAGGATATACACATATACATGTATGTATATATGCTCTTCATTTTCCTAACTCTACTTGTTGACATTCTAAGCAGAGTAATTCTAAGGCAGTTATGAATAAAGAGAATTATAGCCCTTATCTTTCCACTTCTATGGCAGCAGAATGAAGTACTTCACCTCTACTCTCAGGACATTTGAAAATATTGATATTAAAATTATCACACTATATTATATTCTAAATTCACATTTACTTGTTGTCTATCATCCTCAATTAGACTGAGTTCCTTGAAAGGACTTCTGTTTAATTCTCCTCTGTGTCTCCAATTCTTAGCAAAGGGTATGGCAAGAAATAAATGTTCTATAAAAGTTTGCTGAATAAATATTATAGAAAAGATGTGTATGTGTGAACAATAAAATTTAAAAATGAAGTAATATTTGCCATACAAGAAGCTCAGATCAAGAATGCTCAGAAAACTATAAGGTAGGAAAAGGTAGTAGAACAGATAGTTAAATCTATGAACTTTAAAGTCAGACAGCCTTGGTTTTGAGCCCTAACTCTGGTACTTATGAGCCCATGTGACTTTGGGATGTAATCTAACTCATTTAAGCAATAATTTCCTTATCAGTAAAATAGGGATAATACTAGTTGGAAGAACTAAATGAGATGATGCGTGTAAAATGTCAGGTACCCATTATGTGTTTGTGGAGTGGCTGACATATCATTAGCATCATCATTATCATCATCAAAGGCTTTGTGATGGAGGCACTCACTCTCTGGATGGGCAGACACCAGGGGAGAGCACCAAACAGCCAGGAGGTGTGAGTAAAGAAAAAGTCAAGGCCAAGTAGGGTGGGTAAGTAACACTATTGAATTGGAATATTGGCTATTTTCAGAAAAGTAATGTCAAGAATAGTGGGAAGTTGGCTTTAAATGCCAGCCTGAGAAATTTAGTCTTTTTAAGAACTGTATATTTTTATTGATTTCAGAGAGGAGAGGAGAGAGATAGAAACATCAATGATGAGAGAGAATCATTGATCAGCTGCCTCCTGCATGCCCCACACTTGGGATCAAGCCCACAATCCAGGCATGTGCCCTGATTGGGAATAGAACTGTGATCTCCTGGTTCATAGGTCGACACTCAACCACTGAGCTCACCAGCCAGGCGAGAAATTTATTCTTTATTCTGTCAGTTACACTGAGACTTTACAGGATTCTAAATAGGGTGGTGACCAGTTCAGAGCTAGCTATGGTGGGAATGTTCTGGTTGTTTGTACATGATGGCCTAGGGAGGTGAAGGGAGATGAAAGCAGACACCCCACTTAGGAAGCTTTTCCAGTATTTCCAATAAGAAATTGAGGTCCCCTCTCGGATGACAGTATGGGACAGGAAAGAGGGATGAGCATGTAGGACACTGGGAAGAATGAACTCAAAGAACTATATCCAACTGGATGTGAGAAGCAGAGTGAGGAGACAGAGTCAAAGACAATTCTGAAGGCTTGGCACTAGGTGACCGGGAGCATGGTGTACCTACTCTAGCACAAATAAAGCACAGAGGAGACTGGCTTTAGGGGAAGCGATATTTGCTTTTTGCTGTGCTAATTTCAAGGTGCATTCAGATGATGAATGATATTGAGATGATGAATGATAATCAGAGAGTCCATTTAAAATGTGATCTTAGAACTCAGATATTTATTTAGAATATATCTGCATAGAGGTGATAGTTAAAGGTGTGCCACAGTTGGATCAATGTCTAAGAAGGGTGAGAGTATAAAAAGAAAAGGATCAAGGCATCCTCCTTGGGAAATACCTCCCACATCTAGAGGAATGAGAAAGAAGCCTGTGAAGAGGGATGAGGAAGGGGGAGAGAGACAAAGAATACACTACCATAGAAGCCAACAGCTGGGAAGGTTTCAAGGAGGGTAGCCGTGGTCAGAGGAGTCAGGAGCTACAGCACGGTCAAAGAGAGAGAACTGAGGAGACACCACTGGACTTGGCCTTTAGGAAACCATCGATGACTCATGAGAGAACAGTATGTGGAAGAAAAAACTAGAGTGCAGATATGAAGGAATGAAGGAGGTGTGGAAAGCCCTGGACAGGTGGCTTAGTTGGTTAGTTGGTTGGAGTGTCATCCTGTACACCAAAAAGGTTGCAGGTTTGATCCCCAATAGGGGTATGTATGGGAGGCAACTGATATCTCTCTCTCTCTCTCTCTCTCTCTCTCTCTCTCTCTCTCTCTCTCTCTCTCTCTTTCTCTCTCTCCCCTTTCTCTCTCCCTTCCTCTCTCTAAAATCAATAAACATATCCTTGGGTGAGGATTTTAAAAAAAGAAGTAGTGTGGAAAAAAAGAGGTAGACTGAGAGTACATTGTCAGTTCAGGAAGTTCAGGAATGAAAGGATAAAGATGTGATGGAGGCTCAAGATGAGAGCAGATTGTTCTTCCCCAGAAAAAATGACCACCACTAATGTTTATCTAGAGAAGCAAATTTGTCTACACATTAAAACACATTAAGAAATAGAAAGTAGCTTCAGTGGAGGAGGCCAGAGGAAGGACTTTGGAACAAACTAGATTGGAAGTCAGGTTACAGCCATTCTGAAGTTTGAGAACATGTTATCTGTATGTGCACAGCAGCATCTGTTTTAGCAGAGACAGCCTCATTTATCATGCATCCACAGACTGAGAGAGAGGGAAACCAGAAACCCCTCTTCCCCACTTAGGAAAAACAAAGCTAGATCCACCTTTGAAAAGAATTCAAACATTTTGAAAAACTATTTTAGCAAGGAAGGAATACTAAAAAAAAGAAGTGTACAATCTCTTCCCCTTCTTGTCTTTTCCACCAGATGCACTCAAGAAAAATGCCCAGGTACATCATTAGAACATGCTAATAATACTATTAACACCATCCAAGTTTATGGCACTTCTATCTGCACGGTGCTTTTATAAAAAAAACCTCTCATGATCTTTTTTATTCTCATAGAATCCCTGTGAGGTATTATTTTTTACAAGGGAAGAAACAGGATCTGAAAGAATTGAGCAATTTTCCCCAAGTTACACAGACCCTCTGGCTCTTTTTAGGACATTTTCAAATACCATTCACCTGATCTTCACAGTGTAACACTCTAGGTATGACAATCCAAAGTGTCGCAGAACTTTGATCTCCCTGGTTTGGGGGCGCTATAATTTTATCAGTATAACCTAAAACTACATTAGGTCTGGGGCACTTTCATCAGGTCATGTTTGTGACTTAAATAGCAGTACCCAGTGTTCCCTTTTCAACCCCATTGTAAAGAGTCCTAGGACAGAAGTACTTAGCAATGTGCTTCCTTCCCTCCCACATCTTTCCTCCATTTCAACCAGGCCCCTGAGATGCATGAGCAAGGCCTCAATACTCCAGATGGGTCAGGAGGCAGGAAAGCAATCTCCCGCAATATCTAGTTTGGGCGGGTAGGAAGGAGGCCAGACTTGGAGGTTGATGGTTCAGGTTCCAGGCTCAAACTACCAGTCTAGCTCTGTGACCTTAGTCAAATCACTCTATACTCTGAGCACCAGTGTCTTTTCTCCTTTTTAAGAGTTTAAGGTGAACTGAAATAAATAAATAAGTACAGTTTAGGGTGAAAGTGAGTTTATTAGTGAAGCAGTGAGACAAGGAATGGGCTATTCCACAGACAAAGCAGCATGAGCACCAGGCTTGCTCTGAAAAATGATAATAGCTATTTCCTAAGTCTACTGCAAGGATCCAGTAAAACACTTATGTAAGTAGGTCTCTCTGCTGGGCTTAATTTTCTTCTGTAGCTGTCTTGAAATTCTTAATTTTTGAAGGAGGAACTCTGCATTTTCATTTTGCACTGGCCCCTGTAGCTAGTCCTATCTATACCCTTGACCAACTAAATTAAAACCTCTCGGAGCTCTACTGTCTATAATGAATTGAATTAAATTGCTAGGACAATTCTCAATCCTTCCTCTGCCTATTAGCAAAATTTGACACAGTTGATCACTCCCTCTTCCTTGAAACATTTTCCCACTTGGCTTCCAGGGCACTGCACTTCTCTGGTTTTCCTCTGCCTCACTGGCTGCTCCTTTGCTATTTCTATTAGCACGTCCAAAGAAACTCCTGATCATCTCTTGCAAACATGCTCCTCCTAGTCTTTCTCATCTTTTCATGGTAACTCCATCCTTCCAGTTGCTCAGACCAAAAACCTTTGCCATAGTTTTTTACTGCATCTCTCACTCCATGTCCAATTTGTAAGCTGCTCCAGAATTGACCGCTTCACCACCATCATCACAGTCCAACTCTCTCCCCTGGATTACTCCAAAACCTAACTCACCTCCCTGTTTCTACCTCCTCCCCTATGCCCAGTGGTCTGTTCTCCACACAGTTGCCAGAATAATCTTTTAAAAATGTAAGCCAAGTCATATCACTCCTCTGTTAAAAGTCATCCCATCACTATGCATCACAATCAGAGGAGACATCCCCACAGGAGGTACGAGCCCAGCCACCTCTGTGAACCCACCTCCTACCACACTCTCACCATTGGTCGGTGCCCCTCTGCCTAGAATGCCTTCCCAGATATCAGTCTGGATGGCCCCTCATCTCCTTCAGTTCTACTTAACTGTCCCCCATCAGTCAATCCTTCTCTGAGTACCTGATTTGCAACCACCAACTTTCCTCCTCATTCCTCATCCAGTCCTTCCCTGCTCACTTTTCTCCAAAGCATTCATCACCATCTGATATATATCGTATTTTATTTATTTGCATATTGTTTATCTCTTCCCATTAGACTGGCTCTGTATGGACAGGACTTTGTCTCTCAACTGCTATATAACCAGCACATATGATAGTGCCAGTGAATGATGGTAGAAAGTTCTGGAATAGATGATGTTATTACTATCATTAGGTTACAGTTGCATCAGCCCCTCTGAGTGTATAAGGTACTTTCACAGTCTGTATGCCCAGGAGGCTGGTCCTGCATACAGGAGTGAGGCATTTGTGGGGACGACTGTAAGCCAAGCCTCCCACCAGACTCAACTGTGGAGATAGAAAGGCAAGTCTAAGAGTTTGTGGCCTAGGGGGAGGTTTCATAAATTTATGCAAATAACTCGAGAACAAGGAAGCATTTGTTAAAAATATCCAGCCTTTAATGCCTAACATCTCACATTCTGCCAGTGATGCTGGAGTTTTCTACAGAGAGAAGGGACAATGAACCATGGCTTGTAAACTTACTGTGTGGCTATTTCTGTCCCAGGCAAGTTTCTGCTCTGGCCTGCTTATCACACCAGAGACACCTTGCCTGACTTCCAATCTAATTTGCTCCAAAGTCCCTCCTCCACTAGCCTCCTCCACCCAATACAGCCCCCTAATTAACTGTTAAATGGAAACCTCTCCCACTTACAGTCTCTCCACCTTCTGCTCCTAGATACTGGGAACATGAGGCAGGGGTGGGATCGACTTTGGAGGGTTGCAATAGAGAATAAAGAATCTAAATATGTCCTTACAATGAAGATGATTATATCTCTCTATGAGCCTGCAGTTCACAGAACTCAGAGACTACATCTGTTCATCTTTGTGGCTTGACAGCCTTGCCCAGTATGTAGGGCAGAGTGGGCATTCAGTTATGTTTGCTGGATCGTTGATATGGATGTTGTAAGCTCCAACTCAAGACCATCCTGTTTAAGAAGTACTTCCTCATCTTCTGTAAGGTGCCCCAGAGGTATTCTGTAAGGTTATTTTATTGAGCTGTCATAAGAAACAACCAATAAGAATTAAAACATCTTAAAAAAAGGAACAATATTTAAAATGCAAGTTTAAATTATAAAGTGACATTTTATAATTTTCAAAGTTTCTTTTAATTTGCATTTGATTTCTTTAAATACTTTATCTGAAAATCCAAAATTAATCAAGAGATAGATTACAAAGCATGCCTTCCATTCCGTACAGGATTCCTTTGAATAGGGACTCTCTGAACTTATCTGAATTTTTAGATAGAGACTTATGAGAAAGAATGAGGAACTGAGAAACTTACAACTAAATATTAGGATCTGCTAATTAAAAGCCATATTAAGTTTTGGCGGTGGTTACTTGTGTGTGTTATAATTTTCAATACTTTTCAGTGTGTATGTTCATATCACACATACATTTTCATACCCAGGCAAGATCAAGCATAAGAAGATAGCCCATCTTATAATCAGTAAGAGGTGCTGTCAGCAGTAAGTGAGGAAATTTGGGACAGGTAAATCCTTCCTTAGTTCTCGTTTCTTTGTATATAAAGTAGGAGGAGGAACTAGATGGTTACATGGGCCCTTCCAGTTCTAATGCATTAAGAGTCTATGGAAGCAGGGGCACCTATTCACATTATAAAGGATCCCTTTCAAATTTTCTGTTTCTGAAATGCCTTTAAACTATGACTTGGTTTCCCAAAATCTGGTTATTATATTTTTATTATTAACTAGAGGCCTGGTACACAAATTTGTGCATGGGAAGGGGCCGGCAGGGGGAAGGGGACACAGGAGGTTGGCTGGCCGGCCCCACCTCTGATCAGGGGGCAGGGGCCCCGATCGGGGCTGGGGCCAGCGGGGGCGGGGGCAGGAGGTTGGCCGGCCACAGTGTGCATCATAGTGACTGGTCATTCTGGTTGTTCTGGTTGTCTGGTCGCTTGGCTTTTATATGTATATAGATAAAAGCAGCCAATGATTAAGCACATTCAACATGTCAGGCACATAAAATGCCTTATATTGATTATTTGATTCAGTGGTCCCAATAACCCCATGAGGTAGATGATGAATTGTTCCCATGTGTGAGAGATAAAGTGGCTCCATGACTAAGGTCACTGAATTAGGGAATGTGACAACACTGGAATTGAAACTCTCATCAATTTAATCTATGACTCCATGACACGATATTAACCCCAAGTCTCCCAGACTGGCTGCAGGTATCAGGTGTTCAGTGTTCCTTCCTTAGATGAACAGCTGTGGTTCTCTGTGCTTTTGCCTTCACAAATGGGGTGACCAATTGGAGATGGGGTGATTCCTTCTGCTTCGGCTTTGGTCAATGCCCCTCTGTCATGGTGATGTTTTCATTAGGAAATGCTTTTTTACTTCCCTGGATGAGTACCATTGGGTTTCACTAGTTAGCTTGAGTCACTTGTGAATGATTGGGTTAGCACAGTGGTCAGCAAACTCATTAGTCAACAGAGCCAAATATCAACAGTACAACAATTGAAATTTCTTTTGAGAGCCAAAATTTTTAAACTTAAACTATATAGGTAGGTACATTGTTATTAATTAGGGTACTCCTAAGCTGGCCTTTGCTAAAAACTCAAGGGGCCAAAGAGCCGCATGTGGCTCGCGAGCCGCAGTTTGCCGACCACTGGGTTAGCAGAAAAGGGTTCAAATTTGCTTTGAATTCCTATTTTAGGTCTTTTTTTTAAAATTTAAATTCTTTGTTTAAAGTATTACATATGCCTCCTCCCCTCCTCCCCCGCCCCATTTACCTCTTCCAGCCTGCTCCCAGCCCCCCAGCACATGCCCTCACCCTCCCCTAATGTCTGTGTCCATTGGTTATGCTTATATGCATGCATACAAGTCCTTTGGTTGATCTCTTACCCACCCTTCCCCTGCCTTTCCTCTGTTTGATGGTCTTTTCGATGCTTCTCTGGATCTATTTTGGTTTATCAGCTTGTGTTGTTCATTGTATTCCACAAATGAGTGAGATTATGTAATATTTATCTTTTTCCAACTGACTTATTTCGCTTAGCATAATGCTCTCCAGTTCCATCCATGCTGTTGCAAATGGAAAGAACTCCCTTTTTACAGTAGCTTAGTATTCCATTGTGTAGATGTACCTCAGTTTTTTAATCCACTCATCTGCTGATGGGTACTTAGGCTGTTTCCAAATCTTAGCTATTGTAAATTGTGCTGCTATGAACATAGGGGTGCATATATCCTTTCTGATTGGTGTTTCTGATATTTTTGGACATACTCCTAGAAGTGGGATTACTGGGTCAAATGGGAGTTCCATTTTTAATTTTTTGAGGAAACTCTGTACTAGAACTGTTCTTCACAGTGGCTGCACCAGTCTTCATTCCCACCAGCAGTGCACGAGGGTTCCTTTTTTCTGCATCCTCACTAGCACTTGTCGTTTGTTGATTTGTTGTGATAGCCATCTGACAGGTGAGAGATGGTACCTCATTGTCATTCTGACTTGCATCTCTCAGATGATTGTGTCTGCTAGTATTTAGATCCTTTGCCCATTTTTTGATTGGATTGTTTATCCTATTTTAGGTCTATACGCCTATTAATCTAAGTCTATAACAGCACATATAGCAAGACTTTACATTAATTTGCAACAGATTAAGGTAAAAAAATGCCACATGGGAAAAACAATGTAAGATTAATTTCACAAGTATATGGCACTCTTCATAATTTTCACATTTATTATTTTCACTTTCACAAAAACTGTGTGAAGTGCGCAAGTCAGGAATTATTTTTACCCACTTTGCAAATAAGGAAAGAGAGCTACAGAAAGGGGTGGGTGACTTGTTTTAGGACATGGATCTGGTGAGATCCTAGACTAGTGTTCTTTCTACGTATGCCACCCCCTCTGTAAAACAGAACGTCAGATTCGGGTACTTGTTGGCATACAGAACCAAGTGGCTGCTGTATCAAAGGCTGTGCCATGCCAGGCTGGGGCCATGGGCTCCTGTATAACTAGCAACTGTGCTAGAGGGTGGGGACAGAGCAGCAGCCATGACCCCTACTCACACCTGTGCACTGTGATAAAGAAAGTAGAAGTAGCCAGCAGCTGTGGTCCAACCAGATAAAACTTTTAGGCGGGAAGTCAAGTGACAAGTGAACTTGTGTATGTGTTTTAGCTGTTAATTGCTTTTGAAAATTTTTTAAAAGGCACCTTGAGAAAGTCGGACCAAATAGCAGGAAGGTATTGCAGCAAGATGGATTTGGGAAAGAACCAATCTCGTTTGACACTGCATCAGACACCTGATTCTCACCAAGAAAACTACGTTCCAGGTAATGAAAGAGGTTGTAGCTGTTGGGAAGAATTGGGGCTATGATTATTTTCCTCTTTTTTATGGATCTGGCAAAAAAGGGGCATGATTGAGTACATTCATATAACCACAGGTGGGAAGAGGGGTTGTATATCTTCATGAGGTGACTTCTAGTGCTAGGATTCTAATAAGCCAGAGAAACACAAGGAAATAATAAGTAAGTTATTAATAAGAAATATATTTAAATGAAAGATAGTGAAAATACCCAATACTGGATGGTTGTGGTTAAACAAGTACACACCCATGTGTATCTATGGTATGTAAATTTGGTATAACTTTTGGGAAGTTTATAGCAATAGGTAGCAGGAACTGTAGTCCTTATTCTTTTGGTTCACTAATTTTACTCATTGGGTCTATCCTAAAGCAGCATTTCTCAAAATGTTTTGCAGAATTTAGGCCTTGAGACAGTGTTTTTAAATGTTTTCGTGCCTTGGACCCCTTTGACGTTTTGATGAACTCCTAGATTCCTATACTCTTTTTGGGGGTTTCCTAGTGCAAATTTGCTATAACTCCACAGGTTCTAAGAAAGTCTACATCAATGACCCATTAATGTTTCTCAAACTTGGACAGCACCAGAACCTTTTTTGATGATACCTTTAATATTCCAAAGAACTTAGAGAAACATCATCCTATGGAAAAAATCCAAAGGAAAAAAGAGAGCTGTATGCATGAGTATGCTTATTATAGTTTTATTTACAACGGCAAAAAAATAATTGGCAACAACCTAAATGTTCAACACAAGTAGAAAGACTGGGTAAATGAGAACACATCAACCTGATTAAGTATCATGTAGTCATTAAAGTTATAATTATGAAGACCAGATCATGGAAAATGACCTGATATAATGTTTGGTTAATAAATGATAAAATTGTATATTCTCATTACAATTCTGTATAACATAGGAGCTAGATGGGTATAAGGAATAAAATGAAAACAGGTTATAATGTTAAAGGTGGAAGAACATGGCTGATTTTTTCTTTTCTTTTATACGTATACAATATGTGAAAAATATTTTGAAGAAATTAATAGGTTGGTAGCACAGTTACATACAAAAACTGACCTTTTCATTTTAAAAGGTTTACTGTTTGCTCCTAGGCATTCTTTGGAAGTACGGGGATAAATAAGGTAGAGTCCTTGTCCTCAAAAAGCTAGGAAAGAAGTACCCAGCATAGAGTCCTTTGCCATAGAACTCTTGCTGATAAATGTCAGAATTTGTTGCTATCTCCTATAACTTTCATTTTGATCTTACAGAAGTGATTGGAACTTGGAGTTTGCGAAACAGAGAGCAGCTCAGGAAAAGAAAAGCTGAAGCACAAGAAAAGCAAACTTCACAATGGCAATTTGGGTATGGTATCCTTACAAGGGAAAAAGGAACTAATTAAAAAAAAAACCATACACACACGTTTTTATTGATTTTTAGATAGAGAGGGAAAGGGAAAGGGAGGTAGAAACATCAGTGAAAGAGAAACATCAATCAACTGCCTCCTGCATGTCCCCAACTGGGGATTGAGCTCCAAACCCGGGCATGTGCCCTGACTGGGAATCAAACCAGTGACCTCTTGGTGCATGGGACGATGCTCAATCCACCAGCTGGGCAAGGAGCTGATATTTATCCAGCAAATGCTATGTGCCAAGTACTGCTGAGCACTTTCACACACTATATTTTATCATTCCAACTATCCTGTAAATCAGGAGCTGTTATCCCTATTTAAAAAAAAAAAAGGAAACCAAGTGTCCAATGGGTTAAATCTCTTGTCTAAAGTCACACAGCTGATAAAGTGGTAAGAACAGAATTTTATCTCCCGTCTCCTTAAATTAAAACACCAGGCAATCAAATTACGCTGTCCAGAGGCCTGGTGCGCAACCACTCTGGTAATATAAACACAGAAGAATTTTGTTGTTGGGAGCAAGAGATACCACTGAAGAAATCTCTGAGCTTGTTCTCCAAGCTTCCTTAGTAATCCTTATCGAATGACTGTGACTAACTCTCCAGGAAGGAAACCAAAACACTGTAAATGAGTGATGTGACAAGATAGTTTGGGAGTTCTTAAATCTCCCATCTAAGTCACCTGTCTGTCATCCCAGGGAGGGAATACAAGAACATGATTATAAATTGGGCAGCATCAAACTGCATCCATTTAGAATATGATTGAAAAAGGATATTTCTTGCTTGGAGATGGAAAAGAGGAGACCAAGGAGCCAAGGAGCACAGCATCTATCGAAGCCAGGTTTTTTATCCCTTGGCACTATTGACACTGTGGGCAGGATACTTCTTAGTGTGAGAGGCTGTCCTGTGCATTGAGGATGTTTAGGAACATCTGGCCAATAGCAATCCTCTTTTCTCCCCAGTTATGACAACCAAAAATGTCAACATGTCAAATGTCTCCTGGGGCAGGTGGAGAGGGAGCAAAAGGGCCCCCAGTTGAGAACCACTGATCTAAGCACTATTCTTAAAAAAGGGCATTTGTCTTCTGCTACAATACTGCACATACCATTGGTAAATAGGAGAATGTTGTCAGTATAATGTGGAAGTTGTGTTGATTCATGATATTTCCTAGCCAAAGGAGCCAGAATAATGGGAATAGAAGGAAAGGAAAAAGCCTTTATCGTGGCTGCTGTTTAGGCAGGATCCTTTTCAGACTGCATTCAGGGCTGTTCCCCCAAGAGAAGGGTAGCAGGTTGCACTTCCCCCTGTGCTCAACTTAATGACAACCTCCCTGGCTCAAAGTGCCGCCCTTATTTGCATAATCTCAGCACCTGCAAACCTGCATTTACACGATTGTTTTGGGGCATCTTTATTATCCCCTGAGGCAGCCTCCAGTCATGATTACCTACCTGTCTGGACTATCCAAGTTATCTCAAGTACCAATTATTGTTTCTGCTAGTGTTGAAAAAGTTGTATAGGTTTTGAGTCATTTGCCCCAGCTCATTTTTCCCCATAACCACTGTTACTTTTAGTGCATGATTTTTCAGAAAGTAAAGTTTTCCAGGAATACGTTTATTATTTTTTAGCAGAAACATCTATACTTGGGTCCTGTGGCAGGTGACTCTGTTGAAGAGTATCCAGTTAGCTCTCCGAATTCTATATTTGCCCAGCAACCTTCTGATCATTAATTTGCTTCCCAAGTACTTGCTACAGAGAAAGAGTGCATTCATTTATCAGCCCAAATATTCTTTGCTGTGTGACTTTGCACTTCTCACTGTTCATTTAAAAATGGGCCTTTGACTAAAGGGTCCCAGGTTCAATTCCAGTCAAGGGCACGTGCCGGGTTGCAGTCTCGCTCCCCAGTAGGGGGCGTGCAGCAGGCAGATAATCAATGATTCTCTCTCATCATTGATGTTTCTATCTCTCTCTTCCTCTCTGAAATTAATTTTTTAAAAAATGGGCCTTTGGGCCCTAACCGGTTTGGCTCAGTGGATAGAGCGTGGGCCTGCAGCCTGAAGGGTCCCAGGTTCGATTCCGGTCAAGGGCATGTACCTTGGTTTTGGGCACATCCCCAGTAGGTGTGCAGGAGGCAGCTGATTGATGTTTCTCTCTCATTGATGTTTCTAACTCACTATCCCTCTCCTTTCCTCTCTGTAAAAAATCAATAAAATATATATATTTTTAAATGGGCCTTTGGGTTTACGTATCAGTCTATTTGAGCTGGTTGATGAGCTCTGCCCCTGATAAAAGGAGCTAGTCTTAATATGCTGGTAGAATTGGGTTTCTATGCTTGCTGGACTGGGGAGCCAAGGCTGAGGAAGTAACTGAAGTACATGACACCTTCGTGAACCTCTTAGCAGCTGGCTGTTCTTGCTCTGGTGACACATTTCTGTACTGAGTACTGTTCTCACTACAGCATACCACACAGTGAAACCTTAGTAGTTCCAGAGAGAAGCAGCAGGTGTAATGACTAAGAGCCTGGCTATTAAAGCCATGATGATTAGATTAGAAGCCTGGCTCCCCTACTTCCTAGGCATTTGATCTTGGATTATTTACTCCCTCTTTCTGGGCCTCAGTTTTGGCATCTGCAAAATGGAGATAATAGTATCCACTTCAAAAGTTGATGTGAAGTCATTATTCCTTATATAAGAACTAGAGATCTGGTGCACGAAATTCGTGCACGGGTAGGGTCCCTAGGCCTGGCCAGTGATCAGGACCAATTTGGGCCTTCCGGCTGCCAGCTGGGGCCTCCCTTCCCCAGCTGCCCCTGGGGCCTTCCTTCATTCCATGCTGCCCCCTGGTGGTCAGCACACGTCATAGCAAGCGATAGAACGCCAGGTCTCCTGGTCGAACTCCCACGGGAACACTTTGCATATCAGCCTTTTATGTAGATAAGGAAATTACTTAAAACAGTGCCTGGCACATGGGAAGCACTATAAGTTTCCTACAGGAATACAAGAGTGCTACTTTATATTTGGATAATTCATTCATATAAGTTATTATATGCAATTCTTATAACAATCACATGAGGTTGGGGAGATACTATATATTCCATTTAATCTATGAAGAAATCAAGGCATAGAGCAGTTAAGTGACTTGCCCACAATCACATAGTTGATAAATGACAGAATCTTTTGAAAAACTACCAGGAAGAATATGGGACATTTATATTACTCAGATTTCCTCATTTAGAGATCTACATAACAAATTATTTAGGACTTAATATCTAGGAAAAAGTGTTTCCTGAATAACTTAGATAATTTGACAATAAGGATTTTATAATTTACCTTGTTACCTTGGTTACTTGGAGTTATATTTTAAAATGTTGAGGTTTCATACCATTTTTAGATTCCCTTTTCTTCTAATTTATTTTTAATATTTTGACTATCCTATTGCATATATACCCTTTTAATATTGACTTTAAACTGGTTTTGGTGAGGCAATCTTTAAATTATTTTGATTATGAAAATTTTCAAACACACAAAATAGAATATATATACATTTTTAAGGTGTACAAGGAACTATGAGCATTACAAAGATATAAAAAGACACTGGTTTAATCACTAAAGAATATCTAGTTTATTTTTTTAAAAGGTTTCTCCAGAAATAACTATGGATTGAGGCAGCCTCTGTTCCTTGCCTTAAGCATGATCCTCCTAATAAATCACAAAGGAGTGTTAAGCAGGGAGAGCATTTCAGCCCTCTGGGTTGTAAGAGAAGGCTCTTTGGAACAGGTAGCATGGGACAGAATTTCAATAGGTTTAGAAAAATGATGAAGTTTTTATTTATAACCTTTTTCTCCTCCCTGAGCCCATCTGTATTAGCCATCTGTATTTGGTTATATTTGCAGTACCCAACAATTTGTCATTGGTTGCAATTTCCATGTACATCCTTTGATCTTTAGATCTTTAATCTAGCTATTACTTCAGAGTAAGCATGACATGGCCACTCATGCCTTTCCACCAGGCTTGTTAACCTCAAGAAATGTTTTTTGCAGCTTGTGATCCAACTTACAGTAAAACTCATTTGACTTTTTTTTTTTTGCTAATCTTCTGTGTATCATTCCAATTTTAGTATATGTGCTGCTGAAGCGAGTGCTCAAGACACTGTATTAGATAAGCAAGCCATATACATCATCCACCTGCAGATTGCAGAGACAGGGAGCAGTGCCTGGACTAAGGATGTAGAAACGCAAATGTATGCGTTTACCCAGGACATAGCAGGACTAACTCAAACAGACTAAACCCAAAGAGACTAGTGTATAAACCAGAATGCTAATCTATTCATTTATAGCATAATTATACATCTTCATAACCAATTAAGTATATGCTCTCAAACTAACACTACACTTCCTGGTGAGCAAGGCATCAGAGACACAAAGTTCCTGAGGGACATTCCTCTCCTGACAATTGAGTACATCTAGCCCTGCTCCTTCATTTGGCAAACAAGGAGGTTGAGGCCCAGAGTGATTAAGTGACTTGTTCAAAGGTTGTGAAACAAGGCAGTGGGATACCTGGACTGTTATTACCAAGCACTTACCTGAATTCTTTATCCCTGTTGCTGATACTAATTCTGATCTCTCCACAGAGAGAAAAAATACAAGCGGCAGAGAACAGGAAAAGGAAATCAAAGAGGCAGAAAGAACCAGCAAAATACAGAACTAAAGGTAGAGCCTCAGTCACAATTAGAAAAGGAAATGATGGAGAATGCACTGGCACCTACAGAGAAAGAAAACAAATCACCTAGGAGTGTAACTGAAGCTCTCCCTTCAGTATCCTCCCCAAAGAGAATTGAACCTGAGAAAAAACTTCCTGCAATAGGTCAAGAAAGCATTATATGTCAGAAAAATTCTTCTGAGTACCAAGAAACAACAGTTCAAAACCACCCTTCTGAAATAGGCCAAGATATGGCTGAACCTGAAGACCTCTCTCCTAAATTGTGCCAAGAAATCGCTGTAATTCAAGACCATTCTTCCAAAATGTGCCATGATATGGCTGAACCTGAAGACCTCTCTCCTAAATTGTGCCAAGAAATCGCTGTAATTCAAGACCATTCTTCCAAAATATGCCATGATATGGCTGAACCTAAAGACCTCTCTCCTAAAATGTGCCAAGAAACATCTGTAGTCAAAGCCCTTCCTTCTAAAACATATCCTGGCATGGAAGGATGCTCTCTTGAAGTATACCCCAAACCAGAAGTGCCTAAAGGTTACACACTTGAAACATACCAAAAAAGAGCTGAACCCAAGGAAGACAGTACTGAACCAGGTCAAGGAATAGCTGGGACTGAAAGCTTTCCTCCTAAAATACAACAAGAAATAGCTGAGCCTAAAGACCTTTCTACAAAAGCATACCAAGAAACAGTTGAACCTGAACACATTTCTCATAAAGCATATGAAGAAATTTCTGTGCCCAAAGCCCTCTCTTATAAGACAATCCAAGAAACACCTGCTCATGAGGAATGTCCATCTGAAATATACATTTACCAAAAAACACCTGAGCCTGAAGACTGTGCACTTGATATATACCAAGAAAAACAAGGGCCTGAAGACTGTGCACCTGAAATACATCAAGAAACACCTGGGCCTGAAGACCTCTCCACTAAGACATACGAAAGTAATAATGTGCCTATAGAATGCTTTCCTGAACCAAACCAAGAAGCAGATGGGCCCCACGGCCAGGATCCTAAAGCACACCAGGAAGATGCTAAGGATGTTTCTACTTTTTCTCGAGGTAGGGGTGGTTTATAGGGGACAAGTCAATGACCTGTTTCCATTTATAATTAGAGCACCAAATAGTTATAACTCCCTCAGAGTGGTGATTTATAGCCTTCTTTGACAATCCTTGGTTATCCCCAGTCATCTCAAGGGGTATCATTAATGTCATTGGCTAGTTTTTCATTTAACCAATGTCTGTTGGGCACATTTTCAAAGAATTAAAAGAAAATAATTGAAAATATAAGTGTGTATAGTAGTTACTTGTACATGCTATCCATTTCGGAAAGCTTTAGCCAGTGAAAGAAATGAACCCAATATAGGATAATGTGTGTGCAAAATATTTTAAAGGATAATTAAGTTCAGATTTACAAGAAAACTTGAATAAAGTTTTTCTTGAGCATTAAAATTTCCTGGCAAGCAAAAGGCAAGTAAATGGCGTACAGTACTGAAGAAGATACAAAGGTGTAAAATATGATTCCTGTTACCAAGATTTATCATGTTTACCAAAAACACTTTCTATTTTATTATTTGTCTGAAAAGCTTTCTCCTAAGTATAGAATTTTGAAAAGAATGTGACATTTCTTCAATTTGACTTGCCTCAGGGGCATAACTGAGAATCTCTATTCTCTTTGTACAGTGCTGTAGATTATACTATAAGAAAATGGGCTGCCCTAGCTGGTTTGGCTCAGTGGATAGGGCATCAGCCTGCGGACTGAAGAGTCCTGGGTTCGATTCCAGTCAAGGGCACATACTGGTTGCATCTTAATCCCCGGCCCTGGTCAGGGCACATGCAGAGGCAACCAATTGAAGTGTCTCTCTACATCAATGTTTCTCTCTGTCTCTTCCCCTCCTTTCCATTCTCTCTAAAAATAAATGGAAAAATATCCTTGGGTGAGGATTAACAAAAAGAAAAAGAAAATGGGCTGATACTGTCAGACCATAGTTTTCTCCAGGGAATTGTTTTCTAAAGAAATCCTTTTGATAGTTGATTTACTTTTTCTCCTTAAGAGTGCAACAAAACCATGGGGTTAATAGGGTTCCAAGTAATGTTTTAAAAATCTTTGCCTACCTGCTAGGTTAAAAAAAACACTAGTTGTTTTAATTGCCACCTTTTTGATGACTAATGCTACTTGACATCTTTTCATAATTATTAGGAATTTGAACTTTTTCTTTTGAGAATTGCCTGTTTGAATCCTTGTTCTGTTTTAAGTTTGGGATACCTATCATTTTTTGACTGGTTAAAAATCTCTTTAAATAATAGTTATTAAACCTTTGCCTACATATAAGTTGTATATATTTTTCCAGTTGTTGTTTGTGGTTTAACTTTGTTTATAGTGCTTTTTGTCTTGTATATGACAACATTTAAATTTTAATTTTAGTTTTTAGTTGTTCAAATGTGTCAATCTTTTCATTTATGGTTTCTGGTCTGTGTTCTGCTTAGAAAGGCCTTTATAATCCGAAAATTATAGGAACATTCTATTATTTCTACATTTATGGTATGTTAATATTTAAATCTTTAATTCATCTGTAATTTGTTTTTGTGCAAGGTCTGAGGTAGAGTTTTGTTTTTCTTCAAATGGATAGTCAATTGTCCCAAATCCATTTATTGAACCTCTTTTTATATTTTATTTGATTTTACAGAAATGAAAGAAAAACCCAAAGCACAAGAACCAGAGACACCAGCAATTCCAAACGTTCCTCAAGAGATTCATCCAGAAAATGATGTCTATAGTTATGTTTTGTTTTAACAGTGCTCAATCATAACAATTGTGCAACAAAATACACATCTTATTCCACGTGATTTTTCTCAAAATAATTGTAGCAATCTCTACAATATCCATTAATATTTTAATAGTGTGTTCTTTTTCCATGTATAGACCATATCTGAAAGAGAGAACTAATGTGTTTTTCAGGCTGTACTACATAGACAATAACCTACAGTGTGTGTGTGCGTGTGTGTGTGTGTGTGTGTGTGTGTCTGTGTATATATGTATATTGGGGTGAGGATAGTGGTGGGAAAAGACAAAAATGGGAAAGGGGAGGGCTGAATAATTAACTTACCCCTAATAATTATTTTTTATTAATTATTTTTTAATTTACACCTGTGGATATTTTTTCATTGATTTTCAGAGAGAGTGGAAGGGAGGGAGAGAGATAGAGGGAAACATCAATGTAAGGGGGACATATGGATTGGTTGCCTTCCGCACGCATCCTGACCAGGGCCAGGGATTGAGCCTGCAACTGAAGTATGTGCCCTTGACTGGAATTGAACCTGGGACTCTTCAGTCTATGGGCTGACGCTCTATCTACAGAGCCATACCAGCTAGGGCTTGATTAATTCTTAAGAGCAGAAAAATTAATAAATCTGAGCACTTAAAATTTGGGTGAGTATATACTTTTCTTGTAAACTTTGTTCAACTAATAATGTAACAATAGCATCAAAATTTTATTGAGGTTTTAGTTGTTTTTTAAGTTAATTTTATCTTTCTGGGACTCCAAAGATATTTTATAGTGCTGAATGTATTGTGTATTTGAATTTGAATTTTCTGTTTTTACTTTTTATATATTGTATTTGTACATTAAATCATTATTACATGCTTAATTGTGTGGAATACATCATGGTAAGCATTTCGAAAGTTAGAAGACTTATAACACTTTGTCCATCAGGTGTTTAATCTATAGTCTTATGGGGAAATAAAACAGGAAACAAATAATTACTAAAGAAAATAGTAAATGATAGTGCCATTTGAACAGTAGATACAATAAAGGGAATGCTCTCTTTTGTTGAAGTGACCTAAAAAATTACACGAGTGGAGCCTTGAAAGATGGAGAGGATTTATATTATAGGTGAGGATAACAGCATTATTATGGTACGTGGAGTGAATTACAGAGAGGAGTGAATTCAAGTGTTCAAGACGTTCAGTTAATACAGGGTCCCTGTGGAATAGCAGCCTAGTAGCTAAAAATCTTGTATTATTAGAGTGAACAGAATTTTGAATACTTAACTAAGAAGTTTATCCCTTACTTGTTAGGTAATGGGGAACTAAGTAAGACTTTTGAACAATGAAGTGGCAGTTTTAGTATTTTAGGAGTATTTATTTGGTGATAATGGTCAGGATTAACTGAAAATGAGGAGAGGCTGGGGGCAGGAGCAGGAACTATTCTGGGTGGGAAGAAGTCTGAAAGTTTGGTTCAGCAAGGGCACAGTTGCCTAAGAAGCTTTCTATGTAGGTATAGGCGACAGTAAAGAACAAGACAATCCTAGTCTCTCAAGCATTCATGGTGTAGAACAGTGGTTCTCAACCCTCTTGGTATATAAGAACCACTGGGGAAGATTTCAAAATTACAGATGCCCGGACACCTCCCCGGGGCTTCTATTCACCTGCCTAGGATGACATCCAGACATAGGTATATTTTTTATTTTGTTTTAAATGATTTTTCGAAAAATAATTTTAGAATTATTTTACATAATAATTTTAGAATTATTATTACATAAAAGTAAAGATAGTACAGATATTCCTGTATACCTCTCACTCAGTTGACATCTTCTATAACCATGGTCCACATACCAAAACTTAAGAAATTAAGATTGTTACATTACCTTGAAGAGGTAGCAATCTACTTCATTAGTGTTTCCAAGTCTGCTCTGCATTTCAGTACTTGTCACACTTGGTAATGAATGTATTTTTTTTGTGTGTGTGAATGTCAATTATATATGAGTTTAAGGCAGGGAAGGCAAATAAATACCTCATTTTCTACACTAGACTGTCCACATATTAAGGAAGACTCACTTTCCACAGCACCACCATCTAGTGGCAAACACAGCTATTACCACGCCAGTTTTACAATGTATATATAGCTCAGCAATTCTCCAACTTGTTTCTTCAGCTACACAGAGCTGTTTCCAAGTGGAAACAGAATAATAGCATTCTTTTCCAAATTGTCAAGTGCCTTTCTTTTTTTTTTTTTTAAGTGCCTTTCTTTTAAACCACGTTCTCTCTAAATCCTTGGCTCTTTCTGCTGATTATTTTCTACTAGTGACCTATTAGTTCATAACAAATGGACAGGTTTAGAAACAGCTTTTTAAAAAATGGTTAAGCTTTTAAGTCTGTGGATTTGTATGCTTTTGAATAATTTATATTGTAGGCAATATGTCTCCATCCTACCACCACACCACGTGAACCAACTGGATAAAGTGCCCAGAAACAGAAAAATGCATACAGAGAAACTTAAAATAGATAACAGATGATGTTACAAGTGGGTAAAAGGATAGGCTATCCTACAGGGATAACTGCTCGTCGAATGGGACTTAAAATAAGGATCCTCGTTGTCCCTCAACTTTTCAGAGCTGCCCGGAAACCACGACCCTAATCCCTTCCGTGTAAATGGCATGTTGACTCTCCATTTCATTTGAGGTAGGGAGCACAACAGTCCCAATTCTTAACCACTAATCCGGTATGGGGTTTCCCATCCATTTTATTCGAAACAAGGTTTAGTTGGATTCCTTTCTGGTAAATCACTCTTATTACGGAAACACGGGAGCATACATACAAGTATAAATGTATGGGTATTCCCACCACCCAAGGAGAATTTTAAACATTTCCTAACATCCGATCATTTTGCTATTTGGTGATTGCACGTACACATTCTTTCCCCTCCCGCCCCACATTATTTTTCTTTAAATATTAGCGTCATGCGCTTGATATGTAGGTTGCTTATTTCGAGACAGACATCTTTTAAATCTTGGACGTGCCCTCCCCGCCCCCCACCTTTGGGAAGGGCGGGGACTCGGAGTCGCTGGCTGCTCTGAAAGGGCTGGCAACTGCAGTGAGT
This sequence comes from Eptesicus fuscus, assembly GCF_027574615.1. Lineage (NCBI taxonomy): Eukaryota > Metazoa > Chordata > Mammalia > Chiroptera > Vespertilionidae > Eptesicus > Eptesicus fuscus. Next base: position 52,725,808 of record NC_072487.1, on the reverse strand, counting down.
CCGCACGAACAACTAAGATACCTGTTCGGTTCCGGAGAGGAAGCCCGAAACGGGAGAGGAACAGAGGACGACAAACACCTCTGAGTAAAGGTAACCTTTGGGCTGCCCGAGAACATCGCGCGCGCCCCAGCCCCCGCGCCTGCGCCGGATACTGACACCACCATGTGGGTGCGGCTGCTGCGCAGGCGCCAGGCAGGCAGACCGGAAGCGGAAGGCTAGGACGCGTCGGGTGGGCGCCTCTGTCACCAGTAGCCATGCGCGGCTTGGAGGAACCAGGGCGTCGCCCCACAGCGACCCCGTGTGGTTGCGTGAAACCGGCTCTGGAGACAGGTAACTTCTGAGAGGCGGGCGATTTCGCGCTCGGAAGAGGCCTAGGTGTGGAGAGCCCGCTTCCCGGCAGAGAGGGACGAGAAATGCAAGACCCTCTTTTGACGTGCGTCACATTTACTGCGAAGGCACGGCTCACGTGCTTCGTCTACCACGTGACGTGTCTAGGCGGGCTGGATGGCGTCATCCTGTTTCTCGGTAGCTGAGGTCCGCCCGGTCACGGCGCGGTGGTTGAACTGGCCGCGTCCAGTGTAACGGCTCTCTAAGGGAGTTTTTGTTCTTATAGGAGAGCTGGGATATGTACCGCTGGTGGTGTGCGGGTTAGGAATTAGTGCCACCAGTGAGAGGCACCCTGTGCTGTAGGCAATGAGCAAAGCCTGGATAGGCCAGAGGGAGGAAGTAGTTTTAAACTGGGCCCGGAAAGATGGAAATGAGTTTGCTTCTCTTTACTTTAACCTCTGTATGTAGAGCAAACTATGTTAACTTTAGAAACCAGCGGATACAAGGGGAAGAAAATTAGCCATTACCCAGAGAAAACCATTGGGAATACCTTGATGTTTGTTTTACTGCACACACCCTAGAAATATGAGTTGATATATGACCCCTAAAAACTTAAGATTCATAAAAATCTATGGTCAGTCATTTTAATTTTAAGGGGTTAAATATTTTGTTTTATAGATGTCCTGTGACTTAAGTTCCCTATTATTGGGCATTTAGGTTATTGCCAGTTTTCATTGTTCTAAATGAAAGTTCTTGAAACTAAAAATTTTGTGTATGCTCTAAGTGTTTGACTTAAATTTCCTAAAAGTACTGTTACCTGGTCAAAGGTTGTGCTCATTTTTTAAAAAGTTACACACTGCCGGATTACAAATCTAGCATTTTGGCAGGCAGGAAAGAGCCTGGCTCAGAGGTGCCTGGGATTAGGAAACTTAACTCCAGAAGTATTTGATGGAACAGGGCGTTTTGGGAACCATTGATTGGATTCACATTATAGAGAACCTTGAACACCAGGCTAAGAAATGCACCATCTGTTAACAGTGGGAAACATGGAAAGTTAAAGTTAGTAGCATGATGTAAGGAACCCAGAGTCTGGAGGATTTGAGTAGTGTGTATTGAGGAGGGGAGGGACTGGCAGAAGGGAGACATAACAAGAGTAATTTAATAGTCCAGGCAAGAAATGGAAAGGACCTACCATTTGACCTTTTCTGCCTGCACAAGACTTGTAAATAAACATTGTGTACAGAACCTCTACATCAGTAACTTACTGTTTTTTTCTTATTACACAGTTAATATAGTTGTAATATTGTTAAAAGGAAGGAAAAGCCTGAGCAAGGGCTTTAAAAACCACTCGTTGCTGAAGCACCTTCTGTTGTACTAGGTGCTTTACATCTTTTTATAATCTTATAACTCTAATACAGGTGTTATTATCCTTGTTTTATAGATAAGAAAACTGGGATTCAGAGACGTAAGCGATTTTGTCCAAGGTCACACAGCTAGTGTAATAGCTCTATGTTGTTTTTGTCCTTTTTCTCTTCCGATACTAGCCCTAACCCTCCCATGTTCCTTCAGGGAATCACTTCACCCCATTTCCCTGTGATTTTCATGCCTGTGCTTATTCCTATCCTGCATGTAAGAATCATGTTCTATAGTTGTATAGCAGCTGGAAGGTTTTAAAACTATGAAATCAATGCATTAGGAAAAACATGTTTTCATACATCTTTTGACTAATGATTTCTTACCTAATTTTTTTTTCTATAGGGAATCTTTTAACTGAGCCAATTGGCTACTTGGAATCCTGTTTCTCAGCCAAGAATGGTACTCCAAGGCAGCCATCCATTTGTCGCCATTCAAGGGCTTGTTTGAGAATTAGAAAGAGCATCTTTAATAATCCTGAACATTCCTTGATGGGTTTAGAAGAGTTTTCTCATGTTTGGTAAGTTGTTTTACAGCGTTGGGCCAGAGCTTGCCCCTGAGTAAAATGTATTCCAGTTGATATGCAACCACTGATGGAGGCAGCCTTGGAGCCGGTCATCCAGACCAACCTGTCTGTTGCATGAAATTCCTCTACTGTATTTGTGCATGTGATTGTCTACATAACTTGGACACCCTGAGGGAAGCCTGGGGTACACTGAGGAGGCACAGTCCTTTTGCAGTTGGTTCTAATTGTGATCAACACCTTTCTGTTGAGCTGAAATCTGTAGACCCTCTCTATTCTGTCTATGGGTAGTCATTCTGTCCTCTGCACCAGCAGTCAGCAAGCTGTGGCCCATGGACCAAATCCATCCCACCACCTTCTGTTTTTGTAAAGAAGTGTGTGGGAACAGCCACATGCATTTGTTAATGTGCTACAGCAGCAGTGTTGAATAGTTACAGCACAGACTGGTTGGCCTACAAACCCTAAAATATTTAATATCTGACTTTAAATGGGAGTCTGCTTGTTTCTCAATAAATTTCCACCTTTTACAACAACAACAACAACAACAACAATAATAATAATAATAATAATAATAATAAAGTATTACCTATGTTAAAGCCTGTGATATATGTGTCATTTGGAATTCTTTCTGTCTATTTTTCCTCACCCCAACATCAGCAGTCTGAAGTGGTCTAATTTTACTGGTGAAGACCTAAAATTAAGTGTTTGTTCTGAAATAGTTACTTTTTTCATGTTAGTTTGGGGAGATTAGAAAGAACATGGGTGTTCTGATGACCTAGTATGTATGATTTTGGTTGAATTATTTAAGCTAAAAACATTGCTGATTAAAAAAATGGACTCAGGAGAATATTTTTTTTCCTTAATTCTTCTATTTTTCTCCTCTTTCATCCCCACCCTCCAACACTCTTCAGGGATTATCGCTGTTAACAGATTGGTGTATATCCTGCCAGACCATTTCTTTCTTTTTCTTTTTTGATACTCATAGAAGCATAAATATATACATACAGAGTGAGTTTTTTAAAAAAAAAAAATGAAATATGTTTTCTTCACTTAGTGTATATCATGATAGTACATATAGATTTACTTTCTTTTGCTTTAATGGCTACCTGTTATTGCAAAATATAGATATACCATGATTTGACTATTCTCTTGTTAATGGAGACTTATTTGCTATTACAGTCATGCTGTAACAAACCTTAGACACATTGTTGGGCACTTGTATATTTTTATAAATAGGATATGAGAAGTGGCTGTATTGGGTTAGAAGGTGTACATACTTACAGTTTTGGAGAGCTCCTGCCAAATTGCCCTCTGAAAAGCATAACCAATGTATACTTCAAGGGTAAAAGAAAATGACCTTTTCCATTCACTATCGATAACACTATATGTTATCAAATTTTTACATTTTTTTCCTGACAGGAAAAAACAGTATTTTGTTTTTTAGTTTAATTTTTTTTATTATTAACAAGGTTTAACACCTCATATGGTTGTTAGCTATTTCTCTTTTTTTGTCAATTACTTTTCATGGTCTTTGTTTCATTTCCTATATTGAGTTGTCCTTTGATTTGTAGGAATAGTTTACATACCACAGATATTAACGCATTCATTGTCTATTATACACACAGTAAACACTTTCTCCTTGGATGACATTTTATAGCACATAAACTTTATGATTTCAAATCTGTTAACACGTTAAGCACCAAGCCTGTTTTGTCTTCCTTTCCGTTTCAGTCACTGGTGACTGACATGGCGCTTAATGTGTTAACTGCTTTTCTTCATAGATTCTTGCTTTCGATCTTGTGTAGGAAGGCCTAGTCAAGTTATTTAACATTTCTGAACGGAAATTTCCTCATCCTTAAAATGGGGAATAAGTTATACTTCTTAGGATTATTAAGCAGACTAAATGTTGTGAGTATAAAAATGTCTAGCATACTGCCTGGCATATAGCAAACACCTCATAAATATTGCTTATTCAGGCACTTGACAAACATCTATTAAGTTCTGTGTACCAGTCATTGTATTAGGGACAAAGGATACAGAGATAAGACTCTTCCTTCATGAAACAGGAATGGTGTGTGTTTTTTTCCACAGATTACATTTTAATACCTTTAAAAGCATTCTTTCTGTTTTAATTTGTGGGAATTAAAATTTTCCCCCCTTAACTCATTATGATAAATTAACTTGTGCTTTTTATCTTACTCAGTGGTTTGTTTGTTTTTTTTCAATAGGATTTTGTTTGTTTTTCACAAAAATGGTCATTTGAGTTGTAAGGCAAAAGTTCAGCCTCCTAGGCTGAATGGTGCGAAGACTGGAGTTTTCTCCACAAGGAGCCCACATCGTCCCAATGCAATAGGACTGACCCTGGCCAAGCTGGAAAAGGTAGAAGGTACACAGGTCATTTTTACTTTTAACCTTTTTTTTTTTCCTTAAAAATAAGTCTTATAAAATCAGCTTAGTATTCAAAACTGGCTGTTATTCAGACAAATACTGGTGATGTCAAGAAACATTTTGGCATAAACCCTCTGAGGATGCTCAGAATTTATTTATATTGTTACATTTATCAAAGTTTAAATTATTTAAAAAAACTTATAAGATTTTGTAATCATTAAATTAGTAACCAAATTTCTCTGACTTGGAATGCAATAAATACAAAATGATTAAAAAGTATTTGGATGCTTTCAAAATTTAACACACAATAACTGGTCATACATGCATATATGATCAGCACATAGAGTGGTGGTGTATCATTTCTTCCTTGCAGCCTTAAGAAAGTGAACTTGCATTGTGTTTGCAGTTGTGTTCGTCAACTGTGATTTGTGGCAGAGGGCCTGGGATGAATCACACTATAGGATCAAACATCTGTCAGATTGTGGAAGTCCCTGTGTAGAATACCGGATTAGTTTTAACTCCCTGTTAATGTATAACCTAGTTACTGAGCCAGACGATTTGGAAAGCAGGCATCCCTTGCTTGAACTTCTGACCTAATCACATTTGTTAGAGAGGCAGAAGATGAAACAGCAGGTGGACTGGAAGTCAGAAGACCACTCCAGGCTTCAGCTTGCTTATTTGTTCAGTGGGCAAAGAAGAAGCATCTTCCCTCTCTGCAACTCTGCATGACTTTTTTGAGGATCTTATAAGACAAAAGCTCTAAGAGTACTTTTCAGATTTTTGGATGCTAAAAAGATGAGAGCAATTATTTTGCTTGTTCTTTCTCAGAACTTGAACTCCTCTGCTGGATTGTATTCAACCAGGCCTTGGATAGGTTTTCTGGAAAAATTCTGTAGCTGATCCAACTTGAGTTTTATTAATTTGTGATGACTAACCAACTTGGGTAAACAGTACTAGAACATTTTATGATCATTCGTACACCCACACATATTTTCTGAGCACTGACTATGTGCCAGGCATTGTTCTAGGTGCTGGGGATAGAATGATAAACAGATCAGATAAAAATCCCTGCCCTACAGAAGAACTTAACATCCTAACAGGAGAGATCAAATCAGAAAGGTGAAAGGCAAGCACAATAACACTATAGTTACTAAATATGCATTATAGTGACTACTAGTGTTTGTGTGGTATGTACAGTTTATAAAGAGCATTCATGTGCGTTATCTCACAGTGGCTCTGTGGGTTTGATAGGGTAACAATCTCCATTGTATGGATGAGGCCACTGATGTTCTTTGATATTTGATAATTTTAATAATAGCATCTAGCCAGGGGATTGTCTGACTCCAGATCCCATGAGCTCCTATCTATGCTACAGTGCCTTTCTTTCTTCAGTAGACATTGTTAGGAATAATCATTTAGAAAGTACAAAAATCATCTTTCCAAAGTTCTAGGCTCACTCACAGTAAGCATAATTTTAGAAATCAAAGTCCTCTGTTAGTCATGTTTTTCTTAAATGGAGACAGAATCCAATGTGATCATATACAGTTTTTCTGGCCAGTTTCCCAAGGATCAAGTTAGTAGACTTAGACTTTGCACCAGTAGTAGGATTTGGATAGCAGCTATGTAAGTGAGAAAACAAGAGACCTGTTCTTAATATTTGATAATGGTGACTTGTGTTCTGCTTAATTGTTTGATGGAGTATTAAATTTCAATTGCTGCATAACAAATTATGCACTTACCAGTTTAAATAACACACATTTATTATGTGTTTGAAACATTATGATGTTTTTGTGAGTCAGGAGCTGGGTCCTCAGCTTAAGGTCTCACCAGGCTGCAATTAAGGTGTCAGCTGAGATGAGTTCTTATCTGGAGGCTTGACTGTGGAAGAATTCACTTTCAAGCTCACTCAGGTTGTTGGCAGAATTCACTTCCTTATAGTTGTGAGACTGAAGGCCCCAGCTTCTTGCTGGTCATTGGTTGGTGGCTGCCCTCCACTCCTAGACACCGCCTGCAGTTTCTTGCCACCTGGGCTATGCCTGCGTGGCTGCTTACTTCATCAAGTCCACATGGAGAGTCTCTTGAGTGAGTCTGCCAGCATGCACAGGCACCTGAGATAACATGATATAGTTACTGGAGTGATATCAAGTCACATTCAAGAGGATGGGATTATACATGGCTGTGAACACCAGGAGGTGGGCCACCTTAGAGTCTTTTTGCCACAATGGAAACCTTCTTTGGTCCCACAGAGATACATTTAAGACACCAATGTGCCTGACAGTTAGAAGCCCCAGTGATGCAAAAAAGAGTCAGCCCCACCCAGTGCTGAAAGGCTCAACTGCTCACTGTCTAGGGAGAGAGACTCTAAGCCGGTTATTGCCGGACCACATGAAGAGGGCTCTAGGAGAAGTTTGTATACAGGTTCCTCTAGAACACAAAGGAAAGAGCGCTTATGTCTGGGAGAGCCAGGAGGGCTTTACAGAAGAGGTGTTATGTGAGAGCCTTGGAGAGCAAGTAGGAGTTTGACAGGTAAAGAAGAAGGTGGGTTTCCAGTATATGTCAGCACCAGGTGTAAGAGAGCCTGGTACATAAGGGAATTGTGAGCAAGCTTAGGGAAGCATAGGTAGACAATGCTGGTTCTTTCAATTGTTTGCACTATTCTTCATTGTTACTTCTAAGAGGTATTTTTCACATTATAGGTGGAGCTATATACCTTTCTGGAATTGACATGATTCATGGCACACCTGTACTGGACATAAAGCCCTACATTGCTGATTATGACTCACCACAAAATTTGATTGAGCCTTTAGGGGAGTGTAATTTACAGAATAACCAATATAAACCAAAAATTGTGTCCCAGTCTGATGCCAAGACTGACAGCTGTGCTCAGCAACAGCTCTCAGAGTGCGAGGAATCACAGCCCTACAGTCGAACTAAGGAAAAGCCTAAATGTTCCGAACACAGAGCTTCAGGAGAAAATGACATGCAACACAAAGACACAGCCAAAATCCAACAACGCTCGCCTAAGCACAGGGAGATAGCAGACGTGGGTTTAGAATCCAGAAGTGGTCAGAGACTGAGTGTGGCAGAGGAGCAGATTGGCCCATGTCGCCTGGAGAAGAGCTTTTCAGAGGAGAGTGCAGATGAGTGGCCACGGAGAAGGAAAGAAGCCGTGGTCCCACAAGGAGGCAGGGTGGAGGTGCAGCCTGTGCCTCCTCACTGCCCTCCCAGGATGGCTGACGCAGCCCACCACAGTGTGGTTCCCGCCTGGGTGCGAGAGGCCCCTGCGGCCACCTTGGAAGTCCGGTTTACTCCTCACGCAGAGATGGACCTTGAGCACCTCAGTTCAGAAGGTGAACCAGGTACTTTCCATTTCTTATTTCTGAATGAGAGAGGAGCTTTTATAGGAGATTTAGCCAAATTTGATATTTCTGAAGGTAAGATCTCTTAGCACAGAAATTGTCCACATAAAGTCCTAGCACTAGAAACATGCACTTTATTGCAGAAGAGGCCAGACTTTTACTTGGAGCCTGTTTTTTTTTTTAACATGTGGTTCTTTTAAAACGTTATCTGGTTTCTCCAGCCCATAGCAGATCCAAAGCAGCCATCAAGAATGAAGGACGGGCTGTGAAGAGGTGGGTGCAACGGCTCCAATAGAAATAGCCAGTTATGAAGGAGATATCAGATTTCATCTGCCCCTGAAGGGTTGTGCTTCTCATTCTTCCTAAGGCTTTATGTTTAAACAAAACATTTGCTTTTTAAATTGATCTCTTTATTAAAAAGTTTTGTTTATGAAAGTTGTTTTATCACTCGATATAGTTGATGGGGAGGAGGAAGTTCAGTTTTAAAAGGATTTTTTATAGTAGAACAAAGCAGTGCTTCCTAGAAGATACTTTATATTTACACTTACCCTTTGTCTTGTGGTTATTGTTGAATGCTTCTTACTTTGGAAAGTTTTCTCTTTTTCAAACTACAGTGTTGTACTTTCTTGATTAAAAATAGTTAAAAAAAGAAATTACAAAATATAACTATAAAACAGGGATTGATTTATAACGGATAGCAGACTTTAGAGCCTGTAGAGAAATAAGAAATGAGCTCAGAAAGTTCAGTCTAGAAAAGATGAAAGATACTGAATGGAGGGAGAGAGGTTGGCACTGATAGAGTGCTGTGGGAACATGAGGGAGAGAAGGATTCTGACTTGTGCAGCAGGGAGACAATCTGGGAAGGCTTCCTAGGGGAAAAGGTATTTGAGCTTAGCCCAGAAGGATAGGTAGGCAGGGAAGTGAGGGAAGGCAAGCAGAGGCCTGGAGCTTCTTCTGCCAGACACACTGTTACTGAAGAATGTGATGTTTTTTGTTGTTTTGTTTTTTGTTTTTATATTTTCTTTTTTTTCTTTGTTGTGTGTGGATGTTTTTGGAACTTTGCTGTTTTGAGTGGTTTTAGAGTCACTTTATGAGCTGTGCAACAAGGGAATTTTAGCAGTGTGTAATTGGTCCTTGTCTTTTGATCAAAAATTGAACTTCAAGGCTTTACCTACAAATGTATTTATTGGAATAAATATATGAATCTTGTCTGTTTTCTAAAAATTAAATTTCCTTTCAGGAGGAGAGGAACCCACAGCCACTCTAGATCAGTGGTTGCCAACTGGTGGTCCATGAGGTTCAAAAAGTTGGCGACTGCTGGCTTAAGGAAACTTTTGGTGACCACTGCTCTAGATGATATTTTGAACAGGGACAACATTGTTTAAAGCACATGCCTTTCTGTAAAGGTCCATCCTTCATTTGGATATATGTATTATGTTATAGCTATTAAAAATTAGGTCACAGTTCATTTTTTATTTAACTGCTAGTGGCCTGGTGCATGAATTCGTGCACATTGAAAGGAAATTCATTAGAAGAAGTATTTTAATATAGCTATTTGCCCTTTCTGTATAATAGAAATGTCAACCAAATTCATGATTGACGATGACAGATGGAAACACACGTGTGTGATTGGCGCCAGTGAGAGCTTTATATGTATCATGCATGTGCAAGTCAGCTTAGCCTTTTATAGATATAGAACAAACTTGCTTAATTAGACCTGCTTTCTGATTTAGCTAAACTTTTTCCAGCCCAGTGAAGCACCCCAACTTCTCTTCCAGGTTATTGTCAGCAACACAGCAGTAAATATCAACACGAAGCAGATTATTATTGTAGATCACGCATGGAGAACAAAGGGTAAAATATTTAACTGCAGCAGTGTTTGACTATATTCCATGCAGTGAGAAAACCTAAAGTCATTTTCAAGGTCCACCATTTCTTCTTTTCAGTCGGGTCAAGTTTCTAAGCTTTCTAAATCTCCGTTTTCTGGCTAATGAAAAGAAAATGAGATTCCACCACGTCGCCTATCTACCTACTCCAGGACTTCTGTGAGGATCAAAGGAGATGAGGCACGGGAAACACTTCACAGTTTTGGTTACAGTGTAAAGTGTTTCCCCCTAGCTATAAAGCAAGTCGTATTGCCGGGCTGCAGAAACTGCAAGGAGGCTAGTCATTGCTAGGAAGAGGAAGTTGGGTGTTGCTACGCTACGGGATGTCATTATCCGGACAGAGAGAAGGACAGTTAGCATATTAGCCTTTTATATGTATAGACTAGTGGCCTGGTGCACGAAATTAATGCATGGAGGGGGGGTTCCCCTCAGCCCAGCTTGCACCCTTTCCAATCGGGGACCCATTGGGGGATGTCCGACTGCCAGTTTAGGCCCAGTCCCACAGGGATCGGGCCTAAACCGGCAGTCGGACATCCCTCTCACAATCTCGGACCGCTGGCTCCTAGCCACTCACCGGCCTGCCTGCCTGATCGCCCCCAACTGCCCTCCCCTGCTGGCCTGATCTCGCCCCCAACTGTCCTCCCCTGCTGACCTGATCTCGCCCCCAACTGCCCTCCCCTGCCAGCCAATTTGGTTCTGATTGGTTGGTTTCTATGCCAGTCAGCGTCAAAAGCTCTGCCTCCTAGGCAGCCATTGGCTCCTCACAGTTCACCCAGATTTGGCTCTGATTGGTCGGTTTCTAGGGCAGTCAGTGCTCTGGGCCTATCTCCGGGCCTGATCAGAGAGGTGGGGCTGATCAGCAGCCCCTGTGGAGGCCCAGAGAGAAACAGGCACGGTTGCTGGCAAAGCCTGGAGAGAGAGAGAGAGGCAAGGGTTGATCTACAGCTGCCACAGAGGCTGCGGATCAGACCCTGCCTCTTTCTTTGGGCCTCTCTCTGGGCCTGATCCACAGCCCCCTTGGCAGTCAGTGCTGGGTCACCATGGCAACTCAGCACTGATTGCAGGACTGACTTCCGGTCTGTTGAGCCTTTGGTCGTTTTGGACGTTATGGACCCGGGGTTTTTATATATCAGGATTTTACAATGCTATAAATGCAGGAAGTTTTGCTATTTGGCAAGGTAAACATCTTTTTGCCTGACATACACACCTGGGTAGAATGGGTTGGCCTGTTCTTTAGTGATGGCTTTGAACTTTCTCAGTGTATCTGTTCCACGATTTTCACAAGGACTCTCTCAGGTTCTGTTCCTTAGAGAATGTGGCGTCACTTAACTGTGGGGCTGTGTGACACCTGCTCTCGGAGGCACCTTCCCTTGCTTATAGCTAGTGCTCTGGGCCTATGTGGGGTTAGTCCTCTTTCTTGTGGCTTTCTGAGAATGCTGGGGCTGTCACGTATTTCCCTGATCATGCCTCCATTTATTCTGAGAAGAAAATGACAAGGAATTGAATTAAAGTCTACATTGAGCATAGAAAAGTGACATTTAGGTTGCCAGAAAATGAAAGCTCAGCTCTCCTATTAAGGGACTAAGGAAAAATATCACCATGATATTTTTTGTTTAGCAAGTGGAAATTTGGGGGATCCATAAGTTTAATGACACTTGAAGGCTTCCTAGAGGAAAAGATATTACTCTAAGTACTACTTGAAGGTGACATTCTCTAATGACTGAATAGATTTCCAGACCCTCTTCATTTCAAGTGATACTCAAGGAACTAATAAAGCTCCTCATTGAAGTTTATTGTAATAAAATTTGACCTGCGTGATTTTGAGCATTAAGTTGTGTTGTTCTCATTGCAGATGTTGGTCAGGCTTCATTTAAGTATTTTCAGTCAGCAGAGGAAGCAAGGCATGCCATCGAGGCTGTGTTGTCAGCCGACCCCCGGTCTGCATATCGACGGAAGCTCTGCCAGGACCGCCTTTTCTACTTTACTGTAGACATAGCACACGTTACTTGCTGGTTTGGTGATGGCTTTGCAGAGGTCCTAAGGATCAAGCCAGCTTCTGAGCCTGTTCAGATGACTGACCCTGTGGAGTCATTGGTGTCTCTGGGATCGTAAGTAGCTGCCATCACATCGTTAAGACAGCCTACTTGAATTTGGTCGTGACTAGCCGATTTTCCGTACAGGCTAATGATGTGCCTTCTTTTCAGAAAGAAGCAGCACTTTGTGGTCTTACTGCTTTGTTTGATTTGAGTAAACATGTCTTTTAATAAATTGAGAGGTAAAATTTAAAGAAATTGCCATATGCTTCTTGAGTGGTTAATATCAAAGAATGCAAAATGATGCTCTCAGTGATTTCTAAAAGAAGCTGATTATTCTTGACACTTGATAAAATTGGGCAGAGATCATTTTAGCAGGGTCTTGCAAGCTGAGGGGACCTGTTCAACAATTCATATTGGTTTTTCTGTTTGGAAAAGCCTGACCTCTCTATTTTATTCTAAATCAAGCTGAGTTACTATATCCTGGGAAACTAACAAATCAAAAACAAATGGTTATAAAGATCTTAGAGATTAAACCCCTGTGCCTCAGACAAGCACATGTGCATGCATGTGTATATATATTTAATCCTGATTCCAAAATAGAGACATAGATTTCTTTGTATAAGAAAGTCAACCTGGCCAGTATGGCTCAATGATTGAGCATTGACCTATGAACCAGGAGGTCATGGTTCGACCTGGTTGGGGCACATGCCTGGGTTACTGGCCTGGTCCCAAGTGTGGGGCATGCAGGAGGCAGCCAATCAATGATTCTCTCTCATCATTGATGTTTCTATCTCTCTTTCCCACTCCATTCCTCTCTGAAATCAATACAAATAAAAAAGTTTTAAAAAGTCACCCCCAGAAGTCTAAGAAAATAACTTAATTAGTGGTTTATTTCTTATTTATTCTATGACTGTCTAGTGGGTTAGATTTTGGTGATAAAATAAGATGAATATGATCCAATTCTTGTTGCAAATCATAGTTAGTGGAGGAAAAAGACATAAGGACATTATTGTATTATGTTAGATAAGTATATAGTAATTAAATCTGTATGTACCTGGTTCTGTGTAGTACCATGTAGGAAGCAGTTGTAATAATATATTGCCTATAGGTGATTTTATTGATGTGATCTCAGATAAGATTTATAATCAGTGTAACCAAATTAGATACCTGTAAACATGACATAGGCTTTCCTAATCACAATTGTAAATCTTAATAGCTGATTGATCATGGTTTTGAAATGAGCTCTGCTGCCTGCAGATTCTTGCACAGTCATTTGTGGCTGATGACACTGCACTTGTGAATCCAACTAGGTTGTCTATGAGGTGATTTAGAACCTCTTGGGGAATATCTTTAATTTTATTTTTAAAAGCTTTTTATTTTGAATTATAATAGATTTACAAGAAGTTGCAAAAATAGTGCAGAGGTTCCAAGTACCCTTCACCTAGCTTCTAGTTGTGATAACATCTTACATAACTATAGTAAAACTTGGATGTTGACATTGGTATAATCCACCCTAAACTTTGACTTTGATGTTTTTCTCTTAAAATTATTTTGAGACTGAATAAGGGCTTGAAGTACAAAATGTTGATACTTCATATGGAAAAAATAAGTCTGAGGATGATACCAAATAGCCTTCTAGCAAAAGCGCTGTTCAATTGTTTGGGGTTTTAATATACATTCTCAAACTTTTAGAAATAAAGTCCTAAATGTAATCCAGCTTAATTCGCAGCCAACTCACCAGTCTCTAATATTCCTAGTGTTTGACCTTCTAGCCCCTGCTTGAAACCTTCCAGGATGATCCTTCACCCCATCCTCATTATGTATGGACAGTGCTCATTATTAAAATTTTCTTCTTTTATATGACATAAAATCTGTTCTCCAATAACCATCCTCTACTGGGACAATTTCACTCCCATGTTAGCCTGTCAGATACCATTCAGCTTCCCACCCGTCAGTCCTCTCATCTATCACCATCCTATTTTCTTCAGCTGTTTCTCATATAACATGTTCGGAAGCCTTTCTCCACCCCAACCCTTGAGTTCCTGAGTGTCCTGTTGTGAAGAATTTTGGATCTCTAGGTCTTGAACTTCCATCCCTCAGAAAGAGAAGTAGTTTTGTTTTTGTTTTAAAATCCTCACCCGAGGATATTTTTTCCATTGATTTTTAGAGAGAGTGGAAGGGAGAGGGAGAGACAGAGAGAAACACTGATGTGAGAAAGACATATTGATTGTTTGCCTCTGGCACACCCTGACCAGGGCTGGGAGCCTGTAACCAAGGTACTGCCCTTGACTGGAATCGAACCCAGGTCTCTTCAATCTGCAGGCTGACGCTCTATCCACTGAGTCAAACCAGCTAGGGCTGAAAGAGAAGCAAGTCTTATCATTTATTTTCCTCTTGGAAACTTTTTCAAAAGAAGAAGAAAGGGATACAATTCTCTGTACTATGCATAAATAACATCTACCTTAAATGTAGTCTTTCCTTCTTGGTGCCTGTAGGTGGAGCCCTTGATAGCTGATTATTTTTAGTAGCTTGGAGATAAACTCCAGGAGTTCAAGCTGTTCCGGTAATTTAGGTTTTCTGCCCTCCTGTCCCAGCTTTCCAGAACAGTAATTTCCACAAGAGATGTTGATCAATGACATATAGGAAGAGATTAGAAGGACAAGTGCCATTTACTAAATTTGTATATTGGAGCTTGGTTTAGGGCTGGGATGCATTATTCCAGTATGCAGAGCAAGCATGTCAAATTCAAAGGCTAACACGGGCCAAATAAACAAGGCTTAAGTTTATGTGGGCCACAAAAAAACAAAAGCTTCAATTTTCATAGAAACATAGGTTTATTTCAATAGAGACATGCTGAATACAAAGGGCTGAAATAATGAGTAATCATTAACGTAATAGAACATTTTAATAAAAGTTGATATTTTTTTCTTGAACATTAACTTGTTCAAGCATGTGTGTACCAGACACTGAATGACTGCACAAATTAATAAGCATAAAGCAAATAAGCCTATTTTTCTTGTTCTCCAAAAGCAAAATATTTCCTGTTGCACACACCAAACAAGTCGGTCCAGGACTAATGACGTGGCAATCGACTTCTAAAATATTCATTGCTAGTATTAGGGGAAAGAAATGGTGCGCCTGTGCATAAGGTGCATAAGGGAAATGAATGCAACATGATTGTAGTAATCAGTCAGTAGCAAACGTTGTGGTTCGTTATTAATAACTAGGGGCCCAGTGCACAAATTTGTGCACCTTGGAAGGAACTGTGGGCTGCGAGGCTGCAGTGGTCATAGGGGCGGGTCTCAGCCCATCATCTGCGACCCCGCCTGGCCCCTCCCACCATGACCCCTGGTCCCCTGTGTGCCAGCAGCCCCGCTCCTGCCACTGCCGCTCCCACACACTGACAGCACCAGCCCCGCTTGCACCCTCTGATGGCGCAGAGCAATTGGGGCCAGTGCCAACAGCGGGAATGAGCGGTGGCTGCTGTCCCAATCACCCCTCAGGAACAGGGGGAGGTGGAGAAGCCCTCAGGGGTGATCAGGGCTGGCAGCTGCTGATGGCACCAAGCTATCGGGACCAGGACCAGGCGCAAGCAGTGGGTGAGTGGCAGTGACAGCTGCGGGTGAGAGCAGGGCCAGTGCTGGCAGTGGGTGTGAGCAGCAGTGGGTGTGAGCACCCGGCGGGACCGTGACACATGGGAGCAAAGAATTTTCAGTAACCACCAGAGGCTTGTCCTGATGATAGCGACCAACGCCCCACTTTGGTCTGGTGTCCTCACTCACCTGCTGCACCATCCTGCCACAGCCGATACCCGCCATGTTCCGCACTCTGCTGCCTGCTGCTGACACCCACCATGTTCTGTGTGCACCCCCTGGTGGTCAGTGCATGTCATAGCAATTGGTTGTTTGGTTGTTCTGCTATTTGGTCTATTTGCATATTAGGGTTTTATATATGTAGAGAGAGATTATGTATAATAGGATATTATAAAAATTAAGTTATGAAATTTGTATTAAAACATTTCTTACATACCGTTATATTGGCTGGGCTGCAAAAATATTCGTTGTGTGGGCCACAAGTTTGACATGCTTGATGTAGAGGCTGTACACAACCAGAAAGTCTCATTACCAAACCTACAAGCATGTGTGTACAAGGCATTCATTCTATTTACCTGTTTGTGACTTTTTGTTCGAAAAGAAGAAAATGAAATTAAAGTCATGAATTCACCTCTTGTGATAGTTTTCTTTTTATGATATGGTCCCAGAGAAGGCTGATGAGGACTCAATCATAATGAAATGTGTGTCAGTTAGTGAACTTTTATCATGTCCTTGGCACTCGTCTACATGCTTTTCATACATTGATCGGAGGTTAGGTCGAGCTCACATAGCTGATCAGCAAGCATTGAGGATGTCAGCTCACCCAGGCTGGCCCCAGAGTTGGCTCTCTCCCCAGCTTGGCTCCAGATGTAGATGCTTAGAAAACCATTCTGGTTTATTTGAGGGTAAGTCATTCCGTATGCTTACTAAGCATGGGATGCTTACTAAGCATCATTACTAAGTGATGTTGTGGGAACCTGACCACTAACTGAAGAACAGACAGAGGAATAAAAGCAGAAACATCCTTTTCCACTAGATCCGCATGGAATCTCCTGGGAAGCAGCTTGAGAGATGTGGAGAACATTGAGTTTGGCCTCAGAAACTTCAAGTGCTGTTTTCTGCTCTGTCCTGCCCTAGCTGTGTGACCTTGGGCAAATCACTGCGCTCATCTCCAACTCCCTGACCTTACAGAGTTGTTACAAGGGTAATGCTTGGAAGAATATTTTCTAAACCCTTTAATAGTCTGTAACCTTAGGTAATATTTTATTTGGCCTATAATCATTAACACTCATTCTCTGCACTCTGCTCCATCTTACATGGCTGGACAAGTAGACTCAGGAGAACCAAGGGGTCCCTAAAATCCAATGTATAGATGCCTCTGGTTTTTTTTTTGTATTATAGAAACTGGAGGCCCGGTGCACAAAATTTGTGCACGGGAGGGGGGGTCGCCTCAGGCAAGCCTACACCGTCTCCAATCCGGGACCCCTCAGGGGATGTCTGACTGCCGGTTTAGGCCCGATCCGGGGATCGGGCCTAAACCGGCAGTCGGACATTCCTCTCACAATCCGGGACTGCTGGCTCCTAACTGCTCACCTGCCTGCCTGCCTGATCGCCCCTGACTGTCCCCCCTGCCAGCCTGATCACCTCTAACCGCCTCTGCCTGCCAGCCTGGTCGCCCCCAACTGCTCCCCCCTGCCAGCTTGGTTGCCCCCAACTTCCCCCCCTGCCAGCCTGGTCGCCCCTCACTGCCCCCCCTGCCAGCCTGGTCACCCCACGCAGCCTGCTGTTTGGTTGTTTGGTTGCCCCTCACTGCCCGCCCCCCTGCCGGCCTGCTCGCCCCACACAGCCTGCTGTTTGGTTGTTTGGTCACCCCTCACTGCCCCCCCTGCTGGCCTGCTCGCCCCACACAGCTTGCTATTCGGTCATTTGGTCGTCCCTCACTAACCCCCCTGCTGGCCTGGTCGCCCCACGCAGCCTACTATTCTGTCGTTGCTGTGAGGGAGTCCTGACCAATTTGCGTAATACCCTTTTATTAGTATAGATGCTTTTTATTTTTTTAAGGGATTCCTTTTGGCAAGTTATAGGATGTTTTGTTAAGGGAGATATCACAAAATGCCCCCACCCTACGGACCTAATTGACGTTCTGCCATAGGCCCAAGGCAACTTCTTCCCATCTGGCTTTCCCTTCTGGGGTTGCCACAAATTGCCTTCACTGCCCATGCATGTAGTCACCAGCTTAGTTCCTCGCGTGTGCAAGGCAACCAATCGTCGTGTCTCTCTGTCTCTCCCCCTCCCTTTCACTCTGAAAAATCAATGGGAAAAATATCCCTAGGTGAGGATTAAAAAAATTTTTTTTAAGTCAATGTGTATTTATGTTGTGCTGATGAAGAAAAGGTAGGATCGGATATAATAGTGTTATCTACCTCTTCTGTCTTGTAAATTACTTGAGCATTCTATTCAGATTCTTCACTAATTCCTTTTGCAATTCAAAATATACAAAATGTTTTTATTCAGTTTTAACAATTTTTATTTTAAAAAGTTACTCACATGCTAAATATTGAAGAACTGTAATGATTCTTCACACTGGTATAGACATTATACTTTACAAAGCAATTTTATTGTTTTTATTTTTAAATTTATCTTTATGGTTGAAAGTATTACAGATGTCCCTCCTTCCCCCAATTGATTTCCCCCTCTCCCGTCCTACCCCCTTACTAGGCTTTCACTGTACTGTATCTGTCCATGGGTTATACATATATGCATATAAGTTCTTTGGTTAATCTCAATTTTAAATATATTATCTCATTTGGTATCTTTGCAACATATGATGGGTTAATTTTGCTTCTGGGACCTAAGCTGGAGACCTAACCACTATTTAAAACAGGGGTCAGCAAACTACTAGGTATACTAGTTAATAATGCGGATTTTTTTCAATAGATGGAATTACACATATGTTGATATATATGTGATTTGATATGTATGCTTTTTTGTTGTATTGACAGCAAGTTTCAAAACTTCATATGTCAAATTTGCTTAAGGTGTTAACATCATAGATATTTTTACGCTTAAAAATATCGAATTTCGTGCCAAAAAAAGAGAATTCACGGGAAGTTTTAAATCATTACTTCATTATGAAGAAAAAGTTATCATATACTTCAGGAAGCTTATGGTGAACATGCTCCATCTCAAGATACTTGTGAACACTGGTTTAAACACTTTAAAAGTGATGAGTTCTATGTGAAAGACAAAGAACATCCAGGTCAACCGAAAAAGTTTGAAGACCAACAAATACAAGCATTATTAGATGAAGATGCGTGTCAAACTCAAAAACAACTTGCAGAAAGATTAAACATTGCTCAGCAAACAATTTCCGATCGTTTACAAACAATGGGAAAGATATTAAAGGAAGGAAAATGGGTGCCACATCAACTGAATGAAAGACAAATGGAAAACCGAAAAGGCATCAGTAAAATGTTGCTTCAACGACACAAAAGAAAGTATTTTTTGCATCGAATTGTGACTGGCGATGAAAAGTGGATTTATTTTGAGAATACCAAATGCACAAAATCATGGGTTGATCCAGGTCAATCATCAACATCGACTGCAAGGCCAAATCGCTTCAGAAAGAAGACAATGCTCTGTGTTTGGTGAGATCAGGAAGGTGTGGTGTATTATGAGCTTCTAAAACCAGGTGAAACCGTTAATACTGATCGCTATTGACAACAAATAATCAATTTGAACCACCCTTCGATCATGAAATGACCAGAATGTGCCAGAAGACACGGCAAAGTAATTTTGCTTCATGATGATGCACCATCACACACTTCAAAACCAGTTAAAGACATGTTAAAAGGTCTTGCCTGGGAAGTATTAACCTACCCGCTGTATTCACCAGACCTTGCTCCTTCAGATTACCACTTGTTCCGAATGACGGCACACCCACTTTCTGAGCAGCACTTCAAAACGTAGGAAGAAGTGGAAAATTGGGTCTCTGAATGGTTTGCCTCAAAACAAGAAAAGTTCTATTGGGACGGTATCCACAAATTACCTGAAAGATGGGGGAAATGTGTAGCTAGCATTGGACATTACTTTGAATAAAGCACTTTGGATGTTTCTCTTGAAATTATTGTGTTTTCTTTGATTACAAAATCCGCCATTGTTAACCGGTACACACAGTATAGTCTGAAGGCCAAGTTGGGCCCATAGCCTGCTTTTGTAGAGCCTAAGAGCTAAGATTGGTCTTTACATTTACAAAAGATTATAAACAAAAACGTCCAGAGAACACATGACAGAGACTGTAGCCTGCAAAGCTGAAAATATTTTACTGTCTGGCCCTTTAAAGTAAAAATTTGTTTACTCTGATTTAGAACATTTCTCTGAAAGGGGGTTTTGAGTTCCTTTCTGAAAAGTTATTTACAAATTAAGGTTTAGGTTTATCACATGTTTCTAAGTCAAGGACTATCTATATTTTGAAAAGTTTTAATCATGTATCTATATGAGAAAACTTATAAATGCAACATAAATAGTATGTATTATAATATCCTACTCATCTGTTTAAAACAAGGTTATACAAATCCATGTTACACGGAGAAAATTTCTAGAAGAGTAATAAACAAAATATGCTAACTGGTTGCCTCTGGGAGGTGGTCTTTGGGGGCTCATTGGGGAAGGGAATTTTTCATTTTATTCTCTTAAGTATATTGTGGATTTTTTTTCTAATCATGAGCATACATTATTTTTATACATGGTACATACTAGTAAGGAGAGTAAAGTGTTCTAACTTAAATAAGTTCAATTTAGATCTCTAAATACATAGCTATATATCCTCCTTCCTCCCCTGCCCCTCCCCCCCGGAAAAAACACCAATTTTTTAAATAAATAAATTTAAAGACCTTTTTGCTTTTTCCTGGAGCATCACATGTGGATCCAAAAACCAGAAGCCACCCATTGGCTGTGGAACTAAGCCAGTTTGGGGCAGGTAAACTGGCTGGGCCTAAGGATACAATGATGTTTTCTGCACTTCCAAACACAGGATTTTGGATAAAGCATTGTGTCTCTGGGCAGAAGACAGACACCCATGCGAATGGTGTTGCTGGCAGAGGTCTGAGCCTCCGAGAGCGCCTTAGTCCAGTACTCGCCAAAGCTGTGCAATTTATCCAATCTGGACTAAAGGATGGGTCTCTGCTTGCAGGATCCACTCACTCATCAGCTCCACCCACTGATTTTCTGTCTACATGCATTTAGTGAGCTCATGGGCCATGATCTCTTTTCTCTGCATCCCCAGGGCTGGCCCTCCCACTGTCAGAATGGGAACTCTGAGCTCAGTCAGCAAGAAAGAAGAGGCTTGGAGCTGGGAATCAGCTGTGCCCATTGGGTAAGGGGTTATGCTAAGGGATGGGGTAGACTAGGAGGAAGGACAGGCTGGCATGTTGGCAGGTGGCAGAGCAGAGCTTGTGTGTGGAGGTGGAGTAGGGCTGTCAATAGATTTGGAGACTCAGGCTTTCCCTGGGTTGGGGGAGGAGTCAAGGTCTGAGAAAATTGGCAGAGCCAAGGCAGCACTGAATCCCAGAGGGGTTAGGTGGGTTATCCAGGGGACCTCAGGGACCCCCACATATCAGAGCTGGAGATTTTTCTTTCTTAATTCTTGCCTGATACCTTATATTTTCCAAGATAAAAGGTCACATTCAAAGATATCTTCGATATTGTAGGCCAGCATGAATAAGGAGTGCTTGCAAATGACCAAGCAAGGGGAAAACAAATTGACACAAAATGGGTTGATTGGTGAAGCCACACACAAAATGTCCACTGAGTCACAAGTGGGAAGACCTTGGCCACCAGAGCTTGCCCTCTTTTCCTTCTGGAAATCCTATCACCACATGGACTAGCCTGGGTTAGCCTGCTGGATGACTGCAGATACATGGCTGAGTCTCAGCTGACATTGAACCAATCACCAGACATATAAGTAAGGCCATCCTGCATTATCTAGCTCTCTCTGAGTTGGCTGAAACTGGAAAAACTGCCTCATCAACACATAGGATCATGGGAGGAAAATGTGTTATTTGTAGCCACTAATTTTGAGGTGGTTTGATACATATAGAGCAGAAACTAGCTTATACATTTAGCTACCATACTCTTAAGCAGTGGAAAGCTGGAATTTATCTAATAGAAGACTTTATATGAAAAAAAATCCTTAAATGATGAAGAGGTCTTTAGTGCAGGATGGATTTTTGTAATGAAAGAGTAATAATAAATAATAGCTAACATACACTGAGTGGCCAGATTATTATGATCTCTGAACGCATAATAGTCTGGCTACTCAGTGTGTGTGTGTGTGTGTGTGTGTGTGTGTGTGTGTGTGTGTGTGTGTATTAGAGGCCCAGTGCATGAATTCGTGCATGGGTGGGGTCCGGCCAGCCTGGCCAGGGGGAGGGGACATGGGCGATTGGCCGGCCTGCCTGCTGGTCGAACTCCTGGTTGAGGGGACAGTTTGCATATTAGCCTTTTATTATATAGGATATACACTGAGTGGCCAGATTATTATGCGTTCAGAGATCATAATAATCTGGCCACTCAGTGTATATCAAGCACTATGGGTTAGGTATGAAGCTAAGAGTTTTACATGAATTATTTCATTATGAGGAAATGTATTCTTTTTGTTGTACAGATGAGCAAACTGAGGCTCGGGATAGTAAGTTACTTTATGAGATTATATAGTTAGGAAGGGAGAAGACGTAGTATATAAATCCTGAGTATGTCAAACTGCAAAACCAAGGTTCTTAAACACTAACTTCATGGTCTCTAGCCTAAGAAAATCTACAAATGGCAGTTTTATATGTATGAATGGAAAAGCCAGAAAACTAAAGCAGAGTTTACCACCTTGCTCCCTTAAATCACATCTCTGGTTTCTGTATAAACACAGAGTGAACCAAAGCATTTGTTTCTGCTGCATGCTAAAATTCCAATAAATGGCAGCAAAAAAGAGAGCAAATTAACCCAAAGTAAGCAGCAGAAGAAAATAATAAAGATCAAAGCATCAATCATTGAAATAGAAAACAAAAATAGAGGTAATCAATAAACCCAAAAGCTGGTTGTTTCAAATAAATAAAATTGATAAACATCTTGCCAAATGCCATACTGATTTGAAAAAAAGAAGACAACAATTAACGATACCAGAAATGAGAGGTGACACCTTTACAGATTCCACAGATATTTAAAGGGAATGTTATGAACAAATTTATCCTAATAAATTTTAAAACTTAAATAAAAATATGAAAGATACAAATTACCAAAATTCATCCAAGAAGAAATAACCTAAATAGCCCTTATATCTATTAAAAATTGAAATTGTATTTAAAAACTCCACACGGAAAACTTAAGGTGTAGGTGACTTCATTGGTTAATTCCATCAAACATTTAAGGAAGAAAAAATCTAAACAAACTCTTCCAAAATACTGAAAAGGAGGGAATAATTTCCACCTCATTCTATGAGCCCAACATTACCTTGATACCAAATAAGACAAAATTAGTACAAGAAAGAAAACTACCGATCAGTTATCTCTCATGAGTCTAGTTGCAAAAATTCTGAACAAAACTTTAGGAAATTTAACCAAACAATATATTAAGGGACAATACATCATGACCAAGGAGGATTTATCCCAGGAATGTGGGATTAGTTTAATACTAAATCAGTCAATGCAGTTCACCATATTTACACTAAAAATGAATAACCATATGATCATCTCAGTAGATGCAGAAAAAGCATTTGACCAAATATCCATTCATGGTGAAAAATCTCAGAAAACTAGGAATAGAAGGAAACTGAAGCTGATAAAGGGCATCTACAAAAAAGAAAACCTACAGCCAACATCATATCTAATGGTGAACAACTGAATGCTTTCCACCCTAAGATCAAGACAATGTCCACACCATTTCTGTTCAATATTGTACTAGAGTTACTAGCTAATGCAGTAAAGCAAGAAAAAGAAATAAAAGGCATACAGACTGGAAGGGAGAGATACAATTGTCCTTATTTACAGATGACATGTCTATGTAGAAAATCCTAAAGAATCAACAAAAAAGCCACTAGAATTAGTGAGTTTAACAAAGTCACAGAATATAAAGTGAAAAACATCAATTTTAGCCCTAGCAGTTTGGCTCAGTGGATAGAGCCTCAGCCTGAGAACTGAAGGGTCTCAGGTTTGATTCTGGTCAAGGGCATGTACCTTGGTTGCAGGCTTGATCCCCAGCCCTGGTTGGGGTATGTGTGGGAGGCAACCAATATATTTGCCTCTCTCACATTGATGGTTCTCTCTCTTTCTCTCCCGCTCCCTTTCACTCTTTAAAAATCAATCGAAAAATGTCCTCGGGTGAGGATTAACAACAACAAAACACACACACAAAAAAAACACATCAGCTTTATCTCTGTATATTAGCATTGAACAATTGGAAATTTAAATAAGAATTCCATTTACATACAAATATGAAATTCTTAGATAAGTTTTACCAAATATATGTAATATCTGTACACAAACAAAAATTATATTGCTGAGGGAAATTGAAGATCCAAATACATGAAGAGATCTATGATATTCGTGAATTGGACAACGCGATATTATTAAGATATCAACACCTAAAATTTACAGCTTAAAGGAAATGGAGTAGGCAGACTATTTGAGGCAAGGGGAAACCCTAAGTCTGGCTCTGTAGTTCTACCCCCAGTGTGAGCCTCAATTCATCAGCAAGTCATTCTTTAAGGGAGCATTCCTTGGTCATTGGAGCCCCTTGATCACTCAGTCATTCAGTTTCTGTATATCTCCCAGCTCACTGGCTCTCATGATATCTTCCAGTTGTGGCTGAGGAGTGACAGTCTTCTTGGTCTCTGTGGCCCTTGAAGGAATCCCTAAATCAATCTCCAACATCCTATACTTAAAGTGGAAACTCCAAGAAGATGCTCTTCTCTGTGCTGATACTCTCCAGACACTCTGTTCTCTGCCTCTAGGGCATTGCTCCTCCATGGCTGGAGTCTGTTAGGATACAACTCCACTCTCATACTTTTGGTCATGTCCTGCCGTTGTTTGACTTGGAGTGACTCTCGACTGCCTTTCTTGCCCCCTCTACTATGTAGTCCCACTTTGCCATGATTTATCCATGAAGATGGGTATGAGGAGTTTGTTTGCTCTTCTCCTTGGTTTGTCTGCTCTTCTCCTTGGACTAAGGGCCTTATGACATTCCTTGCTCAAACCTGAGGAGGCAGGAAAAGGACTATCCAGGATGGGGACTGAGTTTGCTATTGGCTTGTCTCTCAACTAGCCTAGCTTAGCTAGAGTTTTTGTTTTGTTTGTTTGTTTTAATCTTTATTGTTCAGATTATTACAGATGTTCCTCTTTTTTCCCCCCATAGCTCCCCTCCTCCCCTCCACCTGACCCCCCCCATGCCCTTACCCACCGCCACTGTCCTCATCCATAGGTGTAAGATTTTTATCCAATCTCTTCCCGCACCCCTCACTCACCCTTCCCCCAAGAATTGTCAGTCCACTCCCTTTCTATGCCCCCGATTC
The DNA here is from genome assembly GCF_027574615.1 of Eptesicus fuscus. Lineage (NCBI taxonomy): Eukaryota > Metazoa > Chordata > Mammalia > Chiroptera > Vespertilionidae > Eptesicus > Eptesicus fuscus. Next base: position 52,700,727 of record NC_072487.1, on the reverse strand, counting down.
TATTATATTCACCAGTTTATTCTGTTCATCAGATTTTTTATTCACTTGATTTTTAGATTCACTTGTTGATAGATATGTATTTGTTGTCACTTTGTTGTTCATAATTTTTATCTTTACCTTTTTCTTCTTCTTCCTCTTCTTAAAGAATACCCTTCAGCATTTCATATAATACTGGTTTGGCGGTGATGAACTCCTTTTCTTATCTGTGAAGCTCTTTATCTGACCTTCAATTCTTTCTTTTTTTTTTTTAATATATTTTATTGATTTTTTACAGAGAGGAAGGAAGAGGGATAGAGAGCTAGAAACATCGATGAGAGAGAAACATCGACCAGCTGCCTCCTGCACACCACCTACCGGGGATGTGCCCGCAACCAATGTACATGCCCTTGACCGGAATCGAACCTGGGACCTTTCAGTCCGCAGGCCAACGCTCTATCCACTGAGCCAAACCGGTTTTGGCTGACCTTCAATTCTTAATGATAGCTTTGCTGGGTAGAGTAATCTTGGTTGTAGGTTCTTGCTGTTCATCACTTTGAATATTTCTTGCCACTCCCATCTGGCCTGCATAGTTTCTGTTGAGAAATCAGCTGACAGTTGTATGGGTACTCCCTTGTAGGTAACTAACTGTTTTTCTCTTGCTGCTTTCAAGATTCTCTCTTTGTTTTTTGCCCTTGGCATTTTAATTATGATGTGTCTTGGTGTGGTCCTCTTTGGATTCCTTTTGTTTGGGGTTCTCTGCACTTCCTGGACTTGTATGTCTATTTCTTTCACCAGGTAGGGGAAGTTTTCTGTCATTATTTCTTCAAATAGGTTTTCAATATCTTGCTCTCTCTCTTCTTCTGGCACCCCCATAATTCGGATGTTGGTACACTTGAAGTTGTGTACCCAGAGGCTCCTTACACTATCTTCATATGTTTTTATTCTATTTTCTTTTTGTTTTTCTGGTTGGGTGTTTTTTGCTTCCTCATATTTCAAATCTTTGGTTTGATTCTTGGGGTCCTCTAGTCTACTGTTGGATTTCTATATATTATTCTTTATTTCAGACAGTGTATGCTTAATTTCTGACTGGTCCTTTTCAATTTTTTTGGCATTCTCATTAAGATCCTTGAAGGTCTCACTAAGTTCCTCGAGGTCTCACTAAGTTTCTCGGCGGTTTGTAGAAGATTCTTGAGTAACCTTATTAGCTAGAGTTTTTTGTTTTTGTTTTTTTGTTTGTTTGTTTGTTTTGTTTTTTGTAGAGCTAAGCAACCTTGGATTAGCCATCCCTGAAACCTGAGTGGCTGAGAAAGAAAGATGGACTGGGGAAGGGGCCATGGTTGGGTCTCTATCCACTTACTAGTAGTTTATGGATTTGAGAACCTTGAGAGGTAAGCTGTACCTTTGCTGTATCCCAAACTGTGTACTCTGGGCTCCTAGTGCCTGTGTACTGCCTGGTGAAGGAAGGAAAGCTTCCAAGAGGTATTCAGGTAGTGTGCCGGATTTACTGAAGGTGTGGAATTTCCAGTTTCCAAGTGACTATGGAGGGGGCAGTTTATAGTTGGCAACGAGCCATGAACTATACACACCTCTACAGAGCTCCTGCTGGAGACATCTACCCAGCTTCTTGTCCAGGTAAATCTTTAGGGTGTTTTCTGATTGCTTCTGGTCTAGGCTCTCCCTTGAATCCCTTAATAAATCATTTCTTGAGTGACATATTAAGTCTCTTTTTTTAATTCTCACACGAGGACATGTTTCCATTGATTTTATAGAAAGAGAGAAAAACACTAATGTAAAAAGGAATATCCATTGGTTGCCTCTTGTGCGTACCTCAACAGGGGATTGAACCCACACCTAGGTATGTGCCCTGAGTGGGAATCGAAGTGGCAAGTTTTTGGTACGTGGGATGACACTCAACCAATTGAGCCACTCCAGCTGGGCTCAGTGTGCTCTGAGAAGGGCATTTTAGCATTCTGTGAAGCTGGCTGCCTCCAGGTACAATATGTGATATCAAGCAGTGCATCCCATGACCATGGGTTTACTCCCTTACCTTGCTCACTGTGAAGTGAGTCCCCGGGTCATATGCTATGCTTAGTGGGATTCCATGCTTATGGATCAGGTATCCTTGTGACCATAGGAGGTCAAAAGTACCAGAATGAAGACAATGGGAATCATATTAAGAAAATAGAGGGTGTCAATTTACAATAGTAGACAAGGTGAGTGGTAAAGTAAAGGGAAAGAAACAGGATTCTGTAGAATCAGAAAGTTAATCTTGTTCTATCATCTTGGATAGAAAACTACCCACTTCCAAAGTCTGCAGATTCTGGAAAATTCCTAAGAATTCTCAGTCTTAGGTCTCCTAATGTAATGGATATCTTGTAGCCAAGAGAAGGTGATGTATGTCTTTTCAGTTGGCAAATGGGTATCCAAGGATTAACTCTGGAGTTTTATGCTGTGTCAACTGTTAACAGTGGCAGACAAGACCCTTCCCATTAAGGCTCAAGGGCAGTTTTCCTCTCATATCTTTCAGAAACCATATTTCCATATTTCAGATCTTGCAGAGGCTGTTTAGGTGGGTATTTTGGAAACATAAAAACAGAGGAAAAAATGTTTCAGCCACTTTCCCTTCTTGCATGCCTATTTCTTCCACCAGTCTCCCCAAGGATGGGAGCCATTTCAAAGTCCTAACTGTCTTCCTTCTTCTCCAGAGACCCACACAGGGCCCGGTGCACTTAAATATTTAGGAAAAAAACACACATGTTGAACAGAATGGCATTGCGCCCACCTTGCTTTCAGTGGGCTCACGCTCAGCTAGCAGCCACTCGTTCTTCCCCCGTGTCCAGCCTGATGGGTCTGTGCTGGAGCATGCATGCTCCAGTCCTGAGAGACTGGCCATGTTCCAGGACAGTACTCACTGCTTGATGAAGCTAGAGAAATGCCTGCAGCGATGACCACATTCCCCTCCAGTGTGCGAATGGGGGTGAAATCACTGCAGCTTCCTGTGGGGAGGCAAACGCCATGACCCCAGCCCCAACGGGAAGATGCTGGCAGGTACGTGAACAGAAACAGATTTTCCAGAGTTCTTGCATCTTACTCCACCCAGGGTCATTACCATTGGAGTGTAGCTTTATCTTTTCCTTTGACTTCCAGCGTCGCAAGACTGCTTTTGTAAGAAAAGGTTTTCTGACATCCTCGCTGGCTCAGTGGTGGAATGGACTGTCGTGGGAAGTTATGAGTTCCCTGCCTGGGGCGCTGGATAACTACTTGGCAGAGATGTTGTGGAGGTGGGGAGGAGAACTCCCAGGCCCAAGATGCTATAAGTCTTTGGTGCCCATTGTCCCTAGGACGCTGCAGAGGTACGCAATCTGATGCGGGTTTCGCAATGCAGCTTTGAGGCTGGTGATGCAAGTTCATTCAAGAGAAAACTGTGGCTGGTGATTTGGACCCCAGGTTGCTGCTGGGACACAAAGGGCCTGACTCAGGCTTCACAGCTCCTGCCAGCATTTTAAAAGGGAAGCGATGTTGTCTCTTATTCTTTCTCCCCTCACCCCCTAAAGGTAGATGGCTGATCTTCAGCTCTCCTCTCTTTCATTCCACACAACCCCTGCCCCCTGGGAAATCTCAGCCACACCTCTGGCTTTAACCCCTACCTCTCTGATGATAAATCCTAGCTCTGTGTTTCCAGCTTTGACCTCATCCCTTAGCAACAGACCCGTATAACCAAGTTTATTATATATCTCCATTTCATCATCCTACATCTCAAACACAGTGTGTACCTAACTAGGGTGTTTTCTTGCCTTCAAATGTGACACCCCTCACCCAGCCTTCCACCCATATGTAAACTGTCTTCCACCTCCATCTTAAGTCTATTTCTACGTTGTATGCTTGTCCTGTGTATTCCACCCCTACAGTGCCCACCCCACCCCTACTCCTGTTGTTTTTTTTTTTAAGAAAATATTTTTATTGATTTCAGAGAGGAAGGAAGAGGGAGAGAGGGATAGAAATATCAGTGATGAGAGAGAATCATTGATTGGCTGCCTTCTACATGCCCCACACTGGGGATCAAGCCCGCAACCTGGGCATATGGCCTGACTGGGAATTGAACTGTGACCTCCTGGCCCATAGGTCGATGCTCAACCACTGAGCCCAGACTTAATTTTTTTTAAGTTTATTTTTCAATTGCAATTTGCATTCAATATTATTTTTTATTTGTTTCAGTTGTGTAGCATAGACAGTGCCCTTTAAAAAAAAAAAATCAGCCTTTTTTATTCAAGTTGTATTGCTGTTGATTTCATTACCCCTCTCCTGGGCCTTACTGCCTGGCCTTGTGCCTGATCCCTTTGTACTAGCTCCCTTTCCTAACCCCACACTCCATGCTGCTGCCAGAGTGACTATCCTTCAACCTACGTGGGACCGTGTCACTCCCCTCCAAACAAACAAGCATAAAACATAAAAAGACTGCCAATACCAAGTGTTGGTGAGTATAGAGAGAGAGCAACCAGAACTCCCGTGCATTCCTGGTGAGTGTATAAATGGAGAAAAACTTTGGAAACCTGGCAGTGTCTATTCAAATAGATATGTGCATACCTGATGATCCAGCAGTTTCACTCCTAGATATGTACCCAACAGATGTACACCCATAAAAGCACCAAAGGACATCTGCAAGAAGGTGTGCAGCCCCCAACTGGAAACTACACATGCTCATTAATTGTGGTACATTCATGAAATGGGATATTAGCAATGATAAAGAACAAATTAAAGTTATATATAGCAACAAGGATGAGCCTTGAAACATCATGTTGAGTGAAAGAAGCCAACTACAAAAAAAATAGGGAAAACTAATTTATGGTGTTAAATTTATTGGGCTGCTATTTACATAGGTGTAGTCAGTTTGTGAACATGTTTGCATTTTATGTATGTTATACTTCAATAGAAAATTTACAAAAACATGCCTACCCACACATACACACTAAAACAAAAGTCCTTTCATGTTCCTTGTACCCAGAGGAAGCATTTCCAAACCTAGTGGAACAGCCCATTTTGCCGTGATATGACCCAGTCCAGCAGGCCACCTCCTTCCCACCTGTGCCATGTGTGCCATCCACACCGGAGCACTCCCCATTCTCCTCACACTTCGCGGTGCCCTTGCTCTTGCACTTCCTTCAGCCTGGAATTCCTCTCGCTCTCCTGAAGATGCCACATCCTATGTGAGGCTTCCTCTGATTTCTCAGACCAAACAGATCCCTCCTGCTGTTGCATTCCCGGGCATGCTGCTTTTCCCTCTCTCATGGCTCTTAGCTCTCTGTGCTTGCATGTGTTTCCTTGACTGGAGATAAACTTCTAAAGTTGTAGGAACAGTGTCTCATTCATCTATGTAAGATCTCTCAGGACAGTGCCCTGCCTGCTACTGTGCTTGAGCTCATGAATGTTTGACAAATGATTGAGTGTGTGCTCTGAGTTAAGCCAAGGTTGGTACTGCCAGAAAGCCAAGACACCCAGCGTGCCCGCAAGAAAGCTTTTGCCAAGAGCCAAGTCCCTTTGGAAGTAAACACATCCTGCAGTCCTTTATTGGCTGCTGACAACCAAGTAGATGTAAATGTGTTGTGCAGCATTGTGGGCGTGTCCAATTTGACTGGGTGAGACCAAGCAGCCCCACTAACATGAATAAGCCGTGCAAATATGTGGTTAATGACCATGTCGCTCCGTGTCAATTCTTAATCCCAGGTAATTAGCAGATAGATAATTGGTGGAAGAATGGGAGGTGCTGAGGGATGTGCCATCACTTGGGTGAAGCTAATGATCCTCTATGGATTAAGACCCACCCTCTGTAAGTGTTGATGGCTCCTATTTGAAATGCTCCTTTTGAAAAGGCCTCGATCCAAGTAAAGGTGTCAGGAGCAGAGTGTTGGCATCAGCACTCATTTTCTGGGCTGCTTCCATGGAAGGTGGGTGGATGGGCCCCACTGCTGCCAGCCTAGTGCAGGCAGCTCAGAGTCTGTGCTGCCCCTGACTTGGTGGGTAATCCTGAGTATCTTCTTCCTCCACTCTCGGTTTTACCATCTGTCTAATGGCAAAGGGTGGGTGGGGAAACTGATTCAAGAACCCATTGTAGACAAGGGTTTCCCTACTCTGCTCTTTTTTGGCTACAGAGGCATGGTTAGCTGGCCTGGATGATAGGGTGCTGTGGAAAGGATATTCTGGGGATGAAAGCAGACGTCTGTTGTGTCTTATATGACCCGAGGCAGGGCCAGCTAGGTGTCCATCAAGATGGGTGCACCTGGTTGCAGAGTGTTGAGTTAAACTCCTGTATAATGATTTTGTTGGCACAGACCGTCTTTTGTCCCGAACCCAGTGGCAATTTCTTTTTTCAGAAGTTTTCCTCCAGGTGACAGTTGTGTGCATGGTGACCCTGGAGTTACACACTTGGCAGCCCTGGGTTCAACAACCTTCACCTGTAACATCTGACAAACCACTCATGCACAAGAGAATGGAACGTAAAGGGAGCCCTGCCAAAGAACCTGGTACAGACGAACCAACACTGGACTAGAGGTCGAGAGGCTAGCACGTGTTTTCTCCTGTTGTTGGGTGCCACGTTCCATAAATGACCTTAGGCTTATTAATTGAGCTGTTGAAGTATTTTTTATATTTAATGATATTTTTGTTTGCTTGATTTATTTTTTTAAATTATCACCCGAGGATATTTTTTCATTGATTTTTAGAGAGGGTGGAAAAGAGAGGGAAAGACAAAGACAAAGAGAAACATCGATTGGTTGCTTCCTGCACACGCTCCACCGGGGAGGAACCTGCAACTGAGGTTCATGCCCTTGACCAAAATCGGACCCAGGACCCTTTGGTCCTCAGGCCAATGCTCTATCCACTGAGCCAAACCAGCGAGGGCTTGCTTGATTTATTATTATTAAGAGAGATGTATTCACTGTGATTATGTATTTCTTAAAAATGTCTTTTAGTTTTGCTAACTTTTGCTCTATATTTTAAAGCTATGTTGTTAGGTGCATGCAAATTTAGAATCATTATCTTCCAGGTGATTGAAAAGTTATTATGAAGTAGCCCACCATATTTCTAGTGAAGGTTTTTTTACCCCCATGAAATGTATTTGTCTGATATTTTTACAGCTATACAAGGCTTATTTTATTAACCTGACATATTTTATATTAAAATATAACACTTTTAGATAATTGTAGGTTCACATGCATATGTAAGAAATAATATAGAGAGCCTATGTGCCCTTTACCTAATTTCCCCATTACTAACGTCTTGTGAAACAATAGTATAATAACCAAAATAGAAACATTCATATAGTCAAGATACAGAATATTTAAATCACCACAAGGATCGCTCATGCTGTGCTTTTATATATACACCCACTTCACTCCCACCTGCACACTCTCTTTAACCCTTGGCAACCAATAAGCTGTAGTCCATCAATATAATTTTTTCAAGAATGTTATTTACCCGGGTCTGGGTGAGGCCGCGCCCCTGGGTCCGGGTGAGGCCACGCGCCCCGGGGCCTGGGTGATGCTGGGTCCCAGGTCCGGGTGAGGCCGTGCGCCCCTGAGTCCGGGTGAAGCTGCGCCCCTGGGTCCGGGCGAGACCAAACCAGAGGGATTCGGACCTGCATTACCACCATTTGTCCACCATCCAGAGCTGAAAAGTCAGTGCCGACATGTACACATAAGGAATTGGTGGACATTGAAATTGGGTCTCAAAAGAACTGTTGGTCCAGAAAGAAACTTACTACAGACTGATTCATTTGCCTGTCAGCATAACTATTATTGCTCGTCTCACATTCGGTTCTTATAAGTATATTTCTAGTAACACATGATCTCACTCATCTAGGGGAAATGATGAACAACATAGACTGATGAACAAGAACAGACCCAGAAACAAGGAGGCATCGATCGGACTGTCGGACCTCAGAGGGAAGGTGGGAGAGGGTGGTGGGAGGGGGGAGAGATCAACCAAAGGACTTGTGTGCATGCATACGAGCCTAACCAATGGTTAAGGACAACAGGGGGGTGGGGGCATCCGTGGGGAGGGGTGGGGGATGGGAATGGGGGGATGAGGACAAATATGTGACACCTTAATCAATAAAGAAATTTCAAAAAAAAAAAAAGAATGTTATTTAATGGAATCACACAGCATGTAACCTATTGGATTTGCTTTTTTCACTCAGCATAATTCTCTGGAGGTTCATCCAATTGTGTGTTTTGTTATTTTTCTTAAATCCTCACCAGAGGATATTTTTCCATTGATTTTTAGAGAGAGTGGAAGAGAGAGGTAAAGACAGCGATTGGTTGCCTCCCACAGGTGTCCTGACCAGGGACTGGGCCAGGGAGGAGCCTACAACCTAGGTACGCGCCCTTGACCGGAATTGAACCCAGGACCCTTTGGTCTGAAGGCCAATGCTCTATACACTGAGCCAAACCAGCTGGGGCCACGTGTGTGTATTGATAATTCATTCTTTATTTTGCTAAGTAGTATTCCATGATATGGATGACAATCGTTAGTTCAACTATTTACCCACTGAGAGACATCTGGGTTTTATCCAGGTTTGTTTTGTTTGGCTATTACATGTATGTATACATTTTAGTGTGAACAAACGTCTTTATTTCTCTGGGATAAATGCCCAGGAGTGCAATTGCTGAGTCGTGTGGTTGTTGCATGTTTAGCTTTACAAGAAACTGCCAAATTGTTTTCTAGAGTGGCAGCATTTTACATTCCCACCAGCAATGTATGAGTGATTCAGTTTATCTGACTCCTTGCCAGCATTTGGTGTTGTCACTATTTTTTTAATTTTAGTCATTGAGATAGGTATGCAGTGATGTTTCATTGTGGTTTTAATTTGCATTTCCCTAATGGCTAATTATGTTGAGCGTCTTTTCACATGTTTATTTGCCAACTGTATATCCTCTTCTGTGCAGTATATCTTTTGCCTATTTCC